>NC_092872.1:755589432-755891932 GCF_028372415.1 Notamacropus eugenii
ATCAAGTGAGCAGGCAAATGACTGAACCACAATCACCCAAGGGTCGAGGCAGGCTTTGCAGTCAGGTTTTCCTGATTCCAAGTGCAGCACTTGATTCCCTGGGGCTGCCACAGCCCAAAAGTCATTATTCAACAGCTAGAATGAATAGACAGGAACTCTTCAGGGCTTACAAAGCGGTTTCAGGAGGGTGCTTTGTTATTCAGTCATTTCAGTCAAGTCTGACTCTTCACGATCCTTTTGGGGGTTTTCGTGGCAAAGGTACTGGACTGGTTTGCCATTTTCTTCTCTAGCTCATTTTATAGATGAAGGAACAGAGGCAGAGAAGGTTAAGTGACTTGTCTAGAGTCATATAGCTAGTAAGTATTTGAGGGTGGATTTGAACTCACGTCTTCCTGATTCCAGGTGTGGTTCTTTATCAAAGCCACCTAGCTATGCTTAATCTCTACTACTCACCACCTAGCACTTGAGGCTCCAGACAAACAGGACCATTTGGCTTCCCCGGTGCACATCCAAATGGTTCTGTTTCTGTCCCTTTGCCCATGCTGGTTCCTATGCCAGGCACTCCTTGCACTTCACCTCTACCTGTTGATATCTGGCCCATCCTCAAAGCCATGACAAGAGATACTTCCTTCAGGAAGGCTATTTCTGATTCCTATGGAATTCCTTCCTTCATCTTCTGACCTTCCATAAGCATCCTCATCATCTTATTTGTAAATGAAAAAATTGTAGAGTACTTGACAAGCCTTAAAGCCTTATTACCATCATCACCATCTTTACTCATAAGTCTTAGGCATTGGATTTTATTTTATATGAACATCCCTCTACTGAATCCTGACAACACCTGTTGTGGACATGGCCCTGGGATCATGAAGGCTATGCCAGGTAAGTACAAGCTCTGAACATCCTATAAGCCTGAAAGGCTTGGAGCATTGTTTCAGCCAGAGACTGAGTCTGCTTGTGATCAGCAGCTGAGTTAATTAGAGAGAGGCTCAGCTTCAGTATCACCAGCTGACTGGTCACTCAATGAGGAATTCTTTGGCTGTGGAAACCCATGAAGGAAAGAAATAGGAGTAAGTGACCCTTAGTCCTTTGCTGCCCCCTTTTGATTCTGCAGGAATGGTGGCACAGGATGGGAAAGAGGGCTGGGAGGGCCAAGATCAGCCAGAAACCTTCATTTGGCTCTTGGTATTCTAAATGAGAGATCCCTGTCCAATGGGCAGACTTATTGCCGGGGAAGCTGTAGCCTGTCAAAGGCATCTGATTTGATGCTTTACCTTTCCCTGTGTGTAGATTGCACACATCTAAAATGGATGGGCCACCTGGTATTTATACCTGTGCCTCCCATTGGCATAGTAGCCAATTGTCATTATTATTATTTAAAATCAATCAGCAGCCTTTATTAGGAAGTGAACATTTTTAATACCTATTAATTTCTAGTTATTCTATTAATTAATTATTCTATTAAAACTTACTGGGACCAATTATATTCTAGGTTCTGTGCTGAGAGGTTTACAAATATTATCTTATTTGGTCCTCACAACGACTTGTGAGGTAGAAGCTAGTATTATTCTCATTTTACAGTCAAGGAAACTGAGACAGATATGTGTGTTTGAGATAGGATTTGAACATAGGTCTCCTTTATGCCAAACCTTATATGCCCCTTACCTGCCACATCCCACACTTTGTATTGGTACCCACAGAATAGCAAGAGAGCTAAAACAAGGCTCTCAGAATGTTGGGTAAGGCCCTCAGGAAGACTTACTTGAGGATGAGGTGGAGAATAAGCATTTAGGTAGTTCCAGGCACCGTGCTTGGTGTGCTACAAATATCTCATATGATCTTCATGATCTTATGAGGTAGGTGTCATTATTATCCTCATTTTACAGCTGAGGAAATAGAGGCAGGCAGAGCTAAAGTGACTTGCCCTGAGTCACATGGCTAGTAAGTGTCTGAGGCCAGATTTGAACTTAAGTCTTCCTGACTTCAGGTCCAGTGCTCTAACCATTGCACCACAGAACTACTTCTAAGACTCATTCTGTACCAGGAGATTTAAACAAAAAATAAAAAAAGCCCCTGCCCTCTAGAAGCTTCCATTCCTATTGTTGAGTGAATGGCTTGAAGGTAATCACAATTATACTCTCTTAAACTTTACAAACAATCACCCTGCATGGTGGGCAGTGAAAGTATTGTAATTCTCATTCTGTATGACTACACTGAGGTCTAGAGCATACCTAAGCTTATCCCTGCTCTCACTTTGATCATCCAAGTGAGAGTTGCAGACATGGCTCTGTCCAAGGTACTGACTCTCTCCCAATCCACATGCCTGGAATGCCCTCCCTCCTCACATTCACCTCTTACAATTACAGATTTCTTTAAGCCCTCCCTTCTAAAGGCTTCCTGATCCCTCAACAGTTAGCATCTTCCCTCACAAATGACCTCATATTTAATCTCGTATTTCTATTTATTCTCTCTTTACTTGTCCTATATACGCTTAATTACAGAGTATTCTTTTCTCCACAATTAAAATGTAACCTTGCAATTATTTTCCTCTTTGAATTTGTGACTCCAGTGCCTAATATAATGTCTGTCCCACAGAAAGTGGTTAACAAATGCTTTTTAATTGAGTGACTGACCCTCTGACTTTCAGGGAGTCACACATTCAGAGGCAGTGTGCCTCAGCGTATGGAGTGCTGGTCTTGGAGCATTCTTATCCCACCAAATGAAACTGTGTGACTATAGTCAAGTTATGGCAACTTCTCTGGGCCTCCTCCTCCTCCTCTGTGGAATGGATATGTTCAGAGCCATGGTACCCACCTCCTGGGGCTATTGCCAGGCTCAAGAAAGATTCTATAGATAGAGCTTCGCACATGGTACCCATTGGTCCATTAGAAATGACAGTTAATGTCATTACTGGCCTTGATTGGTTGTTGTGAAGCTTAAGTGAGACAAAGGATGTAAATAACTGGGCTAAGACAACTATTCTGAGAGTTGGAATAACCAGCTAAAGTAGATCTAGAAGGTGGCCTCATCAGTGCCCCAGACTCTCCTCTCGCTGAAGCAGACGGCCAGATATGTGCGTGTTACAAGAGGGCAGTTTGTAAAGTCTCTGACTCAGTCAATCTGATACAGGCTGGAATCGTCAGAAAAGGATGTTCATAGACCTTGAGCTGGAGGGGATCTTAGGCATCAATTAGCCCAATCCCCTCAACTTACTAGTAAGGAAAATGAGATCCAGAGGGGGCATGACTTTTTAGCAATCTCACAGCAGTTAAGGGGAAGAATCAGGTTTTGAATCTACATCTTCTGCCTCTAAGTTGAGAGCTCTTGGCGCTAGGCTTTCCTGCTTTCTGGTATGGTAAGGTACTCTGTGTGTGTGTGTGTGTGTGTGTGTGTGTGTGTGTGTGTGTGTGTGTATACTAGTCACTATCACCATCACACCTTCATCATCACCAGTGCAGTCATAATCATTAGTACTAACTCCTTCTACTCCTCCTGAGGCTCTACCTCCTTCATATGGACATTCTGGAATGAAGGGTCCCCACAAAACATTTATGTCCCTGTCCCTTGGCTCAGTCATCAAAGAAATTGAAATAGGGTTGTAGTCTTAGGAAAATGAAAGGCTGTCTGAAAGAACTGTCTGTGGAAATGGAGGAGGAGGAAAGGAGGGAATAAATACTTATTAAACACCTACTATGTGTGAGGTTCTGTGCTAAGGGCTTTAAAATATTCTCTCATCAGTTCCTGGAAAGAGTTTTATTCTTGAAAGGAGATGGAGAGTTGTTTGGGGAGACTAGTCTTTGGATTTGTGGCTGATTTGGAAAATAAACTTGAGGCAGGAAGTTGATCTGTATTCTCAGAGTCTAAAGTAGCAACGGAATCAATGAAGAACTGGTTTAAAGCCTTGGCCCTGGAATTGATCTATGGATAAAATATATATTTTTTAAAAAAACAAACTGAAGTCCAAAGGCAGTACATACACAGTTGACTTATGTCATGGGATTTTAGGCCTCCTTATCTGCAGTTCTCACCCCTACAAAATCATGCAGCCACTAATGCCAATGATAGTCATGAGGGTCCAAAAGACTCCTCCTGCTTTGTCTCATGATATGGATGCCATGGCCAAGGGATTTATTACGAAGTGGGCCAGCCTAAAAGCACGATCATGATTTTAAAGTTGGGTAGCTTGTTTGAGGCCAGAACACCCCTGAAACCTGTCTCTGCTACATGTGACCTTGAACAAGAACAGCTAGATGGCACAGTGGACAGAGCCTGGAGTGGCTGGAGTCAGGAAGACCTTGGTTCAAATCCAGCCTCAGACACTAGCTGTGTGACTCTGAGCAAGTCACTTCATCCTCTTTGCCTCAGTTTCCTCATCTGTAAAATGAGCTGGAGAAGGAAATGGCAAACCCCTTCAATACCTTTGCCAAGAAAATCCCAAATGGAGTCACAAAGTTGTACATGACTGAAATGAACTGAATTGAAATGAACAACAAAGGCCTTGGAGAAACCCCCACCCTCTCTGGCCCTCAACTATTTCATCTGTAAAATGAAGGCAGTTTGCTGTCTGCTCCAGATCCATGACCTCAGAGTCCTAGCTCATGTTCCCATAGTGACTTAAGAACTATAACTTTTTTTATTGTTCACCAAAGCCCTGGGAGGTAGGTAGTATAAGCATCATCACCCTGTTTTCAGAGGAGAAACCTGAGGCTGAGGGAATATAGCAATGATCACACAGCCAATGAGGGTTAGGGGATGGGCATTGGATCTGGCCCCAGATCCCATGCTCTAACCATTATACCACTCTGTCTTCAGACAGTCTCCAGAGTGTCTGCATTTGAGTCCATGATAGATTTAAGGACACCATGCTCCACTCTGAGTTTCCTGTGGCAGAGACATTGAAAACTCACAGATCAGCTGGGAGATGTTTGCTCATTCAACATGGTTTCCCCTAGAGAGGGATTCTGCTGGGCAGAGAGGCCTCACTGCTGCCAGATGGACCTCAGCTCTTCAGCCAGATTCTAAGCATCCCTAAATTAGGACATGTCCATGGTACTGATGGAAAGGCTCAGGGAAGGGAGGAAGAAAACCTGTAACATTTCCAAAGGGCAAAGGATCCCCTACACTTCTTTCCATGGGGCTTCAGGGTCCAGAGCTGGATGGGGCTATAGGATCCCAAACTCTTCATTTTAGAGAGGGGAAGGGGCTGGCCCAGTGTCCCACCCAAGCTGAAAGTGACAGATACTGGACAAGAAGCAAGGTCTGTTAGCAGAGGGCTAGGAAAGGTACCATGGGAGAACAGAACCCTCTATTCAGAGGGTCTGGGAGGAATTAAACCAGAGTGTTTCCCACTCTCCAGTTGGCAAAATCTTTGCTCATTAGTCACACAAGAGTTTTTCTCTTGCCATTCTCCACCCATTTCAAACATGTGAGAAGAAGTGAGAGCCACCAAGGCTGACTGGGTGGGAAGGAGCCTCATTCTTACAGAGATAAAAGTTTATACTACTGGCTGGGGGATCTTGGTTTCCTTGGGTCCCTTCTCTGGGTCTCATTGGTTCCATGCACACAAAGAGAAGGCTCAACTACATGAACTAAGGCACATAGCTCCGTCATATGCTGACTTTCTGCATTCAAAGACTCCCCTCCCTTCTCCCCTCACTCACCTTGACATTCTCTGACCTCTGATCTCACCTAACTGTGGCCTTCAGAGACACCCTCCTTGTCCTATGAAATCTCTGGCAACAATTAGCTCTACAAAGTTCCATTGTCTGGTTGTCTGTCAGGAAGTGTTTGACAATGTCATCCAGCCCAGGGCACTGTTCTGCTGGTCCTACCTCACACTGCCAGGCTGACCACTGTGGCCACCTGCCTCCCAAATCCCAGGTCCTGATGCCCACATTCTGTCCTCCCAATCCAAGTCCCAGGAAAACAGGACCACAGGAAATGTTGGGAGAGTCCATTTTGCACAAACCCAATGCCTGATTATCTTTGATAGACCCTGGTCACTGGGGCAGAGGGGGTCAGGTAGTGTTTCTACATCCACTGCGTAAGACCATGGGGACTGGAGCTATATTTTCTAGGGGGGGAAAATCCCAACAACATTTTTATCAGAATCGAGGGAAATGAAATAATGAAGTCCAGGCCTCATCTCAGGTGAGGCAAAGGTAAGAGAGGAGCTCACAGTTTGTAAAACAATTCCACAAAGTCCCTTCTTAATGAAAATCATGGACAGGCTACAGCAATCAATCAATCAATCAATGCTGATTAAGGGCCTATCATGTGGCAGGTACCATGGTGAGTGCCCGGCCTCCAGGCTGCAGGCTCCCCATCCCTAGTCTAGGCCAAGAGGTTGTGTGTGCGTGTGCGTGTATGTGTGTGTATGTGTATGTGTGTGCATGCATGTGTGTGTATGTGTGTGTGCATGCGTGCATGTGTGAGTGCGTGTGTATGTGTGTGTGTGTGCGTGTGTGTGTGTCTGTGTGTGTGTGTTGGGGGGAGTGGGGAGAAGAGAACCCCAGAAAGGGGACCATAAGGATGAAGGGAGTGAGCACACACCACATGGTACTGCCAGCAGGGGCCTGAGAGGGGCCAGCTCTGGTGATAGTTGGATCTGCTTGCTATGGGGAAGAGGTACATTGGCCCTCCCTCCCTCCTCCCAACACATAGCCCCACTGTTGGCCACTTGGACCAGAGCTCCAGCTCCCTCACACTGGTTACAGCCCAGCTCTCTCCTAGGGACAGGGTCTCGTTCAGGGTTATGGCTCAGCATCTAGGCTTGGGACAGTTTTGAACACTCTAATCCTCCAACTCAACAACAAAAGCTCTGGCCCTTGTTCTCAGGACAGATGCCAGCTGGAGGGGAATTCAAGGGAATCCCCTGGTCTCTACAGGACTGAGTCTCGGGGAGATTTCCTGGTTACTCCAGTTGCAGACCTAGCAGCTTCTGCCCTGGTTTACCTCAGTAGTCCCAAACTGGATGAGATAGAGATGGAAGGTTTGCCCAAAGGCACTCTGGAGGGGGGCAGAGCAAGGAGAAAAGGGAGCTGGGCTTAGTTCAAAGGCCCTGGATTCAAATCCCACTGACCAGTGACCAGCCAGGTGACTATGGGCAAATCATTCATTGTTTAATGTTTCAGGTTCCTCTTCTACAGGATGGGGATGATAGCCACTGTATTACTGAGGATCTATCTGTAGAGAGACTGGCAAACCTTGGATCTCTCTGGAAAGCTCAGCTGCAGCTTTTATTCTCCCAGGAAAAGGCTTTAATTTCTCCCAGAGAGTAACTGGCCCCACATCTCTTCATTAGACCCTTTAAGTGGTGGTAGTGGTTGGCGGGAAGCATGCACCAGAAGGGGAAGGCCTTGGGAATTTTGATTCTTTACTTTCTAAGCAGAGAGGGACTCTCCTCTGTGGTTAGATTTAATATTGAGAAAGGGCCAAGACTCATTTGGGCTGAATTGGTAATGGGAAGCAGTGACCTACCAATGACCCATCATTAGAAAGCTGTCTCTTCCAAATCAGGGTGGAGAAGCAAAGAAAAGCCCTTTCCCTCTTGGCCCCCCTCCATATTTATCTAGTATTCTGACTCCTTAATTCACCCCAACATACTCTGCCACTCAGGGCCACTGGCCCTCATGCTATTTCTGCACTAGACATTCCAGATACCACTTCTGAGCCTTTGTCATGGTCTATGCTCCATGCCTGGAATGCTCTCCTTCCTCATTTCTGCCTTCTGGCTTCCTTTGAATTCCTAACACCCCAGCTTTTAATGAAATCTTTCCTGGTCCCCCTTAATTCTAGCCTTCCCTCTCCATTATCTCTGGTTTATCCTATACTTAGCTTGTTTGGACATAGCTGTTTCCATGTTTTCTCCCCCTTATTAGATTGTAAGCTCCTTAAGGGCAGGAACTATCTTTTGCCCTTTTTTGTATCCCTAGCCTTTAGTGTAGTGCCTGGCACATAGTAGGGGCTTAATAAATGTATATTGACCTGACTAGACATGGACAGAGCACAGGTCCAGAAAGTGGGGCTGACCCAGTTTTATAAACGAGTCAATTTTGGTTGCACGAGGGAAGATGCTTCCCTGGAGATCAGAGACAAGTGAATGGCAGAGGCCTACCTAATCCAGGCCCTGACTTGGGGCAGCATCCACTCCATCTGGGAAGTGACTCATCTGTGGTCACAGAGAGGAATCAGCTAAGCTCCACCCCGTCCCCATCTGGGGTCTCTTGCTGTGCCTGGACCCTTTTGTGGGGCCCGACAGGTAAAAGGGTGTTTGATGAATGAAGACATGAGCTTATCTTTGGAGACAAACATTCTCATACTCCCCTTATGCCCCTGCTGCTCACTGTCTGACGTCCAAGTCTTTTGGGTCAGAGTTGAGAGGGGCTGTGAGGATTTGCCTCAAACATGATCGGGGCATACATTGACTCAGAGAAGTGGACTTGTGGTCACAATCAATCTATCCGTCAATCATTATTTCTTAGGTTCCTCCTCTGTGGCAAGCTCTCGGCTAGGAGTTGAAGATCCAGTCCAAAGTCCCATCCCATCAAAGCCTGACTCTTCCTAGATCTGGGACCTTCAAGAAAGCAGGCCCTTTGTCCACCACAAAGCCTGTGAGGGGAAGTTGCTCATACACTCTTTGAACCTCCTTCTTCTTGTCCAGAAAATGGGAATAATGATCCTTGCCATGCCTGGGCTAATGGAAGACTTGAATTTGATCCTACCTATACCAGAAACATGACTTCAGGTATGTAACTACCTCTCGCTGGGCCTCAGTTTACTCATCTGTAAGTGAAGACTTGAGATTAGCTGAGGGCCCTCCACCCTCCAGAGATCTGGGAACTATTAGTAATATGAGGCTATATCAGTATCTGATGCCTCAGGGTGGCAATCTCCAGACTTTTTAGTCTCAGGATCCCTTTACATCCTTAAGAATTTTTGAGGCTTGCTAAAATAGTTGTTTTTTTGTGGGGTCCTTTACATGGGTTTTATCTCTTGCTATTTGCCATATTAGAAATCAAAGCATCTTAGTATTATGAAGATAGTTGTGGCCTCCTGAAAATGTCTGCTGCACTCTCCAGGGTCCCTGCCCCACTCCCCCCTGCCCTGCTGCCTCAGGGAGTCAGTAATTATAAGAGCACTTTGCACATCTATTAATATGGTGGCTGCTCTATGAATCACACCACAGACTTTGGAGAAAAGTGCTTGTAAATCTCAAAGGGCCAAAGACATGCCCACAGCTGTTTTCATGGCACATCCGTGTTTACCAAGCACAGTTCTGAGGTCAGGAGATCAAGAACCATCATAGTCCCCACGAGCAGTGAATTGAGCCCAACCCTCTGGCCTCTGGAGGGAAGAGGCTGACAAAAGCTACCCTGTTTGGTAGGGGATTGAGGCACGGATCAGAGAGGGATGGTAACTTAGGTCACGCAGCAAATAAGCAAGTGGGTGGGACAGGACTCCAATCTTGGCCTTCTGCTTCCAAGTCCAGGGTATTGAGTAGTGAGGGGGCACTACAGGGCACAGAGAGCTGGGCCTGGGTCAGGAAGATGTGGGTTCAAATCCTGTCTCAGATACTTGCTAGCTGGGTGGTTGTGAACAATTCACTTAGCCAATCTGTCTACCTCATAATACCTTTTTATCCCCCAGAGTTGTTGCAAGGATAAAATTGGATAGTATTTGTAAAGCACTTTGTAAACCTTAAAGTCCTATAAATATTAGTTATTATTATTATTAATTATTGCCACAATGTGATCATCACCATGATCAGGGATCTTGACCTGGTCCTTATTCTTTTATAAAACAACCCTTCTAGTGCCTGTGCATGTGCCTGTTTCCTCACCCTCTTTCTTGCAGGGTCTGTCACGTCTCCCTCGCCTAGTTCTCCCCCTCTCTCTGTCTCTCTATGTGTCTCTTTCCCCAACTCCAGTCCTCCGCTATTTGCCCCCTCACTCTCTCTCTGTCTGTAGCTCTTCTGGTCCCCATTTTGCTCCCTTCGTATGTCTCCCGGGGTGCTGCTCTCTTTGGGAATCTCTATCTCTGTCTCTCTCCCTCCTTGTGTCTCTTTCTGTCGTTGTCTCTTTCTGTGTGGGTCTCTCTCCCTCTCCCCCATCCTGTCTCTCCCTGATATTTTCTAATGTCCCTAAAATGATGCGAGTAAACATCTGCCTCAAGCAGAGGACATAGGGGCATCCACGTCCACGGCTACTGCGGACAAGTCGAGTGCCAGACCCTCACTTCTCTCTCCCTGGAGGCTTTGCCACCCAAGGCCAGTCTTTTCAAGTTTCAGGGCTGCAGTTTGGGGCTGTGGCCACTAAGGGGCCTCAGTAACCAACACGAAACACCCAACGTGGGGCTGCTGAGCTACAGCGACAATGACTCCCTCTCAGGGTCCTTGGGGGCTGCATAGGAAGGGTCTACTTTCAGTGGCTCCCCGGCCTCCAACCTGCAGAGGCTCAGGGGTGCCCTTATGCTGAGGGGGGATGTTCAGGGGGCCAGGGAGGGAAAGGCACCAACTTCCCAAGCCGAGATAATGGCTGAAAAACTGAGTATGGGACCGGGCTATTTCTGCAGACTCCTCCGGACAGTTCTTCTCCTCTTCCTGCTCCCCAGCTTCAACTCTGTAAAATGGGAGGGTTGAATGAGACGCCCTCTAAGGTTCCTACCTGCTCAAAATCCTACCACCCTAAGAACGTTGATGACCTATTATTAGCTGTTGATAGAATCATCATTATTATTGTCACAAAATCCATGTTTCTACAAATGCTTTTCTAGTTAGAAAGCCAGGTGGTGCAGTAGATAGAGCACCAGTGCAGAATTTGAGGAGGACCTGAGTTCAAATCTCACCTCAGATACTTGACACTAGCTGTGTGACCTTGGGCAAGTCACTTAACCCCAACTGACTTATTCTGGTCATCCTGATGAATATCTGGTCACTGGATTCAGATGGCTCTGGAGGAGAAGTGAGGCTGGTGACCTGCACAGCCCTCCCTCACTCAACACAAAGTCAAGTACAAGTCATGTCATCATTTCTCTGGTGGCATGGTCTTCTTTGGCAACGAAGGACAAACACACACCTGCCATACATTATCTCACATGATCCTCACAACAGAGTGATGAGGTAGACTTGATGATTATCCCCATTTTACAAATGAAGAAACAGACTCAGAAAGGTTGAGACATTTGCCCAGGCAGTAAGCAAACATTGGGGACAGGATTTGAAGCCAGTCTCTTAGACTCCAAGTCCAGCACAGCCCTCGAAGATGCAATATCTCTCATGGTAAAATGAGGCAGCAGAATAGGATGATGTCTAGAGTCTGTTTCAGCTCAGTTTGGTACGAAATCCCACCTCCCACTTTTCCTAGTGAATTCCTGCAGCTTGTGTCTCAGGCATTCATTCATTTTAAGGCTTACTGGGACCCTAAAGTAAGCTGACATTCCAGATTTCTCCAAAGCCCTGGATTCCTCCCAGATGGTCAGCATTTCCACAAAGACTCCTGAGCAGAAAGTCAGGTGTGCAGAGACAGCAGACACATGAGCCACCCAGGAATCTCTCTGCTCACAGCGATAAGCCAGGCTCACCATCACACGAAGCAAACTGACAAAGTTTATCCAGACAATCTGGCCAGAGAAAACCAGTGCTCTTGGAGGACATGTTCTCAGGCTGTGCTCCCCGACCCTTTGCTGTCCACTGGGCTTGTAGGTAGCCTCCAGAGGTCCCCAGGAACCCCAGGTCCTGAGCCTCTGTGGTCCTTCCAGATGTTGCTCCCTTTCCCACAGACTGCAGAAGCATAGAACACAGCGGCGGGAGGGCACTTAGAACAAAGGATGTCAGAACTTTGAAGGTTCTCAGAACACAGAATGCCCCACCAGTGTACACCTCACCATGTAGGCACAGAGCTAGGGTGGGACGTTTAGGCAGTCACAGAGTCTTTCCTCAGTTGGACTCAAGTCACCATGTCTGCGCCTTCCTTCTTCCAGCTCTCTTCCCACCATTACCGTGTCTGAGGTAACCTTGATGCAGAGGCAAAGGTTTAGGGGAGAAGACATCAGAGCAGGGAGGATGGTCTTGGTAGAGAGAGGGAGAACTGATACCAAAGGATAGCAGTCCATTACAAGAACAAACAGATGCTGGTTGGACCAGTCTGAAGAGCCCTGGTAACCACAGGATTCCAACTGGGGTATGAGTCATCCATTGGTCTTTGGGTCTTGTCTAAGGAGGAACTGTGCCTTGGAGCAATGAGGAAAATCCCTCTGTTCCTTGCTATTTAAAAAGATTCTGCTTATATGTCATGTGTATACTTCCTCAGCATTGCTGAGAATTGGAGAAATGAGGGGAGATTTCTGCCTAGACCTCAGATCCATGATGTCAGGAGCCTAGGACATCTATCGACAGCAACTCAGCCCCTCCATAGCTAAGGATATGATCTTGATTCACTCCAGGGGGAAAATGGCCTCCTAGCTTTCACAGGCTGTTCCTTATGCCTAGAATGCATCCCCCCTCCTTTCCACCCTCACCTATGTGTCAGAGAATCTATTACTGCTGAGTCATTTTAGTCATGTTCAACTTTCTGTGCCTCCATTTGGGGCTTTTCTGGCAATGATACTGAAGTTGTTGGCCATTTCCCTCTCCTGCTCATTTTACAGATGAGGAAACTGAGGCAAACAGGGTGAAGGGACTTACTCAGGGTCACACAGCTAGGAAGCATCTTAGGCCAGATCTCAGGTCTCCCCAACTCCAGGCCTGACCCTCTATTCACTACACAACCTCTGTATCCATAGAGAATCTACAGCTGTCTTCTAATCTCAGCTTCAGTACCCCCTCCCAGAGCAGATGTTCTCAGCCTGCTTCATCTTGGGTCTCTTTAGCAGTCGGGTGATGCCCTTCTCAGAAGAAGTATTTGAAAAGCACAAAACAGAATAAGGATTACACAGGAACCCACTGCTATTAAATGTTATCAAAATACTTTTAAAAAATGTATGGACATCAAGTTAATGACCCCTAAAGAAAGCCTGTCCTGACCCTTCCAGACCCTTCAGGCTTTACATCTAAAAGTTACTTTCTCTATACTTTGTATTTTTGTTCATATGTACCCGTTGTCCCTGATGGTCTTCCCCTCCCTTCCCCCACTGACTGCCACACAGTAGGTGCTTAATAAATGTTGATTGAATTGAATTAAACTGAAAACCTC
The DNA here is from genome assembly GCF_028372415.1 of Notamacropus eugenii. NCBI lineage: Eukaryota > Metazoa > Chordata > Mammalia > Diprotodontia > Macropodidae > Notamacropus > Notamacropus eugenii. The sequence goes on from NC_092872.1 coordinate 755,602,623, forward strand.
CAGTGTGGGAAAGCCCTCCACTTCTTGAGACAGTCTATTCCCCCTTGGGACAGCTCTCACTCTTAGAATTAGCCATCAGGTCTAAATTCACTTCTCTGAAACTTCTTGTCACTGTTTCTACCCTTGCCCTTGTCCCCAAATCATCCCTGTGCTGCCATTTTCCAACACTTTGAAGCTCAATGAACAGAACCAATCCTGTGCGCTGAGCAAGGAGGAAGTCACAAGTAGATGTGCCTAAGCCCTGAATGGACTCTTCCATTTAAGCTGCCTCAGAGTGCAAGATCCAGATTGTTTGTAACCAGCCTGGGCACATCCAGGGTAGGGCTGCCAGAGGTACATGGCCATCATGGAGCCCAACTATACATTTATCTTCAGAACTCATGGTGCCCAATGAACTATGATGACCAATGAGAACATAGGCTTATAAGTCACTTGGGCAATTTCAGCTTCTAGTGAGCTGTGTTATGGTTCTCACAATGTGTATAATAACTCATGCATCACTAAGCATGGCTATGGAAAGGTGAATGGAAAGAAGGACCAAGGACATTGAAACAGAATGCTTCAGCATCCTAATAGCCAAGCTGAATAACCTCCAGAGAAGAGATACCATACAACAAGGCCACTCTACTTCTCTTTTAGCAGAGGTGGGGGACTATGGATGCTAGACCCTAAATACATCAGAGTTTTCCAATATGTTGGTTGATTTGGCTGAGCTATTTCCCACACTTTTTTATCCTTTATTATTAAGGATGATTCTTTGGAAAGGGTGGGAGAAGATAGATATACAGTGGGGAATGTGTTTGCTATGAGAACAAAAGAGACAAATTTTTTTTTTAAAGAAACAATACAAGAATTCCTATCATCGTAAGATTTGTAGGGCGACACTTTGTAAAGAACATGTAAACTAGGAGTTAGGAAGTAAGCTAAGTTCAAATCCAGTCTTAGACACTTAAAATCTGTGTGGCCCTGTGTGAGTCACTGCTACCTCAGTTTCCTCAGCTGTAAAATGAGGCTGATAGCACCGACCTTCCGGGGCTGCTGTGAGGATCAGATGGTATTTGTAAAGTGCTTTGTACATAAAAATGCTAGTTATGTGAACATCAAGCTGTTCTTGTCACTGTTACTGCAAATACTGATGGGAAGGAGAAAGAGATAATGAGCCTTCTTTTTCATAAACTTGTCAGTGCTCCCCAAAGATATGGAATTTCATCAGAACAGGACAGCCTGTAATGTTAGGCAGCCCTCCCCTCCTCTCCTGACTGGCCCAGTGGCCCAGAGTCTGTGGTGGGCCCTTAGCTGCAGGCCACTGTGGAACCTGTATGTGAATCACTGAAGGTGGCAGGACCCATTGGGTCTGGCCTTGGAGAGACTCCATGCCACGACACAGAGTGTAGAACCATGGAAAGGGCATTCTCCTTAGAGACAGGAGACACTTGGCTTTGATCTCACCTCTGACACTAATTTCCTATCTAACTAGTGTGACTTCAACATAATGGGTGTTGACTGATTAGCTCTGGGCCCCCAGTTTCCATATCTGTAAAATGTGGACACCCAGACTTGTACTGCTGATGGCCTTCAGGGCTTGTCTGGAACAACTGAGGACTCGTGTTTCCTTAGTAAGCCCACAAGTGCTATTCAAATATCAATCTAAATGCCCATTACTATGAGCTGAAGGGTATTGAATATGGAGAGCGCCCGATATTGGATGGTGTGCCAGCTGGCACTCGAAGATGCATGGGGAGATGAGGAGAGGCTGATCACACCTCACTAGGTCACTTCTTACCTGGAAGTATAATTTCCTATGAGTTACAGTCACCCATCCAGACTGATAGGAACAAAGCTGTCAGCAGAGCCCCCCAGGCCCAGGACAGGCCCCAGGACAGCTTGAGCATTAGGCAGAGCCGTCTCTTCTGCCTTCCTTGGAGATCTCCCTGCCTAAAGAAGAAGTAGGAGCCTCATCACTCCAAGAAGAGAAAAGTTCTCTCTTTCCTGCTGCCCAGGCAAATGGAACTAAAAGGCCAGTACAAGAACTGGAACAACAAAGAATCACCATATCATCAGAGTGTAAACACCTTGAAGTCGAGAACTATGAACTGCACAATTACAAAGCTGATCAATACATCCCTCTGCATCCAGAGTACTGGTCTAGGTGCTGACAAGGGGAAGCCCCCAGTCGAGATCTCTACAGTACAGCCTTCCACGACAATGGAGGTCCAGGGGCAGGGACTGAATTCTAAGTCTGCTACATACCATTCCCCAGGATAAAATGGAAGCTCCTTGAGGTCAGGGGCTCTTTATGTCTGCCTCTGTATCCCCCAAAGTTGGCGCAGTGCATGGCACACAGCAGGTACCCAAAAAATGCTTGGTGATGGGGGCTAACCCTGGGTAAGTCACTTCCCCTCTTGAATTTCATGAATTTACTTCTCTGTAAAATGAAAGGTGGGAATCACCAGTTCTAAGACCATGACCTCATGAAGCCCAAATCTAGGAGGCAGACAAGACCCAGAGAGCTGCGCGATGCTTGGTTACACCACTGTACACAGAAGTGGGAGGCAGGAACAAAGCTCTTCATGAGGGGATTGGGAGCATCCCAAGGGCCAGGGTTCTTCAGAGTGTCCTGGAGCTCTGTGGATGCTTGACTTCAGAGTCTTGGCAAACCAGGATCTGGGCACAAAGGACTGGCCCAGGTCATGCACAGGGTCAGCACGGGGACTGGTGTTGGCCTCCTGGGAGCTACGCTGGTCACTGTACCCCAGAAACCCAAAGGATGGGCTCCAGAGTGCTCCCTGCATACAGACTGATAGACAGGCTAGGGAGGGCTTCTGTAGAACAGCCTTGGGGGGCATCGCAGTGAGTGGGGTTTGAGCATAGGAGGAAAGATGGAGGGAGCTGAGATTTCTGGTGGCCCCTCCTGGAGACGGTCACACAACACAAGCCAAGGCAAAAGCCTAAAGCAGGATGCCAGGGCTTGGGATGGAAACCTGGAGCATCCTGAAGCTGCAACGTCTCTCATGTTCTGGCGCAGCACACTCCCCAGAATTCGTACTGTACTTTTGCTCTGACATGGAAGCTTTATACACGTTATCTCATTGCTTTTGTTAAAAATATTTTTGCTCCTTTCATCAGCAGTGCTGTCAGTGCTATTAGCAGTAGTGACAATAACGTTGTTATGGATGAGAGTAGCGACATTGTTATATAAAACAATAATGAGGTTATTATTAATAATAAATAATAGTGATATTATCTTTGACTTTTTTAATGAGAGGTAGTGTGCCTTAGAGCCAGAAAGATGGCTCAAGTCTGGCCTCTGACAAGTATTGGCTGTGTGATCCTGGATAAGTCATTTCCCTTGAGAGTTGGAGGGAACTATTTCAGACAGAAGGAGCAGGGAAGGTGCTGCTCAAATTGGAGTAAAAGGAGTTTCCTCAGTAGACGTTCTAACTTCTATAGATGAATTCACAAGCTCAACCATTTTTCTCTACCTGTGAACTAAAATAATGGCCCTGGTGAAGAGACTTGAGAAAGCAGCCTAGTGCTTCTTTTCTGAGGCAGAGAACTATGGATACAGAGTGTGGCATACAATGTCAAACTTTTTGCTGTATTACATTGTTATGCTTAACATTTTTTCTTTCTGTTATAAGGGATTACTCTGATAAGTGGGAGAGACACATTGGGGGATACAGGTGAACTAAAATAAAAGAGATCAAGAAAATTATTTTTAAAAAGTGTAGTAGCAATGCTGAGGATGAAGAGGAACATGACTGTGGGGAGAAATATGGAGTGCTGGACAGTGGGCTGGAGGATACCTGGGGTAGTCTGGCCTCTGACATGTACTAATTGTGTGACCTTGGGTAAGTCATAAGACCTTTCAGTGGCCTGGGCAGCTCCCAAAGACTACACCTTACAAACAGGCCATTAACCCTGCATCCATGGAAGGCTCTTCCACATCAAGACCATCAAGTCAGTGCCCCAGCTTCTCCTGCTCTTCTCACTCTGCGGTCTGGCTTTCAACCTCACTCTTCCATCCCATTTTTCTCTCTGTAGATACCAGGTGATCTCTTAATTGACCACCTGAACGTCCTTTTCTCAATCCTCATCCTTCCTGACCACTCTAAAGCCGTTGGCACTGCTGAGTACCCACTTCTTTGCCATGCTCTCTTCTCTCTAGGTTTGTGAGATGCCTTCTCTCCTGGTTTTCCTCCTGTCTTTTTGACTGCTCCTTCTCTGTCCCCTTTGCTGGGTCTCCATCCAGATGACACCCAGTAATGGTGGGTACAACCAAGGCATTGCCTCTTTCTCATCTAGCGACCTCACCAGCTCCCATGATGACTCTCTGATCTATATACCTCAGTCTCTCTTCTGGGTCCCATTCCCATATCACCAAATATATATTGGATATTTTTAAGTGGATGCCCCATAGACATTCCCTCTTCCCTTTTCTTTTTATCCCCACAACTTGGCACAGCACCTGGAACATAACAGACACTTAATAGATGTTTGCTGACATGATGTGACCTGCCAAGGCATCTTAAGGTGAACACATCCAAACTAAAACTCATCTCTCCTCTGCTCTGCTCCAAACTTATCCCTTTGGAATTTCCTCATTTCTGCTGAGGATGAGGCATCCTCAGAGAAAGAACTGACTCCTCACTCTCACTCTCATTGCATGAACAAGTGGCTGTGAAAGCTTATGGTTATTTTCCCTCTACAACACATTTTGAACATGTCCTTTTTCACTCAGCACCACATTGGTATAGGCTATTACTTCTTGTCTAGAGCTTGTAAGAGCTTCCTTATTGGTCTTCTTGCCTCAAGTCTCTTCCATTCCCTCTTCCTCTCAGGTGTCTGGTACTCTGACATTCCTGAAGCGTAGGTCCAACCATGTTCCCCCTACTCCATAAACTGCAGTGGCTCCCCATTGACCCCAGAAGCAAAGATAAATGCTCTGTTTGGCATTAAAAGCCCTTCATGGTCCTCTGCTGTGTTTCTAGGCTTTTTCCACCCTACCCTCTATTCCTCGATCCACTGATACTGTTCCAGGAACATGGTGTTCCTTCTCCCACTTTGGAGCATTTCCCCTAGCTTTCCCCCTTGCCTACAACTCCATCCTTTCCCATTTTCATCTTCTGGCTTCTACCAAGTCTCAGCGAAATCCCATCTCCCTTTTGAGACTGCTTGCAATCCATCCTGTCTATATCTGCGTGCATGTTATCTCTCTCATTCAACTGTGAGCTGCTTCAAAGCAGAGACTTTTTTGACTTTTGTTGTATCCCTAGGCTTAGTACAGTTTCTGGCACATTTATTTTTGTTATTTGTGATCCCATTGGGGGTTACTTGGCAAAGATCCTGGAGTGGTTTGCCATGTCCTTCTCCAGCTCATTTTACAGATGAGGAAATGGAGGCACACAGGGTTAAGTGACTTGTCCAGGGACACACAGCTAGTAAATGTCTAACACTGGATTTAAACTCCTGAAGAAGAGTCTTTCTAACTCCAGACCTGGTGCTCCATTCACTGTGCCACCTAGCTGTCCTTCATGGCACACAGCAGGTGCTTAATACATGTTAGGTGACTTCATTGTGCAGTTCAGCAGATACAGTCATGGAAGAATGGCCAAACTTCAAACAGAAGACATTTCGGTACTGCCATCACGCAGAAGATCTATGCGGAGTGAGTGTCCCTAACGAAGGATCTGAGCTTGTTCTTGTGCTACATAACATTTTTAGCAATGATCTGCATAAAGGCATTCTTGGCATCTTTATCAAATAGGATGATGCCACCATGCTGAGAAGGTTATAGGTGATAAGTTTAGAAAGGATATCGATAACATAGAGAATGGCCATTGTAGCAGGATCAGAATCGAGGGCATAAGCAAATCAGTGAAAGGAACCAAGGAAGAGAAGAGGTAAAGACTGATGGAGAGTGATGTGACGATTCGTATCTCCTGGCATTGGAAGGACTGGAGTATGCTAGAACAATTAGGTCACTCAGAAATAAAGAACTCAAGAGGTCAAAGGCTCCTCCAGGGCCATTCTCCAGTCCAACTCACATACATATATTGGGCACAGCCAGAGGCAATAGGCTGAAATTGTAAAGAGATAATTTGAGGCTGCATTTAAAAGGAAAATAACCTCCTCACAGAGCTTGTTAGAAAGAGGAATGGGTTGCCCTGGGAGGCTGCATGTTCCCCCTCCTCAGGGTCCTCATGCACAATGAAGCTGACCACCTGATTATTGGCCATAGAGCAATGGTGAATCCTTTTCAAATGTGATCTGAACTGGATGGTCACCAAGGTCCCTTCCAACTCTGATATCCTAGAGCTCTGTGGGGTTATTCCAAGGAATCTAGGAAGGACTGTAAAGGATCAAGGAAATGAATGTCTTAGGTGTACAGGTGGCATTTTCCTCCTGGTGATAGAACCACAGAAATGATTTTGGGTGAGTGAGGCAGCTTGGGGAAGCAAGCAGCTGGCTAGAAAGATGGCGTCTGACCATAGCATTTGGATCTCTGGACAGTGTCTTGAAACGTAGGGATGACAGGTTGTTGGCGAGACGCAGAGCACGCAAGACAGGGGCCGGTAAGAATGCACTGGCTGCTGTTGTGAAAATCAAATCAAAGGGGATTTAAGCTGAAAAAGATGGGGGAGAGAGACAACTCCCTAGGTCCACATACTAAGCCAAATACCACAGAGAGGAGCCACAGCATAAGGAGAAGGAAAGGAGGAATGATGTTCAAAAATTCATAAGAAATGAAATCCAAAAAAGGAGTAAGCAAGAAAACCCATGTCTCAAAATGTCTAAATAGGACTGCCCTAAATATGAGTTGGGAGCAAGACGAAAGGAAGAATATAATGCAAAGAGACACAGCCTTCTTCATCAGCCTACTATGTTACTACGTGATGACATACATGATTTCAATAAGGCTTTGGAAGGGATACCTCACACTAAAGGACAGGATAAGTAACATGGGACAAGTAGAGCGATATTCATCCAGCCAGAGACCTTCTGCTGTGATGGAATCCAGAAATCCGAGAGGGAAAGCATGCCAGGGGATATTTCAGGGAAGGGAAACAAAGGTAGGAAGAGGAGCAATTTTGTTTTGAGAATTTCTACAGACCACCTAGGCAGAGAGAAGAAGTAGATACATCGTTTGGGAAACTGATCACAAAGCCAGGGTGCTAGCACAGCAGGGATGGGAGGCTTCACTTGTCTTGGCATTTCCCTGAGCTCTCTCCTCAAGGTAGAGCAGCTAGCTGCCTCTTCTTTGTTTTTTAACTTGTCCTAAGGAGGAACAGACTGAAGGAGGAAGTGCTATTTTTGATCTGATTCTTACCAACAAGAAGAAACCGTTTGCCATAGTGAGAATGAGGGGAACCTTGAAGGGGAAGTAGCTACACCCTCTTAGAGTCTGTGACAGAGCAACATGGGAAATAATCTGACATTTACTCTAAATTTGAGGAGAGATTTCAGTGGGTGCAAAAAAAAAGAATCATCAGCTCTCAAAATTGAAATGTCAAGACTACATATCGAATAATTCAAACTCTTCCAAAGGAGAATGGGATGCCTTAGGAGATGATGGGTTCCCTTCCTAGTCCTGAAGGTCTTCAGGGAGAGCTGAATGACCATCATCTCATGTGTTATAGGGTGGAATGCTTTAGGTGTGGTTTACATTACATGATCAGTGACTAATACGGAAATATGTTTAATACGATTGTACATGTATAACCTATTATCAGATTGTTTGCTGTCTTGGGGAGGGGGAGAGGTGAGGGAAGGAAGGAGAAAAATTGGAAACTCCAAATCTTATAAAAGTGAATGTTGAAAACTACCTTCACGTGTAATTGGAAAAAATACTATTCAGTACATTACAGGATCCATGAGATCTCTTCCAAGCATTATATTAAACTGATTGGGTATGAAAAGAAGACACTAGATTCAGTTTCAACTTGGAGGGAAGTTGAGGCAGCTAGGTCATGGAGCTTATGTTCAATTCTATCCATCTCTAAAGGGTAGAAGAAGCAAAAACAACCTAGGTGAAGCACTGGTCAAGGAGATCTGAGATTAAATCTGATTCTTACTAGCTGTATGACCCTGAGCAAATCACTTAACCTCTATTTGACTCAGTTTCAGAACTGTAAAATGGGAATAATAATAGTACCTACCTCCAGAGTTGTTGTGGACATGAAATGTGATACTATCTGGGTAGCGTCTGACCAGAACAGATGCTATATTAATGTTCTTATTATTATCACTAATGATGCTGCTGCTGATAAAGTTTCAGTCTCTGACTCTAGGAATCTTGGTCCCCTTGCTTTGCTTGACAACAGTTTTATCAAACAAAGGCGCATTTGTCGTGATTATCAAATTATCAGCCATACCCAAAGTGAAAGGGAGATAATTAACACATTGAAAGACAATCGAGTCAAGTTCTCCAAAGTTCTTGACAGGCTGGATCACCAAGGATAATCTCATAGGAGGAAACTGAATAATTCTACCTACAACATTCTATACTTCAGTCAAAAAAATCAACTTTACCCTCCCCTCTGGGGGAGATATGACTAGGGATCCATTCATCGGAAAAGAATCTGGGGGTGCTGGTGGTCTACAAACTCAATTTTGGCAATCGTGTGATATTGTGATCTTTCTAAAGAAGCATTGTTTCACGGCCCTGAGAGTTACACTTAGGAGCTTCTGGGAGATTCTGCCTCACCTCCACAGGGCAGACAAACAAAGCCTAACAAAACAAAACGAATTCCATTGTTTTTGCCCCAGATCTCCACCCAGAGAATGAACTGCATCATGGGAAGGCCCAGCAAGGACATGACCAATAGACACATTCTCTGCTCTCCTCGGGCCCTCAAATAACCACAGGGAACACAGACAGGAGGAAGAGAAAATGAAATCTGAGGAGGAAAAAGGAAGAAAGAAGATAGTAGGCATGGAGGAGGGGGAGAGGAATGAAATGGAGAAAGGACAAGAGCTTCCAAAGCCGCCTTTGTCTGATTAAGCTGTGAAAGAGACAAGGGGAGCATTTCTTCATTTCTCTGGCCTCAGTTTTTGATGAGCCAAACGAGGCATCTGGACTCCAGGGACTCAGAGTTTCTTCTGCCCTCTCTAATATTCTTAAGTTCTAGGTTCCAAGAATCATAGATTGCCACTTTGAGCTCTAATATTCTAATGTTCTCTGGTTTCTGGTCCTGCATTAAATGCCAGTCACACACAGAAATGGAATCAGTGTATCTGAAGATTCCACGTGGCCTTGGGGCATAATGGCCAGGTCATTGACTTTGGAGTCAGCATTCCCAGCCTCAGGCAGTTATCAGCCACCTGTCCATGGAAAACTCTCAACTTCAATCCCTCCAACTGTAAACTCGGTGTAATAATGGCCCCTAGACATAGAGTGAGGACCAAATGAAGCTTCATCAACAAAATGGGCGGGTCAGTGGAAAGTGCTGGATGCAGAGGCACAGGGCCTGGGTCGGAACCACATAAAGAGCACCTGGCAGCTGTGTGGTTGCTGGATGGGCCTCAGTTTTCCCCTCAGTTTTCCTCAATGGGGGGAGGGGTGGATTAGATGGGCTCTGAAGCCCCTTCCAGAACTAAGATTCTAAGCGATATTGGAATATGAGCTACTATTATTCCAGAGGTCAGAAGCCATGGCCCGGAGAGGGGGAAAGAAACACCCTAGAACTGAGGGCTCAAGCTAAAAAGACCAAAGAATACAGGATACATAATGAAGGAGCTAGGAGGGACATTAGAACCTAGATAGAATGTCATAGTTGAGAAGGAGCTTAGAACACAGAACATGGAATATCAAAGCTGGAAAATACCTTAAAAATCAGAGACCTCAAGAAGGGGTCTTAGTCCCAGCATCTATCCCCTGAATAGTAAAGTGGAAAGATCACTGGACCTGGAGTGAGGAGGGCCCTAGGTTTGACTCCCACTCTTATACTTCTCAACTATGTGATGGCAGGTAGGCCTCAGTCTCCTCCCCTGCAAAATGGGCATGATGACCAGAATAGCTAAATCACAAGGGCTGGTCTAAGCCCTGAAAGTGAGATCATGTGTATTAAATGCTTTGCAATCTATGAAGTGTTTCTTTTAAATTAATGTTGGCTATACAAGTTATTATCAGAGTATAGAAGATCAAAGCTAGAAGGGACCTTAGAGAGCACCCAGAACAACCTTAACTTTTCACAAGAGGAGAAACAAAGGCCATGAGAAACCAGGTTCAGTGATTCAGCCAGCATGCCCAGTCCAGTGGGATCTCTGCTTTGGAGCCCAGATGGGGGTCTTAAGTCTACTCATTTTATCTGCCCCAACATCCTGACAGCACCCTCTCATTTCTAAAATAAATATAGGTTCTTTACTTACGTCTACAGGGCTGGAGAAAGCTGTGCCTGCCCGAGAGGAAGAGAGCAGATGCTGAACGTGGAGGGATCTGACACAGCCCTGCAGGATAGCTGTTCGTTGACCAGCAAGTAGAATAGGAGAACTTGGGTCTGCCAACCAAAAAGACAGAATATGATGGATGAGGTCTTTTTTACATTTGACTTTGTTGATGTCTCTTCAGACAGAAAATTCATTTTCATAATGATTTCCCCTTTTACTATATCCTTAAAGCAAAGCACAACAGCTAAGCAGAACCAGCCAATACTGCAAGTGCATCTGACAGTATGTGAAAGCATTCAATATTCACAGACTTCCACCCTTCCAAGGTACAAAGAGATGCATTTCTTCATGATCTGTCAGATCTTATGGGAATCAGAAAGCACTCCTATCTACTTCTCATAAAATCTTCTCTCAAACATGAAAAGAAGCTGGGTTCTGATCTTCAGCCTCAGTTTCCCCATCTGTTAAATGAGGATTCCATGTTCTCCAAGGCCCTTTTCAGGTTTAATTGTCTGTAGTTCTTTGATTCTGCTGAAGCAGGACTTTGGGACTCGCTGAGGCAGGATATATGTGCCAGGTGAGGTTAGGCTAATGAGAACACTAAGTGATAAGATTTTCTCCTTAAGTCTTGAAGGGCAGCCTGTGATCTCCATCCTTCCCCACACATAGACTTCTTGAAGGAAATTGCTGCTCAGACACATCATATTTTGCAAAATTGCCATGACACATATTTTCCAGAGGTCACATTGGCCATAACCAGGCTCCAGTAGCCCATCACCTGGTCAGGGAGGAATCCCACAGCCACTATCATCAATGGAGCCCGTTTTATCTTTGTCCCACCAAAAATGCCCTGATCACTGTAGGTGTGCTTTATTTGATATACGAACAGATAGACCTCAGCAACACCAAAACCTGTGTCATAAAACAGAGTTTGGGGGGTGGGGGGAATGAAATAGAACAGAGATGATCAGAGGGAGGATGGAGGTTGGACTGTGGAATGTCAAAGTTAGGGGTACCTAGAAGAAAGAACACAGGAAGTTGGAGTTAGGAGGGGGCCTGGAGATAAATCCAATCCAATTATGTAACATGTCGGGACATGGGGCCCAGAGAGAGGAGACTTGTTTGCATCTCACACCACTGAGGTATCCCAGGAGGCCATGACCCTGCAGCTGCAGATCCTCTATCCTTTCCCACCCACCCAACCATTCTCCCGTGAGTGGCATCCAGCTGTTGTGAAGAAACTTCTCATCATGTCTGTTGAGTCATGCTGAAGCCACACACTCATTAAGGAGAAGAGAGACCAAATGGGGAAGAAAGTGAAAAAGTCCCATCCTGGTGGGGGGAAGGGGAAACTCCAACCACGAAATCCTAACCACACTCAAGTCCTCAAACTGAGCAGCTGTGACCACAGTCACTTGTCTCCTTATGATGGTAATCGCCTGGCTGGATTTCCACAGCCCATGGACTCTAAGACTATAGATTTCAAAGCTTGTCAATCCATTAGTCAACAGTTAGGAAGCCAGGCACTGTGCTGGGTACCGGGGGATAGGTAAAATGGAATTAAACAAAGGTGAAGATGTGTGTGGGGATGGACAGAGGCAGCCCATGACAATTTGAGGAACATGGCTCCTGGTGCTGCTTTGGATGGAGTAGAGGGAAAGGAAAGGAAGAGAAGGGGGGATGATCTCCATGCCACAGTCAGGTCCAGCTGCCTGCCCAGACCCGGGCAAGAGAGATCGAAGAGCTCACTCTGGATAAACATCAACAGCAGCTGTTTACTGACACTGAACACTGTGTTTACACAGCACCTTTCCGGGGAAGGCCAGGTCAAGCAGGGACACTGGGACTGCAGGACCAGGGCAAGCCGAGGCCTGGGAACTAGCTTCCTGGTCTGCCCACAGAAACCTCACTGTTTGGCTCAGAGCTCTGCACAAAAATACTAGTTCACATACAGAAGAGGGAGAGATACAGAGACAGAGATGGAGAGGGAGAGAGAAAAGGAGGGAGAGGAAGAGGGAAAGGGAGAGGGAGGCAGGGAAGGAGGGAGGGAGAGACAGAGACAGAGAGAGAGAGACAGAGAGACAGAGAGACAGAGAGAGACAGAGAGAGAGACAGAGAAAGACAGAGACAGAGATAGACAGAGAGAGAAGCACATCTGGAAACAGCCTTTCCTGGACACAAAGTTATGTGAATCCAGAGGCAATCTGGGATTTCTCCCAGGTCACTGTAGGGGACTCCCAATGTGAGAATTCTCTGTAATATCTATGAAGACAAGTTCCCAGTCTGAAGCACCAGGAAGTTCAGGGACTTGCCCAGGGTGAGACACTGAGTGAACTGTCTGAAGCAGGATCTGAACTCGTTTCCCTCTGTCATATAGAATAACCCCCTACTCTCTGCCTCTCAGTCATTGGATTCAGTGGGAAATTGTCCACAATAACCTTTCAGAATATTGATAAGAAAGTCATTTCATAACCAGTTTCTGGTTAAACAGAACCACATCATCTTTGACTTGGAAGGCATTTCAGATCCTCTCTCACCTGAGTAGGAATTTCCTCTGTACCATCCCTAACAAGAGGCTACCTCTGCCTTGTGTCCCTCTAGTGATGAGGAGCTCACTACCTCCCAGGGTGACCCATTCTATGCTACTCCAGCTCTGCTCTCTAGGGCCAAGAAGAAAAGGTCGAATCTCTCCTCCAGGGGACACCTCCTCAAATACTTTAGGACAATGATCATGTAAATCCTGAGACTTCACCAAGCTAAACTTCCTTAGGGTCTCCCATTGTCTCCTAACCCTCTTTGCCTTCCCCTGGATATTCAGTGGCTCCTGGCTTTGGAATTAATAAGACCTGATTTCAAATGTAGCCTTGGACACTTACTAGCTATGTGGCCCTGAACAAGTCAGTTAACCCTTGCCCATTCAATTTCCTGATCTGTAAAATGGGTATAATCATAGTACCTCCCTCCCAGGATGGTTGTGAAGGTCAAATGAGATCATATTTTTAAAGTGCTATAGAAATGTTACTGATGAGGATGGCGATGATTAAAGACAAACCCTCCGACTGCTCTTCCTGAGACAAGAATCTTTGGTGCTAGGCCAGTCCTGGTCTCCACTACACCTGTGGCTCTCCAGAGAGATGACTGGTGGCTCTCAAGCCCACAAGACTCAGAAATCCCCATGACTGGACTACAGGCTCATGGGGATTGGGGGGAGGCTGACCTACTTCTGCTTGGTCCCAGGGGATGGAGCCAAGAGCAACGGGGAAAGATTGAGGCTGGAGGTGGGGGGTGGGAAACAGTAGAACAGGTATTTGAATTCCCCAGGCTTTTCTGCTGCTCACCTAGGCCTGCATGGGCTCCTCTTTAAATAGCTCTTACTATAAAAGCCTTCAAATAACTCAGCAGGAGTAAATTTCTAAAACAGCCGGGGTCTCTGGTTTCCTTGACACATTTTCATCAAAGAAATCGACCTGCTGCTGCCTGGTCAAATCCATCACTGTGGAGGAAAGAGTGACGCTGGATGTGCAGAATCCAGACCCACAGGAGGCAGATGTCTAGCCTCTGGCACTCACTAGCCGTGTGAACCAAAGGATGTCCCTTCCTCTCTCAAACTGAGTCTCAGTTTCCCCATCTTTAAAATGTGGCTGTCAGTATCTGCCAGAATTGCCTAACAAGACTGTTGGGAACACTATGCAGAATCCTTTGTTCTATTTTTAAATACATCATGAAAATTCCAGGAGCCCCAAGGGGCGATGGAGAGGCCCTGTGCTGGTGATACACTCAAACTGTAGCACCTTACCATGAGCACGTATGTACAAAAAGGGGAACAAAGATAGGACCCAGAAAATGTATGATTGGAAAAGGCGGCAGAACAATTAGGGAGTGAGAAGGAAGGCAGTCAGTTAGCAAAGAAAGTGCCTACAATGTGCCAGACATTGATCTCCAGGAAGGGATGCAAAGATGGGCTCCATTCCTATCACTGTCTCCACCTCCACCATCTTCATCTCGATGCCCCCAGCTCAGCATTTGGGGAGCAGTGTGGGTACTGGGCACGCAGTCAGATTACCTGGGGTTGAGTCACAGCTCTGGTGCTTGCTACCCTGTGATTTTGGACAAATCCTTTAACATCTCTGGGCCTCAGGTTCCTCATTTGTAAAATGAAGAAGTTGAACTACGTGGCCTCTGAAGATGCTCCATGCTCTCGATACATGATCCTATGATATGAGTGCCAGAGACAGGATCTGAATCCAGGTCTTTCTGACTCCAGATCCAGGGATCTGTCCCCTAAAAGGTACTGACTTTCTCCCCATTCACTACCACCTCTCACCTTAACCATCAGTGACCTTCTAACTGTTTGATCACTGATCTCTTCTTGCTCCATAGTAAAGGTCAGAAAGCCCCTAATTCACTATTAATTACATTACTCTAATTCATAATACTCTTGCTGAGTCAGTCAACAGGTATTTTAAGTGCCTCCTATGTGCCAAGTATTGTGCTAAGGGCTAAAGATACAAAGAAAGGCAAGAACAGAGGCCCTGCCCTCCATGAGCTCAGGGTCTAGTGAAGGAGACAAGAAAACATCTGTGTCAAAATGAGGTTCATACAGGATAAACTAAAGATAATTAACAGTAGGGAGGCATTAGCCTCAAGGGAGACCAAGAAAAGCTTCTTAGAGAAGACAGGACTGTAGGGAAGCCAAGAGGTTGAGAGGAGGAGGGAGGCAACTTCAGATGTGGAAGAAGACAGTCATCAAAAATCCTAAGAGGTGTCTTTGAGACGAGTTTCATTGCAGACTGTCAGCAGCTTCTGACTGGCTATGAATGAACATGTAAACTTCTTATCCTGCCATTCAAAGCCTCTTATCACCTGGGTCCAATCTATCTTTCTGGTCTTCTCTCACATAAGTATAAAACAAGGTATTGGATTTGAGTGTCTCAAAAATGCCTACATCCATAATGACCTCAGTCACCATTACCCCTCATCATGTTTTCTACGTTTTCACTGACCTAGCTAGAATCCCCAGATACTGATGCAACTGCCTTGCTCCCCTCCTGCCAATCCCTATATTGATTGTTCCTCCGCATCTCGAAGGGTAACATCTTCCCTTTCCTTCAAGGTTCAGTTTCTGTACTTTCTTCCCATGGAAATCTGGGCTCAGCCTCAGTCACAGTGATCCCTCCCTCGTTGCCTCAAGCAATCTCCAACCTCCTGGCTGAAAGCCACTTGGTTAAAACTCTCTCTTTCTGGTGCAAGTGACCTTCTTCTGATGCTGAAGGCATTTTTCCTTGCCTCATCTTGCCACATTACTAGACTGTCAGCTCCTTGAGAGTAGGAACTCTATCACTTTTCTCAGTCATGGACATAATGAGCGACATACAGAAAAAGTGAAATTGATTTTACTTAATATCTGCTTGTATTTACTCTTTATATTGATTCTACCTGTTCATATTGTCTCCCCCAGTAGAATAGAAGCTCCTTGAGGCAGGAAATGGTGCCATTTTGATTTGCATCCCTAGTATAGTGCCTGGCACATAGTAGGCACTTCATGAGTACTGGCTGATTAATAGATCTCAACAGATCGGAAACAATTGGTTATTGACATGAGAAGCAAGAGTGTTTCCCAACTTCATGGAGGGTGGGTGCAGGTACTGGGGGTGGTGGGGGGTAGCAGAAGGGGAAGTGCAATGTGATTCAGAGATGGTAATAAATATACAAATATATATTTACATGACTACCTAAATTAATTTACTTATTCAGTGGTCACGCCAATGAAACTACCAGAGGATTAACAGTTAAAGATGGAAAAAAAATAACAAAATTCATCTAGAGGAATCTCAAAGGATACACTGAAAGGAAAAGAAATTAAAAACACTTAGCAGCACCAGATATCAAACTGTACAAGTAGAAATTATCAAAATAATCTTCTACTAGTTAAGAAATGGAGAGCTCAAATATTGGAAGAGATTATATACATGAGATAGAGAAGTGCATGAACATAACAGTCTAGTGTTTGATAAACCCACAGGATCCCCCAGCCCCACCCAAGCTACTAACTTTGACAAAAACTTCTGGGAAAATTGGAAAGCAGTCTGGCCAAAAACTAGATGTAGAATAACATCTTGCACCACATACTAAGTTCAAAATAGGTCACAACTTAGTCATAAAGGGTGACATCAGAAACTAATTAGAAGAATGAAAAACAGAGTCCAATCTATGAACAGTCAAAAACTTCATGACCAAACAAAATAAAATAAAGGGCTTTTTTATGCACAAACAAAAAAAAATCAGCAAAAAGTAGAAGACAAGAAAATAAGAAAAAAATCTATGCATCAAGTTTCTTCAATAAAGTTTAATTTCTAAGATATCTAGGAAACTAAATTTACAAGAATAAGAGCCATTTCTAATTGATAAATTGTCAAAAGATACGAACAATGACCCAGCAATACTGCTTCTAGGACTATATCCCCAAGAGATCATAAAAATGAGAAAGGATCCCACATATACAAAAGTATTTCTAGCAGCACTCTTGGTATTGGCCAAGAACTGGAAATCAAGGGAATGCCCATCAGTTGGGGAATGGCTGAATAAATTGTGGTATATGAATGCAATGGAATACTACTGTGCTATAAGAAATGATGAACGGGAAGACTTCAGAGAGGCCTGGAAAGACTTATATGACCTGATGCTGAGTGAAAGGAGCAGAACCAGGAGAACTTTGTGCACAGCAACAACCACAATGTGCAAGGATTTTTTTTTCTGGTAGACTTAGAACTTTACTGCAATGCAAGAACTTAAAAATTTCCCAATGGTGTTTTAAGGCAAAATGCCTTCCACATCCAGAGAAAGAACTAGGGAACTGGATCACAGAATGAAGCAGATCATTTTCTTTTGTGTTACATTTTGGTTTTTTTTATGGTTTCTCCTGTTCCTTTTAAATCTTCTATGCAACATGACTAAGGTGAAAATGTTTTTAATAGGAATGTATGTGTAGAACCTATATAAAATTGTATGCCATCTCGGGGAGGGAGGAAGAAGGTGGGGGAAAAGAGGGGGAGGGAAGAAAAAACATCCAAGATATATGATAATGATTGTGGAACACTGAAACTAAATAAAATAAAAAAATAAAACCCTTTAAAAAAAGAAAATGAAGGGGGTGAACTCCATGTATTTTTAAATCCCTTTTAGCTCTCCATCTATGATTCATGATTTCCAAATCCTCTAATTCTGTGATGTTATAATTCTATATGATTTTATAAAGTACTGTATATTTTAAATTAAAAAAAAAGATATGAACAGGCAGTTCTCAAGGGAAGAAACCAAAGTTATCGATAGCTACATGAAAAACTTCTCTACCTCACAAATAAGTAGACAAGTACAAATTAAAACAATTCTATCTCATATCCATCAGGTTGGCAAAGTTGACGTAAAAGGAACATGACAAATTCTGGAGGTTCTGTGGCAAAATAGGTAGGTTATTGTTCTGTTGGTGGCACCATCATGGAAGAAATTTAAAATAATGTCCCCCAAATTACTAAGATCACAGACCCTGTGATCTAACACTCCAAAGGGTAGCATGTCTGTATCTACTCCTGAAAAAAAGAAAAAGGAACCATATATCCAAAAGTATTTATAGCAATTCTTTTGGTGATGGCAAAACAATTGCAATTTGAGGTTATGCCTTTTTACTGAGGAATGGCTGACCAAGCTGTGGTAGATGAATGGGACGGAATACTACTGTGCTGTAAGAAGTGATGAAGAGAGACGGGAGAGCTAAAAGCACAAATGGTGGGAAAGAGGTTGGAGGGAAATACACAGATTGTAATCATAACTGTGAATGTGAATGGAATGAACTCTCCCATAAAACGGAGACGGATAGCAGAATGGATTAAAAGCCATAATCCAACAATATGCTGCTTACAAGAAACACATTTGAAACGGGGGGATACACATAGGATAAAGGTCAAAGGATGGAGCAGAATATATTGTGCTTCAGCTCATGTAAGAAAGGCAGGAGTAGCAATCCTAATCTCAGACAAAGCAAAAGCAGAAATAGATCTAATCAAAAGGGATAAGGATGGAAACTATATCCTGCTAAAAGGCACCATAGACAATGAAGCAATATCATTACTAAACATGTATGCTCCAAGTGGTATAGCATCCAAATTCTTAGAGGAGAGGTTGGGGGAGTTGAAGGAAGAAATTGATAGCAAAACTATACTAGTGGGGGACCTCAACCTCCCCCTCTCTGAACTTGATAAATCTAACCTCAAAATAAACAAGAAAGAGGTTAAGGAGGTAAATAAAACTCTGGATAAGGTAGATATGATAGATCTTTGGAGAAAATTAAATGGGAATAGAAAGGAATATACCTTTTTCTCAGCAGTACATGGAACATTTACAAAAACTGACCATGTACTAGGACATAAAAATATCACAATCCAGTGCAGAAAGGTAGATATAATCAATGCATCCTTTTCAGATCATAATGCATTAAAAATTACATGTAATAAAAGGCCATGGAAAGAGAAACCAAAAATCAATTGGAAACTAAATAATCTAATTCTAAAGAAGGGTTGGGTTAAAGAAGAAATCATAGAAACAATCAACAATTTCATTCAAGAGAATGACAATAGTGAGACAACATACCAATACTTATGGGATACTGCAAAAGCAGTTATTAGGGGAAGTTTTATATCTTTGAATGCTTACATAAATAAAATAGAGAAAGAGGAGATCAATGACTTAGGCTTGCAGTTGAAAAAGCTAGAAAAAGAACAAATTGAAAATCCCCAAGTAAATACCAAATTAGAAATACTGAAAACCAAAGGAGAGATTAATAAAATTGAAATTAAGAAAACTATTGAATTAATAAATAAAACCAATAGTTGGTTTTATGAAAAAACTAATAAAATTGATAAACCTTTGGTCAATCTGATTAAAAAAAAGAAAGAAGAAAATCAAATTACTAATATTAAAAATGAAAGGGGTGAACTCACCTCCAATGAGGAGGAAATTAAAACAAGAAGTGATGAAGAGGATGACTTCAGAGAAGCCTGGGAAGATGCATATGGGCCAATGGAGAATGAAAGGGGCAAAAACAAGAAAACTTATATGGGGGGGGAATATAAAGACATGTAATTTAGAAAGATGTCAGAACTGATCAATTCAACCAATTTATGACCAACCATGAATCCAGGGGAAACATAACAAAATATGAGATGGATCCAGGGGGTAGATATCTTGGACACAGCCAATAGAGAAATCTGCTTTGCTTAGACTATCCACATTTATGACAAGAATTGTTGTTCTTTCTTTTTGAAAGGGGAAGGTAGGAGGAGAGAGGAAGAGGGGATGAATGAATGAATGAATGAATGAATGAATGAATGAAATGAAAATGAAATGAAAACTTTTACAAAATCACAAATTGTGTCAGTTCATGTATCTTGGGAAGACTGGAGGTGGGGTGAGGAACAGGTTCCTGCATGAAGACAATGGGTCACTTTGAGGACTTTGGCAGGCAGCTCAGTGCCTTCAAGAGGCCCATGATGGTCCCAGAAACACACTTTTTAGCCCCAAGATTCTCCCAGTAACGCTGTGTGTCAAGAAATCAAATGAAGCTAAAATAGGCATTTTTCTAAGCAGTTTCAAGGCTTCAGGTTCAGTGGCCAAACCCATGCATCCAGCTCAGCCTTCCCCTGAGAGGCAGTGTGAGATAGTGGGCAGGGCACTGGACCAGAACCAGAGAGCTTGGGTTCAAATCCCAGCTCTGCCATTTCCTCCTTGGGGATTTTGAGGGGATCTCTCAGCTTCTCTAAGACTCAGTTTAAAGTTGAGAGAAGTGGCGACCAACAGGTGTGGACAGTGAGGACAAGGAGGACAGTGTTACTCTGCAACTTTTCCTGGCTGTGAATAGGGGATTGTGAATTCTACCGCTATCAGTAAAACCTTCCAAAAATAAAATGACTACTAAGTTAACTTCAAAGAAGTATTGTTACCTCCACTTACCAAAGGAAAAGGTAAACTTCAGCCTGGGGGGAATGAACTGACGTTCCTGTAGCCGAGTGGCAGGAGAGTGAGGGAGGGAAGGAGCATTTATTAAGTACCTACCATGTGCCAGGAACTGCACTTTTCAAACATGATCTCATTCAATCCTTACAACAACCAAAGGAGGGAGGTGCTATTATCATCCTCATTTTGCTCTTAAGGAAACTGAGGCAAACAGGATGAAGTGACTTGCCCAGAGTCATACAGTTAGTGAGAGTCTTAAGGCTGCATTTTCATTCAGGTCTTCCTGACTACAGGCCTTTTCTGTAACCACTGGGCCTATTAGATGCCTCTATGACATTTTCTGATTCCAAGTCTCTCCATATCTGGATGCTCTCTCTCTCTCCAAATAGGTTTGGCATGTGGCCAGTGGCCCCCAGAACAGATTCCCTTCATCAGCCCACAAACGAGGTCCCATCATGACTATCCAGAGCAGGCTGCCTGCACTATGGTCATTCTCCCTCTGAAAGCTGGATGCTTCCCTGGGGCCCTGAGTGCTGACGGCTGAGCCTTTGTTTTCTTTCACCTAGAATCAGGCCACCATGCCCATCTAGGTCACTTCGAAGTGGAGCTGCCATGGCCACTGCCCATCCATTTTCTGGTGCTCCATGTCATGTTCTGTATCACACACCTAGCACCTGCCAGGGGCAGCCTGCACCACCTCCCTTCCTCCTCAGCAGGTGGCCGCCAAGCTTGCTAAGACTTAGAGACAGAGGCTGCTGAGCTCCCCCTGGGCCTCCTCCGGTCACAGGGTTTAATCCAGGAGGATTATAGGTCCAAATTCCTTACCTTACAGAAGGGGAAACTGAGGCCCACAGAAAGGAAGGGAAATGCCCTTCACATAGGCAAAGCAAGGACTTGAACCGAGGGCCTCTGACTTCAAGTCTACCATGTGTTCCACAGAACAACATGGACCCTGGGGTTCTGGGCCATGTTCTGGGTGTTCATCTTTACAAACTGACCTTTCCATGGGATTTTCACGTTAAATCCCGTCCCTCATCCTTCCTAGTTCCCAGCCTCCAATGTCTGCTGCTCTTTCCCTCAGCAGAGACCCCCGCAAAGCAGGTGGATGATGGAGAGAAAGGAAGAGAGGGAGAAAAGGAGCGAGGCAAAGTCTTTGTAGGAACAAAGACACCAGCATTCGCTGGATGCCTTAGGCAACAAGCCTACCCTGCAGCGTAAAGTAAGGCAAGGCAAGGCCACCAGAGGATGCATTTCAAGTCACTCTCTGTGAATGAAATAACACCAGCCACCACAAGTCCTTGGTCAACATCGAAGACACCTCATGAGCCAGAGCCAGCTGCAGCAGAGGGGGACCACAAAATGACTGATCGAGGCCTCCTTACCTGGCACAGGTGACACCTGAGCCACCCAATCAAAGCCAAGAAAGCTGCTTTGACAAAAGGCTCCCAAATATGAAATTTGAGAAATCACTCAGGGCTCCCATGTCAAGCAGGGAGCTCAGCTCCTCAGCCTGCTTTCCAAGAAGTCAGTGCTTAGCACACAGAATTCTCCACCCATGGGTCTGCCGGGCTGCCCTTGGGCTGTGCCCCAGACCCAGAAAGTGCACACTAAGCTCTCCACAGCCTAGAATGCTTCCCCTCCCTTGGGGGCTGGAAGAGGCTGCTTCTGAGCTCTCCCTCCCCTTCTGGGTTCCTTGGGCACGTGGGTCAAACCAAAGCAAGCTTCGGGAAACTTCCAGACATGGTCGGGACCCCGTGATCTCTCCCCACTCCAAACTCCCTTAGGTACCATTCAGCTGAGTTAGCATCACATATGGCTTTGCAGAACACTCTTTTATATTTAGGTTTCATCTGTGGGTGTCACCTCCCTAATTACACTGACTCAGAGTCTGGAAGGCTCTTATAATAACAGAATGTCGGAGCTGGGAGGGTCTTTGGAACAAAGAAATTAGAGGTGACAGAGCCAAGATGGGGAAAAGAGAACACCAGCCCCGAAAGAGTCTACAACTACAGAACATGGTAGGTCAGAGATCGGTGGGTACCTAGAACACAGAACAGACAAGGTCAGAGCAAGAAAGGACTTTGAAATGTCACAGTTGGGAGGGACCTTGGAACACAGAACATCAACCCTAGAAGGAACCTCGGAATACTGGGCAGAGGACATCAGAGGTGAGAGTGATTTCAGTGACACAAACGAGCAGAGCTGGGAGAGTTTAGAAGAGGTCTTTGTTGAGTTCACTGTGCACAGTCATGGTGGGGAGGGGGGAAAAGGGAGCCAGCATTTCCATGGCCCCTAATCTGTACTAGCCACTGAGCTACACACTTTACAAATACTACCTCGGAGGCTGGGGCTGCTTTTATTCCCATTTTACAGTTGAGGAAATTGAGGCAGATAGTGTGACTTGCCCAGGGTCAGATTTGGACTCAGGTCTTGTGGACTCCAGGCCCAGTGCACTATTCACTGAGCCACCAGCAGAAGAGCTACTCCCACCAATAGACCAAGGTCCTCTCCATCCTAAGACCCCTTCCCTTAGATCGGCAACCAGGTACTTACAGACTCTTCTTTGTGACAGTCCTCCTTCCCCTCTCCATATTATCTACACACACACACACACACACACACACACACACACACACACACACACACACAGCCCTCATCAGGCTGACAGGTTAGGAATCATTAGTCCCATTTTACAGGTGAGGAAAAAGGGAAATGATTTGTCCATCAAATCAAAGGGAGAGGACAGTAAAAGCGAGATTTGGCAGTTTGGCTCTTGCCAACCTTGGGACTCAGGAGGTGTCCCGGGCTGAAATCCAACATCTTAATGAGTGTGGACTAGAAGCTGCAGGTCAGCGCCAGTGAAGCCCCCCTCTCCAGTGGGTCATTGGGCTGAACTTCCCTCCATTCTTATTAAAACAGTCAGGACAAGCTGTAAATCACAGGGCTCTGTTCCACCTGGGTCTGGGAAAAGGGCAGACAAAGGACGTTCCACAGGAATACTCTCCATCCCACGATTACCTGCATTCATCCAGCATCTGGTGATCTGGGGCATGAAAATGAGAGATGGAGAAATGCCAAGATGTTGTTGTCCCGGAAACACAGAGCAAAGAAGCTGGAGGGGGGACTTTGCTCCAGAACCCCAGAGACAGAGACCATTGATTAAACCTGAGCTGGTCCTATCAGGATTCAGGCAGGGCAGGAAGCAGGCGTGTGTTGTGTTTGCTTTGTGTTGGCCTTACTCAGAATTTAAGAAACAAAGGAAGACTGAGCTGGAGCTGGACAGGCAAGTGGGATCTTTGAATGGGGAGCTATGAGGTGCAAGGTGTCTCAGAATGCAACCAGAGACTTCCCAAATTCCAGAGCCTCAGGGCTCCTCTGACCCATGGAATGATGGCAGGTGTGATGGACACACAGCAGCATTTGTCTGAGACCCAGGGCTTGAAAATTGGCTGGCTGTGCCACCCTGGCCAAGCCCCTCTGCCCTTCCTCAGTCTTCGTTTTTCACTTGGTAAGATGGGGAACGTACTATAGTGCCCATCTCATGGAGCTGTTGGGAGAAGGGCATGCGGGTTTCCATCTACCTTTCTGTAATTGTGCTCAGCTACCACCACTGTCACCATGGCCAGATGAAGAGGCTGAAGGCTTGAGATTCCAACAACCAATCAATCAACAATTATCTATTAAGTACCTACTATGTGATAGACACTGGCGACAATTCTCATCAAATACAACCAAAATCCCCATCCAGGAAACTTAGCCATCTCTTTGCTTTATTCTTGGCACTCTCCCTCCAGATCCCCAGCTGCGAAGAACCCATTCAGGCTGCCTTACACACAGCAGGTACTTAATTAATGCTTATAGTTCGATGGATTGCTTGACCACTCACAAAGCTTAGATGAGATCAGTGATCCCAACCTTCTCTCCTGTGAGATAGATATTAGACCACAAGGACTTAACATCTGCTCTCATATATCCTCACATGTTCTGTGTCTTAGATTGATAAATGTGGAGACACCTGTGCTATCTCTATGCCCTTCAGTCAGTCAACAAGCATTTATTAAACATCCACTATATGCCAAAGAAAGGAAGCCCTTGAGGAGCTCTAATGGGAGAGACAACATGAAAACAACCCCTTACCAACAAAATATAGCCAGGAACCACTGGAGAGAATCCACAAAGAGAAGCCACAGACATAGGCCAACTCCAGCTGGAAATGCCCACACTCTCATCTGACTTACTGATGTGACCTGAAGACTCCTGGGCCTCATCCTGGGCCCTGCTAGACAACGCTCAGCAATTCTGGATCTTTCCATCTGCCCTAAAACTGAACTCATGTTGTATTGACTTCCTTAATTAGAAGGGGAGCTTTTTGAGAGGAGGGACTTTCTGATTTTTTCTAGTAGTATCAGCACAGTGCTTAGTACACAGTAAGCACTTAGTAAATGTTCTATCTCTTTCCTTATTAAACACCTACTACATGCAGAATAATATGGTTTTGGGAAGAATGCTTGGGAACACCTAAGGGGCCCAATCTGCTTCTGGCACTACCTCTGCTACCATAGTGGGGGAGGGGAAGAGCACCTACTGTGTTCCAGGCTCTGGGCTAACCACTTTACCATTGCTATCTCCTCTGAGATGGGTGAGTTACTTCCACTTTCTGAGCCTCAGAGACCTTCCTAAAAGTGATACTTTCTGCTCCAGGCAGGGCTGCCACCCACCACAGCACCCAGCTCCCCACACTGATGAAATCACAGATCTTGGATGTATTTGGGCATACTTGGCATGGCAGGGGCCTGATCCTGGGTAATTAATGCAGTCTCCTTCATTCTTGACTTCAGAGAGAGGATCTAAGAGATATCTCCAAACTATCAGATCAATCTAAGTATAGGCTGTACCCATAAAAAGAGGTGGGGAGGGTGATGAAGAGACAGGAGCTGAAGATGGTGACTGATTGGAGGCCATGCTGAAGCTTTGCCCAACCCAGGAGAGGAAGGAGGAGAGGAGGAACAGAAGCAGAGAGTTCTATACTGAGGCCAGTCTGAACATGGAGTCTATGGGGGTCCACAGGAAAGCCATGAATTTGGAGCAAGCTGAAATCCCACTCTGTCACTTAGAACCAAAGTGACCTTAGGGAAGTCATCTCACTCTCTGAGGTTCAGTCTCCTCTGATGGAGCAGAAAGGGACCACGTCTGTACAATGAATGTCTTCTCTTAGAGTTTCTTGTGTTAGCCACTGACTACCCCTTACCCAGCCCCCAAGGGCCCTACCAGCTCCAAGTGCTCATCCCCTCTGGTCTCCTCAGGGAAGAAAGCCATATCTAAGCTTCGTTTCTGAACAACAGAGAATCTCTCTGCAATTTTCTCTCTTGAGACAGAAGATAAAACGTGGAGCAGGATGCCATCTGTTCTAGTATCCAAGACTCATGGAACTATGTGCAAGCCAGAGAGAATGTGCCCGGATTCGTGCCAGGGAAAATTCACACCTTCTAATGAGCCCAAGAATTCTCATCTGCAGTCTGCCAGCAAGGAGAGTGACTCTTCTTTTCTTTCTCAGGCAGAAGGAAAATCATCTGCCCTGCCCCAAGAAGGGGATGTTGTGACCTGATATCTAGAGCTCCCACTCCCAAAAGGAGAGTGTTATGACCTGATGTCCAGGGCTCCCATCCGCAAGAATGAGGTGCTGTGACTTGATGTCTGGAGCTCCCTTTCCCTTAGCAATGGAAAGAGCAGCCTCGCTGAGGCAGAAATGTCCTAAAACATAGAGTTGTGGCTCTAAAGCTGGAAGGCAGTTTAGAGTTCACCGAGTCAGATAGCTCCATTGTACAGATGAGGAAACTGAGGTCTAGGGAGGGAAAATCACCACCCAGGTTGTCACATACAGCTAGAGTACAGAGTGGTGGATCAGTGGAATAGATTAGGTACACAAGACTCAGTAGTAAATGACCACAGTAACCTAGTGTTTGATAAACCCCAAAATCCAAGCTTTGGGTACAAGAACTCAGCATATGATAAAAATTGATGGGAAAACTGGAAAACCATCTGGCATAAACTAGGTATAGACTGAAGTTTTACACTGTATACCAAAATAAAGTCAAAATGGGTACTTGATTTAGACATAAAGGGTGAAACCACAAGCAAATTAGGAGATCAAGGAATAGTTTACCTATCAGATCTATGAAGAAGGGAAGGATTTTTGAGCCAACAGGAGATAGAAAGCATTACAAGATACAAAATGGAATATTTTGATTATATTAAATTAAAAAGTTTTTGCACAAACAAAACCAGTGCAACCAGGATTAGAAGGAAAGCAGAAAGCTAGGAAACAATCTTTATAGTCAGTGTTCCTGATAAAAGCTTCATTTCTAAAATAGAACTATGTCAAATTTATAAGGATACAAGTCATTCCCCAACTGATAAATGGTCAAAGGATATAAAGAGGCAGTTTTCAGATGAGGAAATCAAAGCTATCTATAGTCATAAGGGAAAATGCTCTCAACTACTATTGATTGGAGAAATGCAAATTAAAACAACTCTGAGGTTCCATTTCAGACCTATCAGATTGGCCAGTATGACAGAAAAGGAAAATGATAAATGTCAGAGTAGATGTGGGAAATTTGGAGCACCAAAGCCCATTGATGGAGTTGTGAACCATTCTGGAGAGCAATTTGGAACTCTGCTTAAAGGGCAACCAAACTGTGAACACCCTTTGATCCAGTAATACCACTAGTAAGTATGTTTCCCAAAGAAATCACAAAACAGGGGAAAGGACCTACAAGTACAAAAATATTTACAGCAAATGTTTTTGTGTTGGCAAAAAAATAATAAAAATTAAGAAAAGGAAATTGAGGCAATGCCTACCATTTGCGGATTGACTGAACAAGTTGTGGTATATGAATATAATGAAATATTGTGTAATAAGGCATGATGAACAGACAGGTTTCAGAAAAACCTGCAAAGACTTAAATGAATTGATGCAAAGTGAAATGAGCAGAACCAGGAGAACACTGTATACAGTAATAGCAACATTGTAACAATGATCAGCTGTGAATGACTTAGCCCTTTGTAGCAATACAAAGATCCCAGACAATTCAAAAGACCCATGATGAAAAGTTCTATTTAGCTCCACAGAGAGAGCTGATGAAGTCTGAATGCAGACCGAAGCATACTGTTCTCACTTTCTTTATTTTTTCATTTGTGTTTTCCTTTGGTTGTGCTTTCACAACACGACTAATTATAGAAATATGCTTTACATGATTGCACATATATAACCTATATCAAATTCTTACTATTTTAGGAAGAGGGAGGGGAGAGAGGAAGAAAAATTTGGAACTCAGAAATTATTTTTAAAGGAATGTTACAAATTGTCTTTATCTGTAATTGAAAAAGATAGAATAGTATTTATTTTTTTAAAAAAGAAGCCTAGAATGCATAAAGTGAAATATATAAGACTACAAAAGTAATTGACTATATCAAAATACACATATTAAAACTTTTCTTAAACAATCTACAGACCTCAGATTAAGAATTCCTCTATGTGTTGAGTGATTTTTTTTTTCTACTTGCAGTTGCTTACTCTAATTTGTGTTCACAGACTCCCGATCCTCACCTCTGAAATAGGAGTCACACAGCTTAGGTTATGGGCTGTGTGAGTAGGCAGGCCATGTGGCCTCTGGGTCTCAGTTTCCTCATCCATAAAATGGGGTGACAGAAAACCTGGGTTGTCTACTTTCCAGGACTGTGATGAGGATCACAGGGGAGACTAGGAAGCAAGGCAACATGGAGAAGGGTTCAGTGAGCTCTGAGCAGCTGCTGCCCCAGTGCAGAGCCCAGATGGGAACTCGGGGATTATGTGAGGCAGAAGGGAGAGGAGAAAGGAGGTAGATCTAAGATCAGTCCCTGGGTGGCCTTGGGGGAGTCCTTCAGAGCTTCTGTCCTCTGTAAAAAGCCCTAATCTTGCCCTGGTGCCAATCAGGATGTGGTACAGAAATGCCACATCTGAGAAAGCTTTGAAGCTGCCCTGCCCTGGACCCTGGTTCTGTGTGGCCATTTCTCAGTCTGGTACATTGAGGCAGAACAGAATTTAGGGGAAGAAATCTGAGATGACTGGTGAGATAAGAATGGATGTACATTCCAGGCCCCCCCAGTAGTCCTGATGTGGATTTACCAGAGGCTTGGAAAGGATCCAAGAGAGGGGTCAAAGATCACTCCCTCCTCCCCCTCCACTGTCTATTAGACAAGTGCCTTCTTCACAGACTCCTGGGGGGCTCCACTCCCCAGCTTAAAGAGGAAGACACTCAGAAGAGGAAGAGTAGTTCTCCAAGGAGATCCAGACAGGAAGGGGCAGGGACCGAAGTAAAGCCCAAGTCCCAGACTCAGAGCTGGAGGAATCTCAACCGAGATCTAGCCTAGGGTGCTTCCCCATGGTCAGCACCCCCTCCCCATGGAGTGAGGGCAAGGGAGGTTGCCCTGTGCTCCAGGCCTGGGCTTTCTGTGCCTCTCATAGAAGGAAGTTATCCCCAGGATGAGGGTCAAACAGAAGAGAAGCAAGCTGGGGAAGGAGAAAGAGGCCACTGGCATTCTTTGGGGCCTCCTGCAAAGGCAGGGCTGGGACCTGCTCTCCAAGCTAACTCCCTGGGACTCCAGGGAAGGGATGCAGAAGCATTTCATGAGATGTGCTGGGTGCCCAGGATACCAGAGGGCCTGCCCTGGAGGACCGTGAATTCTTATTGGAGGAAACAACTCCAAGGTCTGCATCTCTGCCCTGTTCCATGGCCTTGACTGAGGTGGCCCTTTGGAGCATGGATCAGGACAAGCCCTTATGAAGCGCCTGCTGTATGTTTCATATGCTGGGTATACAAAGACAAGAGCAAACTGGCTGCTCAGATGATCACAGCTGATGCTGTCAGAGGCTGCCTGCCAAGCCAGACTGATTGAAGGCTGGGCTGGGAGACAGGAAGCCCTGGCTTCCAGTGCCACCTCTGACCTTTCCAGGCTGGGTGGTCATGGTGTATCTTGGTGTCCTTTTCTGCCAAATGGAGAACACTGACCCCCTGAGTCCTGATGTTGCAGGGCTGCCAGGAGGCTCATGCTGCCAGGTCATGCATGGAAAGTGCTTTAAAGTCTGTCAAATGTTTTGAGACCCACAAGGCACCATTCAATGGTAGCATCTGCCCAATGTTTTTCAGACAACAGTCCAGGAACACACAGGGGAGGCCAGGACTGCTGCCCCCCATAAGACCAAGTAGGAAACAGGCCTAGAAAAGTGAAGTCCACATGGCTAGTGACGTAACTGACCTAAGATCTGAAGCCAGACCTCTCACCCGCAGGTCAGAGACCATGTGGACTACATTGTCACTATGGGCCCCCTATGGCCTCTCTGGGTAAATTGAGGATGAAAGGATGCTCCCTCCTCCTCCCCCTCAAACGTCCATAGTGCACTAAGGTTTACAACACCCTCCCCACCACCTCTGGAGATACTCAGTCCTTACTGATAGATTGGTACCACAAAAAGAGGAGAAAAAGGAACTGAATCCTAGAGAGAAAAGTGACTTGGCCAAGGACACACAGCTAGGAAGTAAAAAGTCAAGAGTTGGACCCAGCTTCTCTGATGATAATTCTAGCATCCATTCTAGTATTTGAGAGACCTCATAAAAGGTCAAGCCATGGCTAATGGAAACTAGGGGGGCACGTCATTTTTCTGGGCCCAGAACTCATTAAAGACAGTGAGAAAGAACCTGATGGAGGAGTGGCTCTAAGGGTTGGGCCCCCCATTTCTCCATGGGCAAAGGCTTCCTGTTAAGTTGAATGGAGAGTTGGTCCTGAGTTCTCATGGCATCTACTTCTCCCAACTCCTTTCAGATCAACAACACAGCTTAGTGCAGGAAGCTGTACCTGCACCTTCAAAGCCCATCTCTGACCTTACTGGTAGTATGACCCTGGACAAGCATTTACCCTGAGCCACAAGCAGCCTTTTAACTCCATAAGGTAGGACAGGCTGTAATCCACCTCAAAGGAGGGTGCTGTCCCACACAAAATCATGGCTCCTTGACATCTGGATGGTCTTCTTCCATTATTTCCCCTCAAAGATAAGGAAGGCACAGAATCTATTGACTGACATCTGTGTTTTTGTAAGACCCAGCCATAATGTGGTCCTAGCTATACATTTAACATTACAGACTTTAAGATGGCAGCCCATTCTATTCTCAGCCCAGCCACAAAGTGCATGACCACAGGCAAGTTTCATGACCTCTCTGTGCCTCCCACCTTCAAGTCTCTAAAAATTCAGGGGAATCCTACTTAGCTATTTTTACCTCACAAAGGAGGGGTGAAGGCAGAGAGATACATGAGATCAGGTTGTGCTGGGAACTCTTGTGAAGAGATGGGCATCATGGAAGTCAAGAGCACTTGACTCTTGTCTGTATGACCTTGACCAAGGAAGGACCTGTCCCTATCTGGGACTTGGCATAATCCTCTGTAAAGAAAGAGGCAGGACCAGATGTGCTGGGGCTCCTTCGAGCCCCCAGACCAAAGATCCTCTCATCAAGGTTGAGAAGGATCATAGGGGCCTCACTGAGGTTCCAGATCTGAGAGAACACTGACAAACACAAGAAAAAAATATTCCCAGCAGGGTTGGATGGTAATGAGGACACTGCAACATTTCTGCCATTTTCAAAAGCCATCACACAAATGATTCTTTCTTCAACATTAGCCACAAGGCAGAAGTTGTTAGGCGTGATTGCCCCTGACAATAACTAATCCCTTGCCTCCAGCTCAGTTTACAAGATGCTTTGCAGATCTGCAAGAAATGGAATTAGGTTTTTCATGGGTCTAGATCAAGAAGGAACCCAAGAGATTATATGGTCCAACCACTGGATTTTACAGATGAGGAAACTGAGGCCCAAGGGGTTAAAATGGTTTGTCTGATGTTACACAAGCAGCACATGCCAGAGCTGAGGCTGGTGCTCAGGTCCTGTGACTTACTTGCCAGACATCTCCTTACTGTACTCCCTAAACTCTGGCCATCATCCTCTCCCTATCACAATTCAGTCTGAGCCCAGGCCCTGGGTCATCCAGCTCTAACAGGTGAGCCTCACTTTGGTTGGCCAAGAACTGGGTCCCCAGGATGCTTCCCAGTCATTCTCAGCTTGTGCCATCCCCACACAACATTTGGCCTTCTCCTTTGGGTGCTGTCTTAGCATATAAACTCCTTGAGGGGAAAGGATGTGTTTTTGGTGCTTAGCACAGAGGTTAACGCAGAGGTTAACAGGTCTATAAGATAGAAACAATCTATCAATCAATCAATCAATCTATCTATCTATCCATCCATCTACCCACCCATCCACCCATCTACCCATCCATCCATCCATCCACCTATCCACCCATCCACCTAGATCCTTTACATTGCATTAGCCTGTCTCTCGTGGTATTATTATAACCCATGGGTTATTAGTCTCCTTATACATGGGAGGAACTGAGACTGAGAAAAGGCCCAGACCAGAGCCATGCAGTCAGGAAAGGAAAGAGCCCGGACTGGAGCCCAGGAGGCTGGTTTCCCAGACCTTTGCTCCTTGTCTCCTGCCTAAAAGCCCCACAAGATTTTCAGAGGCCACTTACACAGCCTCTGATATTTCAGATGATACCTCAAGTGTCTGAGGAGCCCCCAAAGCCCCCCAATTCCAAGCTCCCTTCCTTCTCTTCTCTGGCCTGGGCGTCCTTGCACGCTCCTAATATCAGTGCTCTGGGGAAAAGGGGGTTTCCTTTTGGTCCCCACCCAGTGTAAACACCCTTTGTACCATAAGGACACCCAGGGAGTGGCAAGTCAAGGCAGAGAGCCATCAAATATCAAGGTTAGGATGGACCTGGGATTAGAATATCAGAGCTGAGAATAAAACAGCAAAGTTTGGAGGGGGGAGAACGTTGTTCCTCCATTTCCTGAAGGGGAAACCTGAAGCCTCGGGAGGGGAAGGACCTTGGTCACCAGGTCACAGAGACAGCCCCAGTGAGTCTATGGAAGAGGCACCTGGCCCCCAGCCCACAGCACTTCCCACTCTCCTGAATGACAGGAATTGAGTGCCCACGGCAGGTCAGGAAGCATGGCTGTGACCAGTGGTGCCCAAGAGGAGTGACATTTTGTCAGCAAATTCAGATTCTGGGCAACCAGTGGCCTAGTTCAAGTGGGGCCCGTGCCCAGAGGCCTCTTCCCCAAGAGAAGCTCCCCCTGTTGGGCCTGGACACACTGCACAGAAGGGGACAATGGGGGTTATTTTGTCCCCAGTAACTGTGGGTCAGGCTTCTCCTGCTGCAAGGTTTCTGTCCCAGCTCAGTGCTGTGTGTGTGTGTGTGTGTGTGTGTGTGTGTGTGCGTGTGTGTTTCTTTCTTATTTTTCATCCCTGCCTTTCACTTTTCTTTTAAAAAGTGAAACCTCTTTTTGATTGGGGCTTGGCGAGTCAGCTCGAACATGGACCAGAGCAGGGAGCAGCTTTTGCTTATTCTTCCTGGGCTTCCAGGGGAATTTTGAAAGTGTCCTACAATAGTCTGGCTTCCCACTAATTCCTCAAGTCCAGCAGGGGTCTTGGCCGGGTCTGGGACGTGGTGCCCAGCTCTCTAAGATCACCTTAATAAGCTGGCCTAGCAGCCTAGAACCAGAGGCTTCCTCCCTGAACCCCCAAAGTGCCCAGCTCACTTCCAGCCCCAGGTTCAGATCTAACTCTTGAAGCATCCAGACTGCCCAGAGGCCCCAGAGGCAAGCTGGACCACAAAAGCTGCCTGGGGGACATCACTTGGACTTCCTGTCTTGGCTGGAGTGGGGAAGGTGATGCTGTGAAACCCCAGCTGCTGGGGAACATGACAGGCTGCTTGTTTGGTTGGCAGCTTGGTTTCTTAAGCACACACACATATATTAAGAGTGGTTTTTCAAGACTATTTTTGACTCAAAGTAGCTCGGTGCTGGTCTAAAGCCCCGAAAATAAACACTGAAAGATTCAGCCCAAAAAAGGATGCCATGTTTGCCAAGAGTATCAAAATAATTCTGTAGAGTTTTAAAGCTGAAATGGAACCTAGAACACAGAATGATCATGATGGGAGGGACCTTAGAACATGCCAGGACTGGACTGAATGTCAGAGCTAGAACAGGTCTTAGAACCTAGAAACTAGAACATCAGAGCTAAGAGGGACCTTAGAACAGAGAGTGAGAGAGCTAGGAGGTGATTTAGATGGTGGAAGCTAGAATGGCTGGTTTAGGGTGGGGGGCTCGTGTGGTTCAGTTCCTATATTTAATGTGGGATAAATCAGAGAGAGAGAAGGAGGGAAGGAGAGAGAGATGGTGTGGAGGGAGAGACAGAGAGAGACAAAGAGATGGATCCAACCCATGTTAGAATGGCTAAGGGAACTCCTAGGATGGCCCAGTGGGAGTGGGATGGGGAAAACAACCTGTCCCCACCCCAAATACAACATTATATTTGAAGATGGAGGGTCTGTGTTCAAATCCCATCTCTGCCACCTACTCCTTGGGGATGCTGGGACAAATGACTGAATCTGTCTGATGCTCAGGTTCCAGATTCATAAAATCAAAGAGCTGGACTAGCTTGGGGGCTTTAACCTTTTCTGTAGCACAGATCCTTTTGGCAATCTGGAGACCCCAGACCAGGGACCCTAGAAAGGTTTTTAAATACATAAAATAAAGCACATAAGATTACAAAGGAAACTGATTCTATTGCTATAAAGATGCTGTTTTCCCCCACTGAAGTCCACAGACCCTCTGAAATTTATCCATAGACCCTTTGGGAGATCTATGAAGCTCAGGTCTTCATGGCCTCTGAGGGTCCTCCCATAGCTAAATCCCTAGGAATCTAGGAGCCTACGTCTCATGGGCCAAGGTCTTCAGGGACAAGCAACCCTTACTCATGATGGGCACAGGTGACGATGGTGGGAACGATGAGGAAGGAAGTCGCCCCAGCCAGCATGAGGTTACAGTGGACAGAGCAGCAAGGGATCATGGATGCTGTGAATTGAGGCAAAGCTTCTAGGAATAAGGGTGGAATTGTTCCTCTGTCCTGGGCCCTGCTCAGACCATTGGTACTCAATACTAGGTCGGTCAACTTAGGAAGAGCTCTGCTAAATGGGAGAATGTCCAGAGGGCAGAAAGCAGGGTGGGGCAGGTGTTATGTCTAGGCCTAGGCCGGAACTGGGCCTGATTAGCCTAGAGAGCAGAAGCCTCAGCCAGGGCATGAGAGCTGCCATCTTGTAGCCATGTTCTGTCTGGGCCTAGGAGCAAGGGGTGGAGGTGACAGGGAGAAAACCTTCCTCACAAGAGCTGCCCTCTCTGGTAGCCCTTCTTAGTGGGCCATCCTGGGATGCTGGGACTGATCAGGCCAGTCCCCTGGGAGCCTGGCCTTTACATGCCTGGCTCTGCTGACTTGGAGCAGGAAGAGACCATGGGGCTCCCCCGAGATGTCTGTCTTTGTGAACCTCTTCAGAGGAGTGCAGAGGGTAGAGGAGCCCCCAGCCCCCGAGCATCTGGAAGACTTTGGCATCATGACAGAAATAAATTATTGAGCAGGAGAGGTGGAGGGGCTCAGGAGGAATGATGACCACATTGCAATGGAGCTTTGCAGGCACCAGGGTGGAGAACAGAGCCAGAGGGTGACCTCCCAAGGGGTCAGAGGACTTGGAGAGGTTACCAGCTCCACCCTTCAGCAGCCACCCCTTCTAACAAGAATTTAAGTACTTACTCCATGACAGGCACTGCTGTCAGTGCTGGGAATACAGAGACAATGAAAACGAGTCAGTGGATATGTTCTCCTTCCTTCGGAAGCTCCCCCACCTTCAGGTCTTCCTAACCCCAAGACTATACAGATCTGTCCCTCATACGTCAGAGTCCTGGGTTCAAATCTCTCTATGGCACGCATCATGGCCCATCAGAGCCCTGGGTTCAAATCTTATCTCAGCTACTTCATGACCTTGGAAAAGCCAGGACTCAGTTTCCTCATCTGTAAAAGGAGGGGGTTGGATTTAATGACCTCTAAGGTTCCTATAACTTTAGATCTGTGATCCTATGTTACCCCTTCTTTTTTTTTCTCTGTGTGTCATCTCCCAACTAGACTATAAGCCCCCTGAAGGCAGGGAGCTGAGTATTCTATAGGTTTTACATCTTTCCCAACACACAGAGCAGGATCCTGCGCCCAAGAGGAAAGCCAAATCATCAAGAAGCAAAGAAGCACCTACTGTATACTTGGTACAGTGCTAAACACTGGGGAGACAAAGAAAAGCTGAAGCAGCTCCTGTCCTCAAGGAGCCTCCAATCTAACAGGGGTGACAGCAAGCAAAGAAGCTATAGATGAGACAGACTGGGGATAATGTCAGAGGGAAGGCCCTGGCATTAAAGGATCTTCTTGTAGAGAGGGGTGAGCTGGGACTGGAGGCAGGACAGGAGGATGGAGGGGCATCCAGTGAAAACAGTGCCAAGGACTGCCTTGCCCTGTGAGGACCCAGCAGAGGGGGCACACCTCACATCTGGAACAGACCCAGCCAGCAGCAGCTTCAGGATCAGTCCCCTCCAGCCACAGCATCTGATGAAGGGGAATCCAGGGCTAGGCTCGGCAGGGTAAGATAGATGTCATTAGAGTTCCCAGGAATGGGCAGCACTAAACTGGTTCCTCAAGGGGTTAAGATGGGAAAATAAGGAAAGTGGGAACTAGAGGCAAGGTGAGCACCGAGGGGAGGTCTGGGGGTAGAGGGCTGAGAGGCCACACTGAGGACTGAGGAGCAAGGTGGAGGGAAAGGTGGTGTGACAAGAGACTGATATCAGATAAGGGCATCTCAGAGTTCACAAGCTCATGCGATGGTAGTATGTTCTGGAGTGAAAGATCAAAGGTGCAGCTATCTACACATATGTGTGGAGGAGGTCTTCAGAAATGTGCAAGTTGGGATGTTGGGGTATGTGAGGGGGTATCAGCATGCATGAGGAAGTGCCTTAGAAGGACAGGTCAGCTGCCTGTGGCACTGAAGAAGGCAGGAGAGTGTCTAGGAGGTTCACAGACAACAGCCAACAGAATCTTGAAGGGTAACAAGTTTGGAGAGAATGAACGTGGAAGGAGGAGAGGTCATGGAATGAGAGAACCCAGGGGCTGTAATGGAGAGCACAGAGCATTCCAACTCAGTCACCATCACCAGGGAATCCGGAGGGATCGGGGAACGGGCGGCCAGGAAGGCCGGGTCGTACATCAGGCCTCAGTGAGCCTAGGAGGACAGAGAAAATGAGACATGAAAGAGAGCTTGTTACCTGAGGAGAAGGGATGCCAGAGGGGCAGATGTGTCCAGGAGGGAGATGAGCATGAGAAGGGCTAGGAAGGGACAGGGAAAAATGACAGGGATGGAGAGAAGGTGATGAAAGGAAGGGGAGAAAGATGGAGGAAGGAGCTGGAGGTGGAGTCTTCACAGGGCGCTGTCCCAGGGCATCAGGCAACTGTGTTGGGAAGGGAGAAAGGTAAGGCCTACTGAACTGAGAAGTGATTATTATGATTAGATATTGTATTAATAATCGATAAGATTGGAAAGGGAGGGAGGGTGGGGCCCACTTCTGGAGGCCTCAGATGGTGCCAGTTCACTTCAATTCAATTGGACAAGCAATGAAGCTTCTCTCCCATAGGAGAAGGCAGGTGCTAGGGAGCAGGGAGATGGGTGAGAATCCTGCTTCAGGTCCATCCCAGATGTGGGAGCCTGAGTGAATCCTGGAGGCTGTCAGGGCAGCTGTAGTGGAAGCAGCAAATTAGAGATTCTAAGAATCCCTGGAGTTATGGGGAGAGTGTTAGGCCGGCAGCCAGAAACACATATGAAATGCCTAACCTTCCAGCCCTCAGTTTTCTCATCTGTAAAATGAGGATAATAATTTCTACACTAACTTCCTCATGGGCTTGCTATGAGACACAAACAAAACAAAATACTTTTCAAGCTTTTAAGTGCTGTATCAATCAACCTGCATTTATTAAGAGCCTACTGTATGCCATCTATTGTGTTGGGATGGGGGATATATAAGGAGGACATTCCTTAACCTCACAAAGCTCACATCTGATGAAAACATAGGTCACATGATTAGTGTGGTAGCCAACTTCTGAGGTTCCCTCCAGCTCTGAGTCTGTGCCCTGCAATTCTCCATCTCTCTCACCCCCCCACAAACACTGGCAACAACTGGTTGCCAGGTATGGTTAAATTGTCATCCAGTTCAGGGGCTTTTAATTGGAATTCTTGGAGTTAAAAAAATACTATATTTCAGTCAATTTGTTTCCTTTGTAATCCTATGAATTTTATCTTATCTATTTTAAAAATGTTTCCTCAGGAGTCTATGGGCTTTACCAGGTTGCCAGAGGGGTCTGAAGAAGGCTCAGACCCACATGCCAGAATCACAAGGTTTTGAGAGAAAAGGGATCTGCTCCAGGGCCATCTAGACTGACCTGACCATTTTACAGGTGAAGAAACTGAGGCCCAGACAGCAAAATGTGACTTGCCCAAGATAACTCAGGCATGATTATAGACTCGACAATAAAAGAAATCTGCTGTGATAATCTAGTTAAACCCAATGTTTCTACAATTGAGGAAACTGAGGACCAGGGAAGTCCAGGGACTCAGCCAAGGTGACAAAGGTAGCATGCTGAAGAATCAGCACTTGAACCCAGCACTTGAACCAAATCCAGTGGCCGGGCTGGAGGTTGAGCCTAGATCCCCCGATTCCAAGTGAGGGCTCTCTCCGATGCTATCCAGAACCTCAGACACCTACGCTTGCACAGGATTGAATCCCTTTATCTGGGCACGGAAAAGCCAGAGCTGCCTGGCCTGGCTCCCAGCCCCTCCACGTGGGTGCACTGAAGGGCCCGGCCCCAGCTCGGCTCACTTCACAATTCTGGAGGCCCATTGTGTGCCTCAGACAAGTGGTTTCTGTCACGTGCTCCTCAGCTCCTGCAGAAATGAAGTGGAGAAATCCCCACCCCCCACCCCCCAAAGGGACATTTCCTCAGACCCTTCAGCTTTCAAAACTGCCTTTGTTCCATGACGGTGCTTAGTGCCATTGAAGGAAAGCAGAGAGTGAGCAGGGGAAAGCGTTAATGCTGGCTTTGGAAGCATCTGTCAATGCTTCAGCCCAACAGGCTAAATGCATATGACTCAGAGATGTGAAACACCAGAAGGAGAAAGAAACACAGCCCTCCAGCTGCAGCCAGCCAGGGGCTGGAGTCTCCCAGCAGCCACCCCACTCACTCAGCAGGTCTCTGTTCCCCCCAGCCTCAGTGGGCCAGCTGTGCTGTGCAGGACCCCATGGTCCTCTGGTCCCAAATCCTGCTCTGAGGACCTGGAGCCCCTGCCCTTTCTCAGAGGGGGCTGGCTTTACACCCTCCAGGGCAGGGGGAAAGTGAACCAGGCCTGAGCACCCCTGAGGTCCTTTATCACAGGACATGGAGATTCGAGGACTTTTGGATGCTTAAAGGAGGCACCAACTCAGGGTGAGGCCCAGGAATAAAACATCGCGACTTGGAGCCCTGAGACTGTGGCATAGCTCCTCACTCTAACCTTGCACCAGTCACTGAATCCCTAGGAATTTCAGTTTCTTCATCTGTAGAAGAGGAAGGAGGGCCACCCCACACCAAGTCTGGGAGGAAAGTCACAGGAGATGATGAGTATACTCTTTAATGGTCAGGTATTACTACGAATAAGGAAACTGAGGCCCAGCGATGTCATGTTTTGGAAATAGCCAAGTCAGAGATTAATCCTGAGGTTTTGGACTCCAAATCTAGCTGACCCCTCCCCGCTTCCAGGACACCTCTGTAAAATGGAGAGACCACTTGCCCAAATTCCTTCCATGGGCAGCTATGAGGTCTGATTGAAAACACCTCCTATTGGTGCTTTGCCAGTCTTGGGGAGCTATAGAGATGTGAACAGCCTTGGGATTAGGGAGGTGCCCTCGAGGAGGCATGTGATCCTGAGACTCCTGGAGAGGAGACAGAAGAGACAGCTTCATCATAGTCAATGGTTATTGTATTCAGAGCCTTAACACAGAGCTGGGCACTAAGTAGATGTTTAAGGAGCACTTAATAGGTGCTCATGGGTGATTGGCTTGTGTCTCCATCCCCTCAATGGCCCCCACCCTGTCCACTGACGCCCCTGTGGGTTAAATGCACCCTGATGCCCTTCTGGATAAGGAGCAGAGTCAGTGCCATGTCACCACATTATGGAGATGACTTGGAAGGGCCTGAATTCTGATCCTTCTATAGATTTAGGGCAGGAAGGTAGATGGGAGAGTGGATTTTGAGTTAAAAGTATGGGCTCAAAGCCCAGCCCTGCTTCCTATATGAACCTGGGCATCACTTCCTTCTCCAGACCTCAGTTTCCTTGTAGGTAAAATGAGAGCAGTAGAATCAGTGACTTGTGAACCCCCTCTTGCCCTAAATCAGTGATCCAGTGATTCAGTCCTGGCTCTGCCACTGACTCAGATCTTGACCTAATTCTTTTCCATTTCTGAGCCTTGGTTTTTTCATCCATAAAATGGGGCTAATCACACACACACACACACACACACACACACACACACAACCTTACAGTTTTAGGACATAAAGCTCTTCATAAAAGCCCATTTACAGACAATTCCCATGGCCAGGGGATGGATGGCTCTGTGCTACCCCCCACAAAACTGTGCCTCAATAAAACCAGTGAGTTATGGGAGCCGGAGCTGGGTGGGGCCCCATCACAGCTGGGGTCTGAGAGCAGACAGCTGAGACTCATGAATCACCCTCTTTGGTTTCATCCTCTGATGTATGAGGAGGAAAAAAGAAAACTCTGGGAGTGACCCTGAAGGAGACACTCAAGCCACAGAATGCCCTGTGAAGCTGCTTCTCATGGGGCTGAGTTGCCTCTGGACACAGTGTGACTCCTCAGTGGTGCCCAGATGAGGTCATAAAGAGTTGGACATGACTGAAAAGTGACTGAATCTAGATCATCACCATTATTTTGTAAACATTAGCTGTTATTACAAATGAGTAATTCTGAGATGCCCAGAGAAGGGGTGACTTTCCTGAGGTCTCCCTGATATGGAAAGTTGCTGAGTTAGAACTTGAATCCAGACCTTCCTGACTCCAGGTCCAGAGCGCTGTCCACCATACCACTCTACCAGTTAATATTTACACCTAAGCCTATTATAGACACTAATTTAATCCTCACAACAGCCCACAGGAAGATCAGATATCCTGTGCATGTGGTCAGGGAAGCTCTCCCCACCGTCCTCCTGCTCTAATGGAGATGGCCCTCTCTATTCTTCCGGTGTCCTCTTCTCTCCATTCACTTCTCCTCCTCCTCATCGCCTTCCAAGCTGCCTGTCTGGGCCCAGAAAGCAGGCAGGCCTCCCCTCACCAATGCCTCCCTTCTTTTCTGAAGGCTTCCTGCCTGACCTTGACACAAACCTGCTCAGCTTGAAAGAGCCCAGTGCTCAGGTTTTGTGTTTGTGTTTAACTCCAGTTGTGGTTGGGATTATCTACAGTCCCTCCTCTCTTTGGAGATTTTAGCCAGCCCTGAATCAGTTTGGCAGAGCTGAGATGGTACCTCAGACCACAGAACAGACAACACTGGAGCTGGGAAGGGCCTTAGAACATAGAATGCTAGAGACGGACTCTGGGGACCCATGATTCTTGGTTCAGTGCCCACAGAGGGGAGGCAATATGTTTCCATGAATGAAAAAGAACCTGGAGAACGGGGTCCAAGCCTGTGATCTCCCAACGACAGTTGTATAACTTTGGAAGAGAAATCACTTCTTTCCATTGAACATCACCTCTGGGCCGGACCATTGCAATTGCCTCCTGCCCCTGCCACCAGTCTCCCTTTTCTCCAATCCATTCTCCACACAGCTGCTATTGTCTGAAGCCAACTTAGCCTGCTGGTAAATCAAGTTACTCCCCATGTCTTTGGAGTGGCCATTTTTGATTAACACTGCTAAAGTGATATTCTCCAAACACATCTGACTATGTCAGCCCCAGCTCTGTCAGTTCCAGTGGTTCCACTCCCAATTACCTCTAGCTCAACTAACAACTCTCCTACTTAGCATTTAGAGCCTTTCACAATCTGGATCCACCCTACCCTTCCAGATTTATCATCTATTATTTTAATACATGTAATCTCCAGCCCATTCAAACTGACTTTCTTACTGTTCCTCACATGGGACACTCCATTTTCCATTTCTGTACTTTTGAATAGCCTGTTTCCAATGCATACCAGGAATGCCCACCCCGCCCAGGACAAACCTTCAAAATTTGGCTCAATGCCACCTTCTACATGAAGCCTTGACTGGATGTCTAGTACCTCTCCTGAGACTTCGCATTTATCTTGTATGTGATATATTGTTACATAACATCCATCTGGAATGTGTAATCTCCTTGAGGATGTGAAATATTCCACTCATGTCTTTGTACATAGCTAGAACATATCACAGTGCTGGCGCATAGCAGGAACTTAATAAATGCTTGTTCATTGACTGAAGGATCCTGGGACGATTATAATAATAACTGTTTTTGGCCCTGAAAACTAGGAAATGTACATTCTGCCTTTCCTTGGAGAGGTGGGGGACTATGGGTACAGGATATGGCATATGCTACCAGACAGTTTCTGTCTTCCTGGTTTTGAGTAACTGTTTTGCTTAGTTACAAGCAAAGAGTTTTAGTGGAATGAAGGAGGGAGGATGAAGGAGAGAGGAAAAAGAAGGAGGGAGTGATGATAACCAAAAGTCATCAATAAAATCTTAATTTTTTTTAAAATTGGGTTGGCTAAGGTGATCTATCTCTAGGACCCCCCTTCAGCTCTGGCATTCTCAATTTCTTAGGCAATTTTATTGGATTTTACTGGATTGTAAAGTCATTAAATAAATAGGCTGGCTCTCTGTAGGCTATTAAGAACCAACATTGGCCAGCCTGGGATAGTGACCACCTGTGAACTATCCTAGAATCAGAGAGTCACTGGACATCAGAGCTGTCAGAGCTCTTTGGGGTACTCTGAGTCCAAGTATCTCATCTTACAGAAGAAGAAACTGAGGCCCAGAAAAGGGAAATGACTCTCTTCAGGTCACATAGCTGTTTACTTTTAGAGTTAGCATCTGAACTCAAGGATGATCATCCCATGAAACTTCCTCCCTATGTCAAAAGATGAGACATGCTGGCAGCTGAAAGTATGAATAATCTCTCTGTCTGCACCCTTATGCCACATGGGTCTTTCAGTCTTCATAGGGTTACTGACTAAAAGCTAGAAGGACCCTGAGAGGTCATCTAGACCAGGGGTGGGGAAACGGCAATCTTAAGGTCACTTGTGACCCTCTAGGTCCTCAAGTATAACCCTTCCACTGAATCCAAACTTCACAGAATAAATCCCTACATGCCACATTCCTGGTCTAGACCAAATTTTTCAAAGGAAGAAACTGAGTCCCAAAGAAAGCAAATGACTTGTGTGAGGTCATAAGCTGATAAAAAGGGGATGCTGGATTCAAACTCAGATCCTCCAATGCAAAATCTAGCATCCTTTCCATCAAACCATCCAGTTCACTCCATTCCATTCACAGAACAGTAACACTAATACTACAAACATTAACATTTGTAATCTACTAACCATCCTGCAAGGGATGTGCTGCTGTTACATCCATTGTTTTTTTATCAGACTCATGATTCCCATTTTTACTGGACCCACAATTCTACAGATGGTGATGGTGAAGATAGCGTTTTATAGCACTTTCAGGTTCAGAAAGCACTGCACGGATGTTATCTCTTATATCTCTCCAACAACCCTGGGAGGTAGGTACTATTATCCCCATTTATAGATGAGGAAACTGAGACAGGCAGTGGTGAAATGACAGGTCCCCCAGCTAGTAAATGTCTGACTAGCTTTGAACTGAAGTCTTCCTGGCTCCAAGGTAACATACTCTCCATTCCCCTATTTCTACTCAAAGCACCTCTTCTCCTTAGTCTTAGAGCCGCTGGCAGACCCAAAAGATTCTGTGACTTGCTCAGCGTCAGACAACAAGGGTGTATCAGAGGCAGACCTTGAGCATAGGTCTTTCTCACTTGAGGCTGGTTATCTTTTAATTCCACTATCCTGATTCTCATATTTATTTTAAAGAGGATGAAACTGTGTCTCAGAAAAGTTTAGTGACTTGTTCAGGGTTAATGGTCTTTATGACTCTAAAGCTAGATTTTACAGCTTTATTGTGCTTCCTCTCATCCTCATTTTACAGATCAAGAAACGGAGGCACAGGGAGCTTAAGGGATATACCTAGTGTTAACTGAGCTAGTCAGTGTCTGTGTTAGGATTCAGAATCAGATTCCCCCAACTCTAAACCAAAAGCTGAGTCTCAGAAAATCACAGATGGAGGCAGCCAAAAAGAATGAGTCCAATGCTCTCATTTAACAAAGGAGGAAATGTTTTAGTTACTTTGTTTGTTTTTCACTAATCTGAGAGAAAACTTGACAAAGGTTCACGGGAGTGACAGGGTGGGAGGTGGTCTTCCACCTCCAAGCCCCTTTCTCCTTTCCCTCCTTCCTAACCATTCCAGGATGCCTCAGCTTGGAGGATCAGAAGCTTCAGAGTGCCTTATCAAGTCCAGTCCCTAATTTTACAGAAGAGGAAACTGAGGTCAGAGAGAAAAGATTTGTGCAGGGTCACAGAGGTAGCGAGGGGTTTTGGTCTCCAGTTCTTCTGTTTCCAAGCCTGACGGTTTTCTTCTAAACCCACATGCCTCCCAGGGAAATGACAAAAGTGTCCCTTCAGTTCCAAATGGTGGCTCAGACCGA
This sequence comes from Notamacropus eugenii, assembly GCF_028372415.1. Taxonomy (NCBI): domain Eukaryota; kingdom Metazoa; phylum Chordata; class Mammalia; order Diprotodontia; family Macropodidae; genus Notamacropus; species Notamacropus eugenii. Next base: position 755,646,818 of record NC_092872.1, read on the forward strand.
CCCGTGTCACTGCCCCCATCCTCTGCCCTCAAAGAGAATCCCTAGATGTTTCTAGCATTCTCCTGCCTCCCCTGCCGGGAGGGAGCTTCCCCAAGCAAGCCTCTAAATATTCACTCCTCATCTACATGCTAACATCTCCTTGATCCAGTAAGCAACGGCAGGGAACTGAGCTATTCTAGGTCAGGAGAATCGTAGCCAGAGGAGCTGCTGACGTGGGCTGCAGCCCAGGGCTGGGATTCGAGGCAGGCACAGTTACCGTGCAGAAGACAGGAGGGAGGAATCCAATGATCAGGCTTTCCAAACACCCAGCAGTCTATTTATAGGGCAGCGGCAAGCTGGAGGTGGGTTGAAAGCTTATGAACTTCAGGGCTGTGGGGACCATCCCAGTTTGGCTTTGGAGTGAGGAGGAAGGATGAGCTCTATCCAGCCTCTGGACAGAGCAGCGTGCAACCCTGCAGGGCACAGGCTGAAGACCCTTTCCCAGCTTGGAGGACCCCTGGCACATCTCAGCTTATCAACGCCCTTTCCAAACAGTGGCACCAAAGACTGAGCAGGGGCCCCTAAGCCCAGTGGGACTCTTACCTTTGCCTTCCTGGGAGCCCAAGATCGACTTCGATTTTCTAACTCAGATCAGCCTGCTGACTCACAAAGAGTTTTCAGTCCACTAAAACCCCTAGCTCTTTTTCAAACAAAGAGCTGTCTAAACACAGGTGTCCTCCCATGTCTTGCCAGTTTCTTGAACCCAAGGGTAAGGCTTTAAAAACATATCTCTATTAAAGTTCATCTGATTCAATTCCCCACAATGTTCTAGCCTCTTGAGGTCATAACATGGACCAAGAATGTATTGGCTTTTTGGTTTCCCACCTCAAAGGGCACAATCTTTTTTAAGCTCAGAGCCCACTGAGCCTAGTGGGCTTTTTCAGACAAACTGCTGTCCTACTATGCAGCCTTCATCTTGTGCTAATGGACTCGGATTTTTGTAGCCCAGTATTAAGACTTTATGCCTGTTGAATTTCATCTTATTCCATTTCTGTCCAATGCTCAAATCTCAACCAGTGAGCTGGCCATCCCTCTCAGGCTTGGGCCATCTGCACACTGGAGACTCATGGCACCTATGATGTCGTTCAAGTCCCTGATAAGAGTTAAGCATCATAGAGGTACGTGCACATCCCTAGGGCATACCACTGGAGATTTCCATCAGAACTGTCCTGCATCATTAGGTACTACTCTTGGATTCCAGTCAGCCCACACCTCTCCATATTCTCCACAAGAATTCCATGAGGTCCTTCAGTCTGAGACGCTCTTGCTTTCTTGACCTTTCAAGACTTTCAGGTTCTGTGATTTTTGCTAGAATGGTTCCTCCTGCTCCTCACAGGATCACAGTTCATCTGGACTTTAGAATATGATTTTCCTGATATCTGCAGCCAGCCCAGAAATGGGAAAGGAACAGTGGAAAGGGCACTGTCTGTAGAATCAGAAGGGCTGGGTTCAGCTGCGTGGCTCTGGGCAGATCTTAAACCTCTCTGTGCCCAATCTCCTAATCTGTCAAATGAGGGAGGATGGTCTGTAAGGTCTCTTTCAACTCCAGACATGTTACAGTACTTTCTTTTATAGAAAAGGAACACCCACTGCTTCCTGTAATTAGACCCAGGTGAGGTTGCCTCCTCACCTCCACAGGCAGTGAGCCTAGGGTTCGATAGCACTTCCTAGAAAGCAGTTCTCTCATGGTAGCATGCTTGCCCAGCCCCTCCCCCTTCTGCTCAGACACAGATCCAGCCTTGGCCCAGCTCCACACCACGGGGAGACACCACAGACCATCTACCATGCAATCACATACCCATGAGCATATGCGCTATCCACCACCCCCAGAGCAAAGAGCAGAGAACTCCTTCACACAGCTACCCAATGATGCAATGGACCAGAATTAGCCCAGAGGGCCTGCTGCTGTGGTTCTATGTTATGGAGGTTGTGGAAGGCCCAGGGGCCAGGCAGCATGGAGTCACTGGGAGCCCTCCTCAGAGACGAGAAGGGAGCATCCTCAGAAGACCAAAGTTCTTTGGGAAAGGCCCAGCCACTCCCCAGAACTCAGCAGGGCTGGTTCTCCCTACGCCTGACAGGGGCAGGGGGCTCTGTTAAGGCTCCATCCTTTTTGCCCTGGGCCTTATGGGATAGACCTTGGAAGGCTGGCAGAGAATGAAGGAGGTGACTGGTGACAGCAAAAGAGCTGTCAGAACCAAGAGACTGGAGGCATGTCCAGTGGGCAAGTCCCAGGCAGGAAAGACCTGCAGACTAGATTGCCTTGGGCCTGGGGTCATTGCTGCCAGGAAGCATGCTGCCTCCTCTGGATTCTAGCCACTGGACTTCAGCTGGGGGCCAAGGGAAGAGACAGATGCACCATCACCAGAAATAACAAGGGGTGAACTACTGAGAGGCCATGGCCTCAAATATGGCTCCTATTAGCAAGAAGAAAAGCAGCTCCCATCCCCCTACTTTGCAAATTCTTTGAAGACCTCGTTGTATTCAAGCCTCATCCAGCTCCGTAAGAAAGAACTTATCATGATGATGAGAAAACTGACAAGGGTGATTTAAATTGGAATAAGGAATGACTCCTTTTTGGCTCTGGTCAGTCAACGAGCTCTTCATGTCTGAAGGGGGAATTCGAACCCATCTCACCCTATCCCCAAGTCTAGCATGCTGGCCCCCCACTACAAAGCACATAGTGAACTCCACAACCCAGGTCAGCTGGTAAGCTTGCACTGTGAGCAGAGGCAGTGTGGATCAGGGATGGAAAGCAGCACCCTAGGCTTTGGCACGGCCCAATGCCCAGCCCCATTGTGGACACAGTCTAGTTGGGGGACCCTGAATACTGGGCACCCAGGACACCTTCCAAAGCTAAGACACAAAACTTGTGTTGGGAGATTTGCGTTCCTCACGGGGAGTCCCCTAGACCAAAGATGTCACCACATATCTAGACCCCAAGTCACAGAAACAGCATGGCAACAGGATGACCCCCACTAGCTGGAGTCCTTGATGGAGCCTCTTCTCTGCAGCTTTCTGTTCTATAAAGTGCTCGGCACTCATCAATTCTGGCTTGGTTTTTCTTTTGTCTTTTGTTTACTTTTCTTTTTTAGGCGAGGTGGCCCTGTCCATCGTGGGCAGCATCGCCACTGAAAGTGCTGACTCCCTCTGAGCCCTTCTTCGCCGTCGCTAGATAGACTGGGGTCCTGTTCACATCTCCCCCAAGCATCCGGTCGCATGGACTCCCTGAAGGGCATGTTCCAGCAGATGACTGGTGAGCAGCAAAAAACAGGAAGTCCCAGGCAGCTCCCGCTCGCTCGAACTCTTGACTCAGGTTCCCATCCCACTGACCGGCTGGCTGCCTGGTGGAGTCCAGGGCTCACAAACACGAGGATTGCACAAGTCCCCGCCCTTTTTACTGCCAGCTGTCACATTCTTGTAACTGCCAGCCCCAGAGCAGGAGCCATTGGTTTGGGGTGTGTCCAGTGGGCAAGGCCTGCCCCCTTCCACTCTACCCCTGGAAGCAGGGGGCCTGCCGCCTCCTCCTGTGGGCTCAGCCACCAACCTACCCACTCATCTTCCCCAAACGAGGGGCAATCGAAAGGGGCAGAGGAGGATCCCTGATGCCCAGCCTGCCAGGCTGCTCGGGCAGACATGCCAAGCGTTCGCATCCCTCTGCTCAGCTCAGCTGGGCCCAGCTCCTTGTTTATGACTGTTTATCTCCCAGAGAGGCAGAAAGGAGAAATTAGAGCCATAAACGACAGGACAACAGACCAATAAAAATGGGCTCCCGGAAGAGTCAGGAGAGCTAACGAGCAAAGTGGTCGCTATAGCAACACCAGGCACTGAGAAACATGCAGGGAAAACAGCCCTGGCTGGCGGCTGCCCTCCTCTAATGACAAAACCTGCCAGCCACAGTGGGGCCCGGGGGCTCAAAGCCCCCCTTGGGGAGGCGGGTTCCACCACGAAAGGACCACGCTCCTGCCCTAGAGGGCCCCGAGCCTGCTCTGGGATCCCTCCCAGCACTTTGGGGAAGGAGTCCCACACTCGCTGACGCCAGAAAGGGGAACTGTAAATAAAGGATGGAAAGTTTCCGGAAGGGAAATGAGAGAGGGTGAAATGGACTAAAGGCGGAGGGGGACTGCACATGCGGATATTAAAGCCAGCCCCTGGGCCCCACGGGGGAGTCCAGAGGGCCAGTGACAGTCCCGTCCTAAGAGGGCACAGCGATAGACAATACCCTCCCCAAGGAGAGGCTGAAAGGGGCTCCCCCCCAATCTTAGAATGGCAGCGCTTGAAGGGACCATTCAACCCAACCCTTTCATTTACATCTGGGGAAACTGACACCTAAAAGACTCGATCAAAGACAGCTAATAGTCAAGACTAGAAGCCAGGTGTCCTGAGTCCCAGTTCAATGTTTGTTCTAAGGAATCAACCAACAAGCAGAACACAGGCTCCTGCCGAGCCCCGGCTCCAGGCTGAGGGCCGGGATACAAAGAAAGCCACGGCAGCCCTCCCCGGGTCGGGCGACATCCCACAGCCCACGGGAGCCCCTGCGCCCCAGCCCAGCGGGCCTGGGGAATCTCTTTCATGAAGCTGTGGACACTTCGGGGGCTGCGGCTCCACGGGCCGCGCCTCTAATACCTCTTTTGTCACATGAGCCAGAGGCTTGGACCCAGAGATCTCTAAGCGCTCTTTCGGATCCAAATCCCCCGATCTCACCGTCCGGGGATAACAGCAAAGGGCGGAGGGGTGCGGGGTGGGGGGCTAGGAAGGGGGGCATCCTGATCTTCCAGAGCAGGAGAGGCCAGGAGTGGGCTGGTGGCTGGAGAGGGAGGGGACAGGTGTGTGTGTAGGGGGGCGGGCGTGGCGCGCTCGCACCCGCCACCCATTTGTGGCTAGGCTGAGGGTCAAGAAATGGTCGGGGGGAGCGGGAGGAGCTGTTCACCTCGGGGTTGGGGAGGGGCACATCTTCGGAGTCCGAGGAGGAGGCAGGGGGACGGGGAGGAGGACTGGAGGCAGCTGCCCAGGGCTGGGCTGGGCTGGGCAGGGCGCGGGGACCGAGGAGCTTCGTGGTCACCAGGGCCGGGCACGGAGAAGGGACAGAGACGGGGAGAGCGCCCGGCCAGAGTGAGAGAAGGCTGCAGCCTCTGCACGAGGCGCTGCACGCTGAGCTTCCCGACCCCAGCCCCGAGCCCCAACCGTGAGCACTCACCCGAGCCGGAGCCCTAGCCGCCGCCGCCGCCGCCGCTCCCCAAGCCTGCCGGTCCGCAGCTGCGGCTGCTCCGCAGCTCCCGAGCAGCACCTCCCCGGAGCTCCGCCTCCGCCTCCGCCCAACCCGCCTCCGTCCCTCCTCCCGCCCGCAGCCCAGGGCCGCCCACCCGGGCAGACCCGAGCGGGGCATGGGCTTGGCCTGAGTCCCTGGAAGGCTGAAGGAAAGCTCAAGACCTACCCCTCCCCTCACTTTACCGATGGGGAAACTGAGGCTCAGATTGGGGAAGGGAAGGGTGAGACTTGAACCCAATGCCACAAACCAGAGGCCCCAGCTGCAGAGACTAACTGCCAATTTTTTGCCTGTGTGTCTTGGGCTCAGGTCTTTTTCCTCTCAAACTGGAGAGAAGTTCCAGGGCTGGAGGACTGGGTGCGCTCTCCTGCCTTTTCTTGCTCGGTGCAAGAGGAGCCCAAAGTTCACATGCCCCCGCTGCCTCTCTTGCCCACCCACAATCCCACGTCTGTAGTGTCTGTCTGTCTGACTGGGTAGCTCATCATTTCCCAGAGATTCAGTTATCAACCCTCTGCTGCTGATTCTCCAGGCTACTTAGCCACCCCTAACCTGTCTCCTAACTTCTGGTCTCTAATCATCAGCTGCGCAATGGACATCTAGAAATGGATATCAAGGAGGCACCTTCGACCAAACACCCCAAAGTGAACCCTCCCGCCTTCTAAAGGTCCAGCATCCTCCTGATCTCCTGGCCTTGCCCCCCCAAGGTCAGACTCCATTCCTTAGCCCTTTATCCATCCTCCACTCCCCATGTCCAAACTAGCCAAGGCCTGTTGATTTCACCTTTATGGCATCTCTTGAATCTGCCCCCTTCTCTCCTCTGAAACTGCTACCAGTCTTGTACAGAATCTCCTCACCTCATGACTGGATTGTTGCAATAGTTGGGGAGGCAGGGGGGTTGCTCCTCAGCTGGATCTCTCCCCAGCCCCTCCTTCACACAGTTGTCAGTGATCTTCCTAAAGTTCAGGTTTAACCATCTCACCCTCACTCCATATATTCCTGTGGCTTCCTATTACCTACGGGATCAGGCTTTTAAAGCCTTACTAATTTGGTCCTTCCTACCTTTACCAGTTCTTACCCTTTGCTACCCCAGAATAATCTTCCATCCTGTGACACTGACCTCCTGCTGTGCCTTGCAGAAAAGTCTCCATCTCCTGCCTCTAGACATTTTCGCTGGATGTCCCCCGAACCTGGAATGCTCCCCTTCCTCATCTCTAACTCTTGGCTTCCTTCAATTACCAGCTAAAACCCCATCTTTATTTTTTTTTTAAAGCTGAATGGAATTTTATTTTTTCCTGTTACATATAAAGATAATTTTCACTTTCATTTTTATAAGATTTTGAGTTCCAAATTTTTCTTCTTCCCTCTTTCCCCTATCTTCCCCCAAGATGGGAAACAATCTGATAAAGTTTATACATATGCAAGCATGTAAAACATATTTATTTCCACATTAGTCATGTCGTGAAAGAAGTTACAGAGTAAAAGAAAAAATATAAAAAAAAAAACAAAAAAAGTAAAAACAGTCTGCTTTGATCTGTATTCAGGCTCCACAGTTCTTTCTCTGGACATGGATAGCATTTTCCACCATGAGTCTTTTGAAATTGTCTAGATCATTGCATTTCTGGGAAGAGTTAAGTCAATCATAGTTGATATTTACAACAATGTTACCATTATTGGGTACAATATTCTCCTGGTTCTGCTCACTTCACTTTGGATCAGTTCATTTAAGTCTTTCCAGGTTTTTCTGAAATCATCCTGCTTGTCATTTCTTAGAGCACAATAGTATTCCATCACATTCATTTACTACAACTTGTTCAGTCATTTCCCAACTGATGGGCGTCCCTTTCATTTCCAATTCTTGGCCACCACAAAAAGAGCTGCTATAAATATTATTGTACATGTGGGTCCTTTTCCCTTTTTTTATTATCTCTTTGGGATAGAGACCTAGCAGTGATATTCCTGGATCAAAGGGTATACACAGTTTGGTTGCCCTTTGGGCATAGTTTCAAATTGCTTTCCAGAATAGTTGAATCAGTGCACAATTCCACCAACAATGTAAATGTGTTCAAATTTTCCCACATCTTCTCCAGCATTTATCATAAAACTCCACCTTTTACAAGAAACTTTTCTTGATCCCCATCAATTCTAATGCTTTCCCTTTGTTGTTGATCTTCCATTTATCCTGTTTATAGCTTAGTTGTACTTCGCTGTTTGCCTTTTGTCTCCTCCAGTAGACTGAATTCTTTTAGAGCAGAGATTGTGTTTTTGTTTGTTTTGGCCTTTTTTAAATCCCTACTGCTTTGTTTCTGTTGCCTGTCTTTATATGTCTGTCTCTGTCTTCCATCCCCCTCCATGGAATCCTTTCTCCTGTAGTTTGTGTCCTTACTTTCCAGGCTTCACAAACCCAAACTAGAACTGGTGGAAGAGTAGAATCCTTCCACCAAGCCAGCATGCTGCCCACCCTTATCAGGATCCAGCTTGGACAGCTCCTCCATGCAATCCTCCCTCCCAGCTTGACTTCTGAGACAGTCAACTATCCTTATTGCCTCCTGTCACCCTTGAGCCTGTAGAGAGAGAGTAGTGACACTATCTGGAGATAATCTGTCCTATTCATCCAGGATGAGCTGCTTCTTCCTGGCCTCAAGGGGCCCCTGCTTGGACTGTCTTAGAGTATGGCTCAGTCTCTGCTATCATGGAACTCACAGTAGAGACAGAGACCTAAACCACCATCAGAAAACTAGATCTGGGAGAGACTTCAAGGTTGTCTAACCCAAGCCTCTCATTTTAAAGAGGAAGAAGTCCCAGGTCACCCAGATAGGAAGGGGCAAGGACGGGACTTGAGCTCTTGGTCTCTCACTCTAAAGTTCTTTCTATTTCTGCCTCCCTATCATAAGGGCATGGAAGGGGTGAGTCAGGGCACTGTGAGGGCCCAAGGAGCAAGGACAAAATCTAATGAGGCTCAGGGAGGGTGTTTCAGAGAAGGTAGCCTTTGGTTAGATCTTGGTAACACTTTACAAGAAGAATTTAGGTAAGGGATCAACATGAGTCAAGATTAATCAAGATTAGTGGATCTAAGGTTGGAAAAGTCTTGAGAACCAAGCAGAGGAGGTGGAACTTTATTGGGTTAGCCATAGGGAGCCACTGAAGACTGTTCAGTAAAGTGACATGATCAAATCTGGATCAGTTAGGGTTAGGGTTAGGGTTAGAAAGACTCATATGTCAGCAAGATGAAATTGGGATTGAAGGAGCTAGGGTGGAGGTGGGAAGACCAATGAGCATTAGGAACGGTCTTCCCTCCCAACTTTCCTATCTTGGAAGCTGTTCTCCTGGTAAGACAGCCTTGGTTGGGAGGGTACCAATGGAAGATGTGCCCAAGAAAAGAGGCCCACCCTTACAGTTCTTGGCACCATATTCCAGCCTTTCCATCTATTCCTTTGTATTGGCTACCTCCTGCCTGGAACGCTCTTCCTTCTCATATCTACCGTGTAAGTCCCTGGCTTCTTTCAAGACAAAGCTCAAATCCCACTTTTTGCAAGACGCCTTTCCCGGCCCCGCAGTTACTAATGTCTTCACTCCAGGATTAGCTTTGGTCTGTTCAGTGTGTATCTTGTAGGTGCCTCCTTATGTATAAGGTGTGATCTCTTTAGGGCCGGGCCTCTTTCTGCCTTTCACTGTATTCTCAGAGCTTAGGAGAGTCCTTAGCCCTAGTAGGGGCTCAAAGATTGTGATACTGACTTGATTTGGATACAACACTGTACTTGGAGAGAGTAGAGGCTCCCCACTGCTCCCAGAATAAACCACCAATTCCTCAGTCCTCCCCGAGGCCCTCCACTCTTGGCTCTATCCAAATTTCCCAGATGAAATTACTCCCCTTCATACATTTTACATTACAGCCCAACTTCCCTATTAGCTGTTTCCTGAACTCTATACCCATCTCCCACCTCCTCGTCTTTGTCCAGGCTGTCTACCACACCCAGAATATGCTCCAATCACCCTCTCTTCTGAGAATCCCTGCTTTCTTTCAAAGTCCAACTATGGGTACTTCTCTGCCACCTCTCCAGATCCATGCTGTCTCCACAATTGTTAGAGCTGACTTCCTCCTGAAATTAAGTTGTACTTCCTTATTTGTGTGAGGATTGCATACTCTCCAGAAAATCGATGCCCCATGAAGGAAGGGCTCATGCTCCTGGCACTGAGGGACTGTTCTTCCTCTGGACAAGACTTCAACATAGCCCTTTAGGGGATGGTTAGTGACCATATAAAGAATGCAAGTTTCTCAAGGGCAGGGATTATCTCTGTGACTTCTTTTGATACATTGCCTCACGGAATCAGTTTCAGCATTGGAGGTGGTACTTGGATCTTTCTGTTTAGAATGAAAGAGTCTATCCATGTACCCATGTATATATGGATATGCATGTGCACACATACATAAATGTTCATCAGTTTGCAGGTTTTTACAACCCAGAATTCTGAGGCAATGCCCCTTGCTGGTCATCAGGAATACTGTTGGGCAACAGCTGTAGAAATCAATAACAACAATTACAGGAGGATTTAGCATTTAATTTCTTCGTCCTGTTAATTGAGATTGGCTTTGTAATTGATTTTCACCCTTAAAATAGTTTGTTTGCTCAAATAGGCTCTAAAGCCTTAATTAAATGTAGACTGACTCGCTCTCCTAATTAGGGCACTGGGGCAGAGAGGCAGCATGAACTGGGAACCTGGAGACCTGGGTTTTAATTCCAGCTCTGACATGTACAAATCCTGTGACCTTAGGAAGTTCTTGGACCTTCTGAGTTTCTTCCAAAGAGGAGCTAAGAACAACATTTATTTAGCTCTTATTATCGCTGCTGAACAAAGTGTTGGAATCAGAGACAAGAGAGACCTGGGTGCAGCTGGAATCCAGCCTCAGACTTTAACTAGCTGTGTGACTATATGGGGAAGTCACCCTCTCTGAGCCTCAGTTTTCTCATCTGTGAAGTGGGGATAATGATGCCTTCAGTAGCTTTCCCATGGGGTTGCTGTGAGATGCCCAGGAGATACCTAGGGGATGATGGCAACGCCAAGGCTGCAGGACTCAAGGGGACGTGCAGAGTGGAGTTCAGATACAATTTCTGCCCTTGTATAGCTCAGAGCCTGACAGGGGCCCAAGACACTTGTGAAGAGAGGGTTAGATCACTCTTGTGCATGATAGATACATTCCAAAGGTCAGGAGTAAGCAGATAACCCTCTAAGCTCTCATGGGATCAGAGACCTAGAGTCAGAAGGGCATCTAATCCAATCCTTCCCTTTTATAGCTAAGGAAGCTGAGGCCTAGGAAAGTTCAATGACTTACCTGTTGTCACACAGGTAGTACTGACTGAGCCAGAATTTGAACTCAGCTCCTCAGACCTGCAGCTGGGATAGCTAGGTGGTACAGAGGATAGACCTCCAGATTCAAATTCAACCTCAGACACATACTAGCTGTGTGACTCTGGGCAAGTCATTTCACCCTGTTTGCCTCTAGAGAAGGAAATGGTAAACCCTTCCAATATCTCTGCCAAGAAAACCCCAGATGGGGTCACTGAGTCAGACATTACTGAACAGCCACCTCAGACCTGTAACTCTGTCCACTAAAAGTGCCACATTGCTTTTATTCCCAGCTAAAACACCACCTTCCTCAAGAAGTCTTTCCCAACCCCATTAAATGGTAATGCCTTCTTTCTGTGAATTATTTCCCATGTCTCCTGGCTGTCCCATGCATGTCCATAGTACTTTGCATGTTGCAGACTTGAGGAGTCTGTGGTCTGTGTTTTGTCTTTGTATCCTCAAGACTTAGCACAGTACCTGGCATACAGTAAGTACTTAACATGTGCCAGTGGGCTGCCTGACTCCATGAACACTGACTCTGGGTGGAACAATGTTACTGAGGACCTTGGTTTCTTGTGTACTGAGTTCAGCTGAGCAGAGCTGAGCAGAACAGAGAAGGAGCCGGAGAGAGCCTTCAAGACCCTGAGGGAAATGCTGCTGCTGCTCCAGGTACAGTGTGCTTACAGGTACAGGAATGGAGGAGATACAGTTCAAAAAAGGCCACAGAAAATTCTAAGGGGATCCAGTCTCTTCCTGGAGGAGGCAACATTTGAACCAAATTCAAACTGTGGGAAGGATTCCAACAAAGAGGAAGGGAGAGTAGTATTACAGGCATGGTGAACAGGGTGTCCAGACCACAGAGGCAGGAAAGAGATGCATGTATTCGGGGCATGGAAAATAGAGTAATTTTCCCAAAGTAGAGACTTTATAGAGGGAAGCACTTTGAGGTAATAAGATTGGAAAGGGGGATTGGCAATAGAGAGAAGGCAGAACTGCCCACTGATGCTTCTGTTTGCCCTGACAAGGAGGATGATACCCGCAGTGGGAACCGCAGGGTAGAAATGATTGACTGGGAATTGATGTCCAAGAAAAGTTAGGAGTCAGAAGAGAGTCCCTTTGTGACCTAGTGGAATTCAGTTTCTCTGGCCCAGATGAATGATATCCTCAGTCTGAATGAACTGGCAGATGTGATGGCTGAGTCCCAGCTGGGGATATCCAAAAGATCATGGAAAATAAGAGAGGCACCCCATCTTCTCCAACAGTGGAGGAGTGCAAATGTCCTTATTTTCCAAAGAGAGGAGAGTCAAAGTCTGCAAACTCAGACCAGTGAACTTGACTTCAGTTCTTGGGGAGATCTAGACTCAATCTTTAAAGAGATGGTTGAAAAAGTTGTGATTATAAAGATCCAGCATAGCTCCAGCAAGAACAGAGCGTGCCAAAAGAAACTTGTTTTTTTGTTGACAGAGTTACTAGAGTGATTGGTGAGGGAAATGCTATGGATGTGGTTTGCCTAGATTTTAGTGAGAAAAAGAGAGAGAGAGAGAGAGGGAGAGAGAGAGAGAGGGAGAGAGAGAAAGAGGGAGAGAGAGAGAGAGAGAGAGAGAGAGAGAGAGAGAGAGAGAGAGAGAGAGAGAGAAGAAGAAGAAGAAGAAGAAGAAGAAGAAGAAGAAGAAGAAGAAGAAGAAGAAGAAGAAGAAGAAGAAGAAGGAGAAGAAGAAGAAGAAGGAGAAGAAGAAGAAGAAGAAGGAGAAGAAGAAGAAGGAGGAGGAGGAGGAGGAGGAGGAGGAGGAGGAGGAGGAGGAGGGATGGAGGGAGGGAGGGAGGGAGGGAAGAAGAGAGAGAGACTAGAAAATACTACATTCAATGAATTCAGAACTGGGTAAATGGCCAGACCCAAAGAGGATATGTTAGTGGTTCAACGTCAACTTGGCAAGAGGTTTCCAATGGAGTGTCTCAGGGATCTGCGCTCAGTTGTGTATGTATGTGTGTGTGTGTCTCTGTGTGTGTATGTGTGAATATTTTTATCAGTGACTTGGATAATAGTACACATAGAATGCTTGTCAGATTTACAGATGGTACCAAGCTGGGAGGCATAGTTACTTACAGTGAATGTCACTTGACCAGTCGAGCCACTGGACTGAATCTAGTCAGGTGGAATTCAACAGGGGACAAACATAACATTGAATGCTTGGATTTCAGGAATGACCTTTACAAGTACAAGGTGGGGGAGGCATGATTGGACAGTAGTCCAAAAAAAAGAATGAAGGAAAATAAGCATGCTGAATTTTGAAAACTACCAACTCCACATGAGTCAAGAATGTGATAAGGAAGCTAAGAAAGTCAGTGCGATTGAGAAGAGCAGAGCTTGAGGTTCTGGTCCCACTGTCTTTGCCTGATCAGACTCTGAAGTATTTCAGTTCTGGGCACCACAGTTTAGGAAGGCCATTGTTAACCTCAAGTCACCAGAGAAGGGCACCCAAAATGGTGAAAGGCTCTGAATTGAGGTCATATAAGGAAACTGACGACGTTTGGTCTGGGAAAAAAAGGCTGAAGTGGAGAATGGTAGCAATCTGAAAGGGAATATAGATCTGGTACTACACTTGGGGTCCCAAAGAACTGAGTTCAAATTCCACCTCAAACACTCACTGCTGAATGACCCCGGATAAGTCACTTACCCTTTCTGGACCTCAATTTCCTCATATGTAAAGTGTTGGGAATGGACTTGATGACTTTTGGCCAAGGTCTCTTTCAACTCTACCCCCATCTAGGCTGCCCTAGAGAGGAAAGATGTGACCTGCTCTGTCTGGCCCCAGAGGGCAGAATGAGGAGCAAAAGTGGGGCGTGTCAAGAATTAGGTTCAACATCAAAAAAACCTCCCTCAAAGTGAGGACTGCCTCACAATGGAATGGGGCTTTTGGGGGGAAGAAGTGGCAAGACCTGGGCCAGGGTTCGAGTCTTATCACAGGTTTTGCTAGCTCTGTGCTAGTTCTTTCCCTAGGCAACTCGGTGGCATGGTGGGTAGAACATTCGACTTGGCATCAGGAAGGTCTGAATTCAAATGCAAACTCAGACATTTGCTAGCTGGGTGACCCTGGGCAGGTCCCATTTATTCTCTGTCTCAGCTTCCTCATGTGCAAAGTGAGGATTATAATAGCACCTTCTTGTGAGGTTCTTGTGAGGATCAACTGAGATAACAATTCTAAAAAGCTTAGCTCAGTGTCTGGCTCATAGTAGGCACTATATAAATGTTGGCTATTATGATTCTTGTCTCTTTGCCTCAGTTTCCCCATCTATAAAATAAGCTGGAGAAAGAAATGGCAAACCACTCCATAGACTTTGCCAAGAAAACCTGAAATGGGGTCATGGAGAGTCAGACACAACTGAAACGACTGAACAGCAAACATTTATTAAGCGCCCACTATGTGCCAGGCACTGGGCTAAGCTCTGGGAATGTAAAAGATAAGTCCTGCCTTCAAGGAGCTTGTAATCTAATGGATGGACATGAATGGATGACTGCTTTCCAAGAGATTGCATTGAATTGGGCCAGACAATTCACAAGTATTTAAGAAGATGCCGGATCATTTGGTGATGAAGTATTAATGGCTGGGGAAAGGGCATCAGAAAAAGACCCATGTTGAAGGTAGCACTTTGCTTCAGCTCATGATTTCAAAAGAAACTGTGGATTCCAAGAAGCAGAATTGAGGAATGAAGGCACAGCAGGCATGGGGGATGGCCTGGGCAAAGACATGAAGATGGGAATTGGGGTATCGTGTGAGATGGATGACGATAAAGTCAATTTGACTGGCCTGAGAAATGCATGGGAAGGAGTGATGTGTAACAGTATTGGAAAGGTAGGTTGGGACTGACTATGCCACCAAGGCCTTTTATTTGATCCTGGAGGTGATATAGGAAGCCCCTGCATTTAGTGAGCAGGGAGTGCCCTGGAGAGCACTGTTCTTTAGGAAAATCACTTGAACAACTATGTGGAGAATAATGTGGAATACGGAGAGAATGGAAGCATGGAGACCAAGTAGGAGGCTATCATAATAGTCCATGTGAGAGCTGATGGGGTATAAACTAGAGGTGGCTGTGGGAGTGAGGAGAAAAGGACAAACGGAAAGATAAAGAATAAAAAAGCTTTGGCAGGTGATTGAATATGAAGACTGAAGGAAAGAGAGGAATTCAGGATGACTCTGTGTTTAGAGACCAGAGTGGCTGGAATAGGGCCCATGACAGAATGAGGAGGTCCAGAAGAGGGAATGTTGGGAGGAAAGAGAATGAGCTATGTTTAGGACTGTCTGAGTGAGAGATGCTCATGGGACTTCTGGTTTGAAATGGTCGTTGGGGGAAAGAGAAAAAACAAACAAGAAAAGATTCAGGTCAATACCAGAGTTTAATCTTTGTCCTAGAAAGGTCAGAAGAAAATGGCTGGCATGGAGTCAAGGTTAGTCTGAGGAGGTCACTTCCATTCTAAGTCTCCTGGTCTAAGTGAATTACATCTCCAGATCCTGGGAGAATTGACAGATGCGATTGATAAGCCATTGTTGTGGACCATTGACAGATTTTGAGAATGGGAGAGATTCTGTAAGGTCAGTATCTTAGCTGTCAAAAACTGGTAGCAGATAAAGTCTTCAAGGGATCATTCCAGGGAATTTCCCTAAAATAGCTTGGGAGGTACTATTCAATGCTCTGAAGACCTCCCATTAAATCTTTTCAAAAACTCATTTTTATGTATTTTATTTCCATATCTATTATATTTCTAAATGTACCCTTTCCTCCACTATTCTTTATTATCAGATACTTACTAGCTACATAACCCTGGGCAACTCAGTTAACCTTTGTCTGCCTCAGTTTCCTCATCCTAAAATGGGGAATAAAGAACCTATGTCACAGGGTTGTTGTGAGGTCAGATGACCAAATATTTATGGAACATTTTGCAGACCTTGTGAGTGCTAGCATCTATTCTTATCATTATTATTTTATCATCATTATAATGAAGAACACAAAGGCAAGAGATAAGCAATTTGACAAAAGTCGCCAATACATTGAATGATTCTGTCTCTGTTTGCCTTTTCCCCACAGCTGTAGCCCCACCTCTGCAAAGAAAGGGAAGGAGGTTCCTTCTTGTATCTCTTCTTTGGGGCCGAGGTTGATCATTCTTTTTCACAGCCCTCAGCTTTAACCTTCCAGGTCTTCTGAATATTTCATTGAATGCAACATAGAAATGAACCATCTGTTCTTTGACCTGGCTCCATGACTGGTCATCCTCCTTCCCTGAGCTTTGTGATGTGTTTGGCACCTTCTTGCGTATAAGACTTCACAAAGAATGTGCTGTGTATTACTTACCCCCGCCATGATTTTTTAAAATTCTCTTTGGGTCAGTTGAAACTAGAAATCTTCAGAAACTGTGGTTTCTATGATTCACAACCATATGCCTTCATTGGGAGGGAACTAGTATCAAAAAGATGGGCATGTGTGGCAGGGAGCAGCCTGAGGTTATTAAAACCATTTTATATTTCCTTTATGCAATTCAGCCCATTCTTGTACCTCTAATCATTTCTGAGTCTAGCTCATTTTCCATTGGCAGAGCCTATGCAAGATGTAGGTAGTGATGACCCAGGTCAACGGGCTGCCCAGCCCATTGCCTGCCATCATCTCAGCCATGAGAATTCTTCATCCACTTAGTTTATCATGTCTAGATTACTAGGCCAAGAACTTTGAGTGGCCAGTTGTCTTACTGAGTGGACCCTACAGTTTGCTATAACCAGCACAGTCATATGGAAAATACCACTATCAAGAGAGAATGCTTTTCACATTTATCATGGATACCCAAGGCAAGGTGAAATTTAGTGCAGATGCATATGAAGGCTGATAAAAATCCTAAGTACCATGAATCAATCCACTGCACAAGGATAAGCTTCCAGGGAGCTGGGTACAGCTGGACAGAAATTCAGCCAATAAAAGACTGAAGTTCATTATCCACTGTTAATGTGACATTGCAGCCAAGAGAGCTAATGGAATAATTTGTTTTGGGAACTAGTTTTCATTTCTGTCTTTGTAACTTTGATGTCTGGCACATAGTAGGTCCTTAATGAACACCAGTGGAATTGGATTGCATTAATAAAGGTTGATTGCACTGACCAGAACTCAAAGGATCAGAGTGAACTAAAACTGGTGGTGGTGAGGATGGTGCCTTTGTCCTCTGCCCTGGACAGATGGCTGGCTACTGACTTTGACTCCTGGGCAGCCCATTGGAGGAAGTCATTGAAATTTTCGATTCTGTTCAGAGAGCATGAAAAAGCAACCTGAATGGATGGAGCCCATTCCACTTGGGAAGTCATTGAAGGAATGCTGAGCCAGAAGAAAAGAGTTAGAAAGGGATGTGAAAGCTGGTGTCTTAAGAACCTGAGGGGCAGGTATGTTCTGGAGAGGTTAGACTTTATGAGCCAGAGATTAAAAGTAGGCACAAAGGGAGGAAATTACAAAGAGGTGGTACTGGGGTCAACATGAAGACATCAACAAGCATGGATTAAGCACCTACTGTGTGCCAGGAGCTGTGCTAAGTGTTGGGCAGACAAAGACATAAACAGAGCTCCTGCCCACAAGCAGCTCCCAGGCTAAAGGGGAGACAACATGCAAACAGTGATGTGCAATCTAGAGCCAGAGAGGGTGAGCTGGGGACAGTCTGGGTAGGGGGGATGACTTTAAGATGAAGGGGGATAGACAAAGGCTTCCTGAAGAAACTGAGATTTGAAGGAAGCCAGGAAAGCTAAGAGGTGGGGATGAGGAAGGGAGAGTTCCAGGCATGGGCTACAGCAAGTGAAAATGCCCAGAGAAAGGGGATGGAGGATCATGTTCAAGGAACAACAGGGAGGCCAGTGGCATGAGATGATGCAGTGCATGGGGAAGGGTGTAAGGTGTGAGAAGACTGGAAAAGTGGGGGCATGCTTGGTTATGAAGGGCTTTGAAGAGCCAAAGGTAGGATTTCATATTGCTAGGAAGCCACTATTGTCGTAACAATTAGGCTGCTCCAAAGAACAAGAGACAGATAGTTGGCACAACAGATAGGAGTGCTGGGCCTGGGGTCAGGAAGACCTGTGTTCACATGTTGCCTTAGATACTTCTAGATCACTGTGTGACCCTGCATAATTCACTTAGCTTCTGTCTGCCTCAGTTTTCTGAACTGTAAAATGGGGTTAATAATACCATCTACTTCTCAGGGTTGTTGTGAGTAGCAAATGAGAAATATTTGAAAGGAGCTTTGTGTGGTGTATGGTATAGCACATAGTAGGTGCTAGCTGTTATTGAAATGGGCTGCCTTGGGGTGGAGTAGTCTCTCTTTTTCTGGAGACTTTCAAGCACAGAATCTGTTGTTACCTAAGTAAGAGGGTCATATGGTTATGGGGGCTATAGGTTTAGAGGTGAAAGGGCCTTTAGAGATGACCTAATCCAACCTTTTACATCAGAAACTTGATCAGTGAAACATAAAAAAAAGAAGAGCCCAATAAAAACGATAGCACAGTTTTATACCTGCCCAATGGTTAATAAGTAATAAATACTACAGTGTAGTGGCCACTGACTCTGGGCTTCCTCTGGCAGATTCCCACGGGTCCTGGGCTGGCCAGGCTGAGTTACTTCAGGGGAGACTCAGTCAGCCTTGGTGCAGAATGCCTCCAGTCTTGGCTTTAGCCCTGGTGGGAGGTGGGCAGGGAGGGAGGAATGGGCAGACCAGACATCTGCTGCCCACAGCTCCTACCGCACCAGAATAAATACAAGAAACATGACACTTTACTTTGACCAAGACCAGAACATTGCTTGTGGAAGTGGCTGTTGGAAGAGTTTTAGCTTGTGTGTTATTGTGGAGTGGGGCAGTTTTCTGCATTCACTCACTGTTTTTCCTGGTCAAACTCTCATATAAGCACACACAGAACTGTCATGTTCAAAGCCTTTCTTTCATAACATACCAATTGCGTTGGAACAAATTTACTTCTTCAGAACAAGTCTTAGAGCAGAACTGCTATATTAATCTGGAGTCAGAGGACTCGATTTCAAGTCCTGGCTTTGACACTTAAAAGTACTTTTCATTTTTTTTTTTTTTACTTCTTAGTCTTTTAAGGATATGGTTGACCAACCTTCCCCCTTCAGGCAAACTTTCTTCATAACAAAGAAAATAATTAAGTCACCCAGTGAAGTTGTCTGACACTGGATAATACCCGCAACCATAGTCCACCATTTCCCCAATGGGGGGGGGGGGGCATCCATTTTCTTATCTCCTCTCTAGGGTCAAGAAGGGTCAATGAAACTGCGTCAAATCTAGCTTTGTGTTTGCGTTCTTGGGCTGTAAACGGAAATGCTGCCCAGTGTGTTTACTCTGCTTGATTCTCTTACTTCCATGAAGGCTCTTAAATGTTTTATTATTCCAAATAGTTTGTGCCCCGATTTTGTCTAATTTTACAAAGTAACTCCTTGGGACTTTGGTTGGTACAGCACTAAATCAATAAATTAATACGAGCATGTAATATTGATACAGCCAATTGTGATCAATGAAACTTTTTCAATCATTTATCCTTATTTATTTTTGGAATAAATAGTAAAGGATGCTTTGTAGTTGTATTCGTACAGCCAGACTCCCAGATATTTCATACACCATCTCCACATTTCCAGTGGGAATTCTCCAGCCTTATCCTTGGACTTGACCTCTTTGAGGACCAGCTCCCCATCTTGAAAATTAGGAGGATCAACTAGATTGATTAGATCAAAGGTCTGGATTCTCTCAGGCTGCAAAACTCCTGAGTGGACTCAGGATTGGGAAGTAATTGGGAAATATTTAATGAAAGAAAAAAGTACAATGCAACATAGATAATGTGAAATTGTGGTTTTCTAAGTCAATATGTTCCCATAAGGATCTGTTTCTATTTAATTTTGATGACGCTGGACCAAATGATCTCCCAACTCCATTTCAGGTCTCAGTCTCTTCATCTTGGGGTCTCAGACCTGCTACTCTTTTATTAATAATTAACATATTGCAAACACTTTGTCATTCTGGAAATCATTTTGGAGTGATGATACCAAAAAAATGGCTAAAATATCTGTACCCTTTGACTCAGAAGCCCATTTCTCAAGACTGTGAGGCAGATGGTTATTATTGCCCCACTTTAAAGATGAGGAAACTGAGGCTCTGAGAATTTAAGTGACTTTCCCAGGATCATATGGCTAGTATCAGAGACAGTGTTTAACTCTAGGTCTTCCTGACTCCAAACATGCCACTCTTGGCATCCTGCCATGCTGAGGTCATTGATACTCATCTGTTCTGCCAGGGAAGTGCAGGAATTGTCGACTCCATCAGTCTTTTCTATACCTGAGACAAAAATGAGTAAGTGCCTCCAGGGGAAGCACCCAGACCCAGAACCTCTGAAGTTCAGGGTGGCTCCCAGAGAGCCCACAGCCAAGTAATAATAGCTTTCTTTTTCACAGTCCCTTGTCTGACAGGTTCCTAGTGTTTTATGGGCTCTGTCCGATTTATTACCATCTCATCACCCAGCCAAGTGGCCAATATCGCATCTGATCAGGGCTGTTTCCTAGTGACTGGTCAGTCAGTCTTTGGGACCACCCACAGAATCACTTTGATAGCCTAAAGGGAAACCCTGGAGGCCAGAGCTTTGGAGTCAGGGGCTGAATGGCCTGGAGAATACCTTCTGAGAGTAGGTTCCTGTCCTGGGCTCTCTTCTCTCCCCCTGTGCTACTTCACTTGGTGATCTTTAGAGAAATAGGAATATCTCTATGCCAATAATTCTCTAATCTCTCTTTCCTGCCTCTTCTCTGATCACCTCCAATCTCTCACCTCATTATCTTTCCTCCCAATCACGGACTCCCTTCCTCCCTACCTTATTACTGTGGATGACAACACCAGCCTCCCAGTCCCCCTGGCTCCCAAGCTAGGAGTCATCCTGGGCTCCTCACTCTCTCTCATTCCCCTAGCCGATATGGTGCCATGGTCTGCTAATTTCACTGTTGCACCATCTGTTGTTGATTTTATCTTTGTAGCATCTTTCAAATACGCCCCCTCCTCTCCTCTGACACCACCTCCTGCAACAAGCCCTCATCCCCCCACACCTGGGCTACTGCAGTAGCTGTTCAGGGGTCTGCCTACCCTAGATGTCTCCCCATCACAATCCATTGTCCACTTAGCCACCAAAGTGATTTTCCTAAAGGCACGTCCCATCATATCACCCCCCTTCAGTAAACTCCAGTGACTCCCTATTGCCCCCAAGATCAAATGCAGAATGACATTCAAAGTCTTTCATAACCTACTCCCCTCCTACCTTTTCTGACAACTCACTCCCCCCACCTCTGGGGACACTGGCTTCCTGAGTGTCCCATCTTCTGGCTCTGGACGTTTTCTCTGTCTGTCCCCCATGACTGGAACACTCTTCCTCCTGACCACCAAATACTGACCTCTCTGGCTTCCTTCAAGTCCCAACTGAAATCCTGTTTTCTCCAGGGAGACTTTCCCAACCCTTCTTCATTCTCGTGCCTTCCCTCTGATAATTATTTCCTATTTATCCCTATATGGTTTACTTTCCATACATTTGTTTGCATGCTGTCTCCCCCCGTTAGATTACAAGCTCCCTGAAGGCAGAGACTCACTTTTGCATCTTTTTTATATCACCAGTATTTAGCATTAGTGCTAAATGAGCATTACCTCACTCTAAGTAAGAACCTGAAAAGGCCTTAGTCTAAAAGGGCCAGAGTCTCCCTTTGCATCCTGGGCCCTCCAACTGTCCTGCTGAAGATCTGGCTACTGGACCCAGATGACTCTGGAGGAGAAGGTGAGGCTGGGGACCTTGCACAGTCCTCCCTCACTCAAATCAGTCAACTGCAAGTCATGTCATCACTTCCCTGATGTCACGGTCCTCTTTGAAAATGAAGGACAAACACAAGCCTGGCACACAGTAGGTACTTAATTAATGTTTATTGGTTGATGGATTAGTGATGTAATAGGCTGTAACTTTGCCCTGTTCTTGGGGTACAGTACCCAAGCTGGACTCACTCATCTGAATCCTACTCACACTAACTGGTTGGCTCTCCAGTGGGCTCTTACCCCTCAAGGTAGTAGTGATATTACTGACCGGTTGTGGTTTCTTTCACAAGCCCCCATCCAGTGTGTTCCCCAGTATCTATTGATCAGTTGCCATCAATTCACTTTTATAGGAATGGAAAGGGATAAACACTTGAATAGCACCTACTATGCGTCAGGCACCATGGTAGGTATTTTACAATATTATTTCATTTGATCTCAAAACAACTCTACCAGGTAGGTGAGAAAGTCTTTCCTGGCAATGTAAATGAGACAAATAGCAAGGCTTTAACGAGAGACTCTGGCAAGGACAGGAGTTACAAAACAACCTCCCCTGCCTAGAAGGCACGCTCTCCCCTTGGACACACAGACACGGAGTCCTTCCAGAGTGGGCTCTGACTCCAAGGATGAGTAGCAGAGCACACATGTCAAGAACACATGAGGTGGCGCATCTCTAGGTGAGACTCCTCGATCTGGGAGCCCTTTCCACCCTTAGCAGAGTCCCCATCACCTTTGTCGTCCCTTCTGTTAAATTCAGCTGGTTTCCGGCAGGGCCTTGGAGGATACTTCAGTCCACTGCTGGGCATTTAAGGCTTTTTCTCTGAATTCCATCCCTCCATAGAGCATCTCACCCTAGAATGAAGGTTTGACTTTACACAGTGAATTTCTGTAAAGAAACAAATCTTTAGGGCTGGGGGAGGGAAGCAAATATTTGAGGGATAAAGGAATCGATGTTCCCCCTTGGGCTGGGCTCCGCTGGGCAGTGAGGAAAGGACAGGGTTAAGTGGAAGAACATCTCCATTCCTGAGGCCTGTGTAGACCTCATTGTAATAACCTTCTTTACCTCAGCGCTTTTGTCAGTTGTTTGTTTTGAACTAGGCTGCGCCCCAGCAGGATTAGGGAAGAAAGGTTTTTATACACACCCAGACCAGGAGACCTGGGAAATCCCAGGACCCCAGGGGCAGGGGGCTATGGGCAACAGAAACACAGGGCCTGAGAGCAGGGGCAGACACCATCTCTGATGAGAGCACTGCTGTCTTTGCGTCATCTTCAATGACCTCTTGTCTCTACCTCACCAACACAGACACACACACACAGACACACACAGACACACAGGCACACACAGACATAGACACAAAGAGACACACAGACACATACACATAGACACACACACCGACACATACACACAGACATAGACACACAGAGACACACAGACACACACACATAGACGCACACAGACACATACACACAGAAAGACACATACACAAACATGCAGGCACACAGAGACACAGAGACACACACACAAAGACACACAGACACAGACACACAGACATACAGACACACACAGACACACAGACAGACACAGACATAGACACACAGATACACACACAGACACACACAAAGACACATACACAGACACACACAGGCACATGCAGGCACACGGAGACACGGAGACACACACACACAAAGACACACACAAAGATACACACGGACATAGACACACAGACACATACACACACAAAGACACAGACACACACACAGACACAGACACACAGACACATACACACACAAAGACACAGACACACACACAGACAGACACACAGACACATACACACACAAAGACACAGACACACACACAGACACAGACACACAGACACATACACACACAAAGACACAGACACACACACAGACATACAGACACACACAGACACATACACACACAAAGACACAGACACACACACAGACATACAGACACACACAGACCCAGAGACACACAGACACACACACAGACACAGAGACACACAGACACACACACATAGACACACACACAGACACAGACACATACAAAGACACATACACAGACACACAGGCACACAGAGATACAGAGACACACACACACAAAGACACACACAGACATACACAGAGACACCCACACAGACACACAGACACATACACACACATACACACACACAGACATGCAGGCACACAGAGACACACACACACAAAGACACACACAGACACAGACACACAGACACACAGACAGACACAGACACACAGACACACACAGACACACACACACAGACACAGAGACACACAGACACACACAGACATACAGACACACACAAAGACACAGACACACACAGAGATACAGACACAGACACACACAGACACACACAGACACAGACACACACAGACACAGACACACACAGACACAGACACAGACACACACAGACACAGACACAGACACAGACACACACAGACCCAGAGACACACAGACACAGACACACACAGACACACACAGACACAGACACACAAAGACACAGACACAGAGACACACACACAGACACAGACACACACAGACACAGACACACAGACACACACACAGACATACAGACACACACAGACACAAAGACACATACAGACACAGACACAGAGACACACAGACATACAGACACACACACATCAATAGATGCCAAATCTTGTCAATTCTATTTCCACAGCTTTTCTGTGGTCTTTTCCATACCTTTCCTGACACAGGCTTGATTCTAATTCAGCGGTAGCTAAGTGGATTGTATGGAGGAAATGCTGGACCTGCAGTCAAGAACTGTGTTCAGACCCAGCTTCAAGCACTTCCTAGCTGTGTGACCTTGGGCAAGTTGCTGAAACTCTGCCTCAGTTTCCTCATCTGAAAAATGGGGATGATAATGACACCTACCTCAGTGAATTCTAGTTAGGGTCAAAGAGGTCATGTTTGCCTAATGCTGTTGCTGTTGCTTCAAGCTCTCATCATTTGTTTCAACCTCTTTTCTTCGTGTTTCTTCCCTCTCCAAGTCACCCTGCACACAAATGCTAAAATAGTGTCTGACCATGGCACTATCTTGCTCAAAAATCTTGCAGCTCCCTATTGCCTTGAAAATAAAACACATATTTCTTAACCTACACCTGAAGTCCTGTATGATCTGGCCCCAACCCACCTTTCCAGACTGATTCCACAATACTCTCTTCACACAAATCAATCTGCTTTCTCTTCCTATTAGTTTTATTGCATTTCCCACCTCCATGCATTTGCACAGGCATTCCCCCAAAACTGGAATACATTCCTTCTCCAGCCCCACTACTTGGAATCCTTGACTCCTCTTAAGATCCTATGCAGATGCCCCCTCCTCTGTGAAGACTTCCTGGATTCCACAGTTAGTTTACTCCAACTTGAGCTGTTCTTGTAATCAATGCTGACTGACTGACAACAGACCAAGAAAGGGAAAGGACTTTTCCAAAGTCACATAGTGAAAAAGTGTCTCAATGAGGAGGAGGAGGAGCCTCTCCCTATGCCATGTGATGTGCTTCATCAACCCCTCCCTGTACCTACTCACATACTATTTTGCCTACTGCCCCCACCTGCAGAGCTCTCAGAGAAACGAATTCATACTAACATGTGGAAAATAGATGGAAGGTCAATATATTTTCCCTTCAAGGGGAACTGTCATTTTGAGAGAGGATACCTTAAGAAGTCTGCTTTGATGCCAAGGAATCAGTCACTCATTATAGGCCAGATAACTGGGGTAGAAGTTATATGGGTTGGAAGGAAAGCCATCAAATTGTGTCATAGTGGAATGGGTAAAAGAATATGCATTTAGAGAGAGGCTCTGACATTTTCTAGATGTGTGGCCATGAGCAAGTCACTTTTCACCTTCCCAGATCTCAGTCTCCTCATCTTTAAAGTAGAACCAATGGTACCTACTTCCCAGTAATAGCGTGAAGAAAGTGGTTTTTACACCTCAGAACACCAGAGCGGTGGGGCTGCCATGTTGATGGTCACATATTTTATGTAGACGAAGTGATTACAGTGAGAGGACAGATGGGGTCTTTCTGAAAGTATATTTTTACATTGTTGACAAGATGGCCAATTTGGGCCCTCATCTTCAAGTCAGAATCCGCACTATAGATGTTGCACACTTATAGACATGGCAAGAGAGAATAAGGGAAGAAGACTTCATCCATGATGGATGGATGGAGTCCCTTTGGGACCCTCCAGGTCATAGGAGACTCCAGTTGAAGTGGTTTAGTGTCTGATGAACTGTGGAATAGCGGACAGAACCCTGAGTTTGAAGTCAGGAGGCTTGGAATCAAATCCCAGTTCCATCATTCTTCTGACCTGTGTGACCACAGGTAAGTCACTCAGTGTCTCCGACCCTCAATTTCCCCTCTTGTAAAATGAGATAGTGCCTCTAACTTATCATATGGAATTCTGTAGACATTTTTAGGGGCCCTTTGTGTGCCAAGCACTGTGCTAGGGACTGGTAAACGTGCACACACACACATACACACACACACACACACACGCATACACTGAAAGCAGTGCCTGGCCTCAGCAGGCTTCCATTCCAGGGTATCTGTCTGTATCTATGCTCCCTTCCAGGTTTGAGATGCCATGATGATGGGAGGGAGGACAGGCAGTGGCAGTGCTCAGACAAAGACCCTTTATTTCTCTTGGAGGGCATTGTTGGCTTGAGCATGGTCAGAATGGTGGGAGGGTGGGAAGGAAGGCTGCATACCCAGGTAAGCGCTGCTGGGTTGCTTCCCTTGATAGACCTTCTCTGAGATGAATTTCTGCTCCATCCCTGGAGTCACACACGTCTTTTTAATTAAGTGTAAAAAAAGGCATCAGAATGTAGAAGTCTCAGGAGTGGTCCGTGCTGGGCCTGGAGCTCTCCTGGGAGGTGATTAAAGTCTGAAAATGACAGAGGTAACAGGGAGAGATCCTGGCTGGGGAGCTACGGAGCCGCTGAGAGTTCTTAGGATCCTCTGGCCACTCCTAGCTTCTGAGACGTGGCAAAGCAGGCATCAGACAGCACCTGCCAGGAGGAAGTTCAGAGAGACGGTGGGCGTGTACCTTCAGTGGGGATGAGACAGAAATGGCCCTGAAGCAAGTCACCATCCTGGTATTCTGCCTCTAAGTTTACTGTTCAATGGATTATAGAGAAGGAAGGAAGGAAGGAAGGAAAGAAGCAGGGAGAGGGATTCGTATTTATTAAGCACATATTATGTGCCAGATACTGTGCTAAGTGCTTAACAAATATTAATCCCATTTAATCTGGCAACAATCCTGTGAGACAGGTACTATCGCTATTTGCACTTTAAAACTGAGAAACAGGGTAGCTAAGTGGTGCAGTGAATAGAGCGCCTGGCCAGAAGTCAGGAAGACTCATTTTCCTGAGTTCAAATCTGGCCTCAGACACTTACTGTGTGATCCTGGGCAAGCCACTTAAATCTGTTTGCCTCAGTTTCCTCAACTGTAAAGTGAGCTGGAGAAACAATGGCAAACTGCTCCAGTAGCTCTGCTGAGAAAATCCTAAATGGGTCCTGAAGAGTCAGACCTGACTGAAAAAGAACTGAGTAAAAGTTGAGGTAACTGAGGCAGACGGAGGTTAAGTGACTTGCCCAATTCATACAACTAGTTACTTTCTAAGGTTATAATCGAACTCAGGTCTTTGTGTCTCCAGGGCCGGTGCTTTATCTATGACACCACCTGAATGCCTCTAGAAAGTGGAGAGAATGAGTGTTTTTTGTAATGGAATGAATAGTTTAGACTTACACAATGACTGTAAGAGTAGAAATGGAAAGAGTGACAGCAAAAGACTGAAATTCTGTGTTCTAGATGATTAGTGACTAAGCTTGTCCTCAGAGGAGAAAATAAGACCCTCCCCCTGATATTTGAGAGGAGTGTGTGCATGCACGTGTGCGTGGACGTGTTTGTGTGCATGTGCCTGTGTGAAGTGTGTGTGATGTGTGGTGTGAAAGGATGTGATGTGATGTGATGTGATGTGTGTGTGTGTGTGTGTGTGTGTGTGTAAAACACTGCCTGTAATGTCAGAGGTTTTTATATGCTGACTTGTTTTGTTGAACTGTTGCTATTTTACCCTCCTGGTTTTGAAGAGCTTGCTTGCTGGGGGAGGAGGGGAAAGGGGAGCTTCCTTCAGAAGTGTAGGTGATGGAAGGAAGTCAGTATTGAGAAACAAGCTTCGTTTCTAGAGACTCCCTGCAGGCAAACCTCTTGGGGCCACCTCCTGTTGGGGTAGCTTGGTGAGGATGACCCCCACCTCATCCTGCTCCCATGTGATCCTGTTTTCCCCTATAATTTGAAATCTTTTCCTTCCATGGAGAAAGGAGACACTGAGCACTTGAGATGGAGTTGTGCATGTTGTCTTCAGTCATGTCTCAGTTGTGTCCGAATTCTTGTGACACCATTGGGTGTTTTCTTGGTAGAGATACTGGAGTGGTTTGTCATTTCCTTCTCATCTTTCCATCTTACAGATGAGCAAACTAAGGCAAATGGAATGAAGTGATTTGCCCAGGGTCATACAGCTAGGAAGTGTCTGAGGCTGAATTTGAACTCAGGTTCTCCTGACTACAGGGCCAGCACTCCATCCACAGTGCCACCAAGGTGCCCTATGAGATAGGGACATCTACTCAAACTGCTAAGTTTTTATGGAAGAATGTTGTGTCTAATTAGGTGACAGTGTCTGAGACAACAGTCCTCTTTCAGTGTGGTTTATTGGCAAAACTCTCCAAAACATTTAGAGATATTTGTATTTGGGATGTATAATATGTCATACCCTACCCATCCCTATGGCACTGAGCCCCAGCCGCCATTGTTCAAACCCTATTTTCTGTCTCCCACTACCTGCTCCCTTATTCCTTTCCCCCTCAAACCAACCACAGCCTACAATGTTCTATTCTAAAGCCACCCATCCTTCTCACTGTTCTCCATAGGTAACCACCTGGATTCTGTCTGAAACCTTCTCCGTCACTCCATTTCCTTGTGCTTGCCCATTCCAGAAGATCTCTGCATTCTCTAATGACTGTCCTCCATGGGGAATCTGCAGCAATGGTGTGCACAGATGCACCATATTTATGGACTAGTACCCATCACATGCATGTCCCTATCACATGTGTTTCCTTGACAGATGCAACCAGCAGTGATCGCGCAGTGATCCTTTGATTACCAGTATGGAAACAGAAAGCACAGCATATGTCCATGATTATGTCTCCCATTATCATGGAAGACATTCTAGGCGAGGCCCAAAGGCAGGATGGTCTTCCTTTGGATCGATGGGTCTTCATTTTTTTCACTTCATGAGCAGTAAGTCTAATGAAGTCGATGGACCCTCCTTAAATCTTGTGTTTAAGTGTATACACCAAACTATAAAGGATTAAAAGGAGAACCATTAGAGTGAAATAAAGATGTATTTTTCCTAATCTAAATTCATTGACCTCCTGGAATTTACCCATGGCCCCCAGATTATGACCTTGCTAGAGATTATGAGATTGCTGTTGCAGTGCTCCCATTGGTGGATGATGCCAGGTTTATTGTAAAGATAATTAGCTGAAAGACTTGGGAACTCGGAGTAACCTGATGACCAACCATGAATCCAAATGGACACATGACAAGGCATGCTATCTAACTCCAGGTAGAGTGGAGGGATTCAGAGGACATATGGAAGCGTGCTTTCTTTTCTACTCAAAAATTTTTGTACATAAGTTAAAGTGGGATTTTTTTTTTGCTTGACCATACATATTTGTAACAGGATTTTTTTTCTTTCCATCGAGAAGCTGAGAAAGGGAGCCAGTGAGATGAGTAAGGGGGAAGTAGGAGGTAGAGAATTCAGAACTGAAAGTGAAATTAAATTGAACTATAAAAAATGCTCACCTTTCCAACCACAACATTCTCCTGATGACATTGAATGACAGCAAATTATATGGCATCTTCAGCTCAGAAGAATCCAAACTGCTGTAGCCCTAGAGGCTGATGGGAAGAAAGAGGCTCCTGGGTATCACTCATTAAAACCAGCAAACCAGAAACATCCTACAATATTAGCAGTCACATAGTGAGAGCTCTCGAGACAGGGTTCTAAGGTGGGAAGGAAGTCTTCTCTGGAGGCCGGGGCAAAGACAGAGACACCGTGATGCCCAGGGAGATGACACAGCCCAGCGTTTGCCTTTCTGTCCTCAGTACTTAGAACAGTGACTGCCAAAGAGGAACATTAAATCCATTCTACCTGGATCGAGTGAGTGCCCCCACCAAACAGAGGAGGAAGCATTTTTAAAGGTTTTTTTTTTTTTCACTCAATTGTATATTTAAAGCTGGAAGAGACTCCTCATTGTACAGATAAGCAAACAGGCATCAATACATTGATAAGTTAGGTCAGTCAATCAGACAAAAACATTTATTAAATGCTTATTATGTACACTCTGCTAAGTTGTGAGGATGCAAGATCAGGCACAAACAATCTTTCCCTCAAGGAGCTCATGGTCTCTCTCTTTTCTCTTGGTCAATCCCTCAGTTTTTCCTTTCTTCTTCTCCTTCTCCTCCTCCTTCTTCTTCTTATTCTCCTCCTTCTTCTTCTCCTCCTCATCCTCCTTTTTCTCCTTCTTCTCCTCCTCCTCCTTTTTCTTCTCTCCACATGTATGTGTGTGTGTATACATGCATACATACATATATGTATATATATATATATATATCATAAATTGAAGGTAGTATCAGAGAGAAGGTCCTAAGGAAAGGAAGACTAGAAAAGCCTTCTTGCAGAAAGTGGGACATGAGCTGAAGCTTAGAGGAAGCCAGGAAGGGGAGAAGAGGGAGAGTGAGTCCCAGGCATGGGGATAGGCAATGAAAATTCGGAGTTGGGAGTCAGAACGTCTTGCTCATGGAAGAGCAGGGAAGCCAGCGTGGCTGAACAGAAGTATGGTGTGACATGGAGAGAGCTCTGCTTTAGAAAAAAACCCCTTTGGCAGATGAATGGAGGATTGATGAGGCAATAAGATCAATTGGATAGCTATTTCAGCATTTCAGGCAAGGAGTAATAAGAATCTGAATCACTGTGATCTCTGTGTGAGTGGAAAAGAAAGGGGGATATAGGCAAGAGAAGGCAGAAATGAAAGACTTGGCAATAGATTGGTTATGTGGCCTGAGTGAGAAGGAGGAGCCAAGGATGACTCCCAAGTCACTTGGGCAGAAGGTAGTGCAGTTGATAGAGTGGTGGGTCTGGAGTCAGGAAGACTTATCTGGGCGAGTTCAAACCTAGGCTTAGATATTTCCTAGCTATATGACCCTGGACAAGTCACTTAACCCCATTTGCCTCAGTTTCCTCATCTGTAAAATGAGCTGGAGAAGGAAAGGCAGACCACTCCAGTATTTCTGCCAAGAAAACCCTAAAAGAGTCAGATAGGACTGAAATGACTGAACAACATGTGCTGGGCATTCAGCTAAGGACTGGGTTTAGGAATGCCCAGCTGGGAAGTGTCAGGGGAGGTATTTGAATCCCTCTTCAGTAGATGGTGTCCTACCCACCACACATACTCTGCCCCTTATGATTCATAATCCTTAGCACTGTTGGTGGCATGATGTAAAGGCATCTACCTATAATCAGGGTATTAGCTTAGTTAAATTTGGGGAGGTTCACTACTAAATTAACCACGAGGTGATGAGGATTTTTGACCCTGTGCCAATCCACAGAGGCATTATGGTCTTCACTAGTGAAGGGAATTAGAGATTCATGAAATCAGAGGGTTGGAAGGGACCTCAGAGACTGGGTTTGACTTGGACCCAACTGGGAAATGATGGATCCTTCAGTTACTGAAGGGAAAAAATGAATGGAAAGAGTCCAGCTCAGCCTGAGAAAAGCTAGAAATAAATCACTCTACTTCTCCAGGTCTCAGTTTGTTCATCTATAGAATGGGTGTGATCTTATTTGAATTACTAGCCTCAACATGATCCAAGTGAGACTGGCATCCAAAGTATGTAAGATGCTATAATAAAAACACAAATAATAATATGTTATCTGGGTCACAACTATTATTATTTGTTGCATTATGTCATTAAGATCAGAGATAATTCTCCTTTTTCCCTTCTGTATTCCACACAGTATTAATTAGGACCTCAATAAATCCCTTTGAATTGACTACCAATCTGGTTAGACATCTGACAACACCTGTTTTTCACAGACATCTGTATCCCAGCAGCCCAGCAATATGAGGGCTGTGATTTTATCCAAGAAACAAAAAAAAAAACCCATTTTATTACAATTCTTGTCATTCACTTATTTTACAAAATTTCTTCTCCTATCATTGCTATTTCCCAATGCTATATTTCCCATAGAACCCTCTCTTTCTGGATTATTTTTATTTCTGTCAAAAAATTGGCCCATTGACCATGTCTGGTAGAGTCTGCCTCAACTCACCTCTGGATTCTCATATGTCTCTGCCCATGAGACAAGACTGGCTGCCGCATCCAGCACAGTTCATTCTTCTGCATTGCAACCATTGAAATGAGTGACTGAGTAAAAATGAATTTATTCATCAGAGACTCTGTGCTGGGCACTGGAGGATACATGGACATAAAGGAATAGGTCCTGCCCTCAGGGACCTCCCACTCCAAGTTGTGGTATTGCCACACGCATCTCCTTGAAGCCTTATCTCCAGTGTTAATATTCTCCAAGCTTATGTCTTGTCTCCTTAGCAAGAACATCAGGCAAACACCTCAGCTAGAGGCTCTCCCAAGTCCTCCACCTTAGCATTGAGCAAAGCACATGGTGCAGCATGAATAAAGCTGTTCATTGCTCTTCAGATTCTACTTTCTCTTGGAAATACAATCTGTCATTTCATTCTTTTAGAGGTCCTGGTGATGAATGCAGACCCCTGAAGACATAATGGTGTATGGGAATAGGGACTTGGCCTTGGCCATGGGACAGAGAAAGTTGAGAGGGAAACAGAACAAGAACCTGAGAGAAACTCAGTCGCCATGTTGGGTGGGACTGGGACAAGTGAATTCTCATCACTGGCCTTAGTTTCCTCATTTGTATGATGAGCAGCCTGAGGTCCCTACCAAGTCTGCTATTCTCTGTTCCTTGAGTTCTAAGAGCCTCTCTACTTCCAGCTTTGAAGCTTCCACTGTCCCTTCCCCATCTCTGACATTTTAGGTTCTGAGGGTGCTTCCAGCCCTAAGGTCCTCCTCTCAGCTCTGACTTGCTATGTTCTATGGTCCCCCTCCCAGCTTTTATCTCCTTTGTTCTGAGATCCTCCTCCCTGATCTAACATTCTATGCTTTCAAGATCTTTAAGGTCAGATATTTTCAGTGAGCAAGGCCCAGCATTCACTAGTAAGAACATAGCAGGCTGAACTATATTTGGGAAGATGTGCTTTTTTTTCAGGGACTCCAAGTTTCTCCTTGAAATAAAGCTTCCTCTTTTTAATAACAGCATACCTCTTGGGATAGTGTATGGCTATAAGTCCTGTAGTACCACAATTACTGATAAATCAAAAAAGTCACCCCAAGGACAAAGATGAGCCCCATAGTGGGTATAAAGAATCAGATCTTGCATACAAGAAGCACCCTAAGATGCCCAGTGGATTGGAGATCTGAAAGGGAGGTGGGCCAGTCACATTGGTGAGTTCCAGTGAGAACCCCCTGATAGAATGAGTTTAGTATGGAATCATAAAAATACAACAAACAATTCTCCAAGAAATCTTTGGGCACATTGAGGGGAGCATCTATGGCAGATAGAGAGGAGGAATGAGATGGCGTGCACAAGTTATGATTTCTGCCATAGGAAGGAGCACACTGGTTCTGATATCTTGGATCTATTGAAGGATCTAAGCTTTACAGGGTTACCAGGCGAGGCCTTGGTGCTGGAAGCTGAGCTAGGCACGTCTGCTTCCCTTAAACAAGGGCCATTCTTCGTCACCTAAAAAGAGACAGTTCTAGTTACTTCTGTGCCTCCATCCTTATCTGATTCCAATGTCTCCTGCAGGCCTGGGGCTCCAATTTCCCCTGGTTTCTCCTTTCGCTCCTTATTATCTGTGCCCACTGAGGCTCACTGACTGCTGGGAGCTGCAACAGAATCGGAGACAAAGGGCAAGAGGAAAACACAATTTGAATAAAAGTAGTTGGGTCAGGGCAGGGAATGGGAAACCAGAGCTTTAAGAAACTTGGTGATTTTTTTGATGAGCAGAAGCAGCCTCAGGTACTCAGTGAGACTCTCACTTGGGAAGGAAATGTCTTTTTAACAAAGCAT
Organism: Notamacropus eugenii; assembly: GCF_028372415.1. Taxonomy (NCBI): domain Eukaryota; kingdom Metazoa; phylum Chordata; class Mammalia; order Diprotodontia; family Macropodidae; genus Notamacropus; species Notamacropus eugenii. The sequence goes on from NC_092872.1 coordinate 755,680,611, forward strand.
CAAATATAGCCTGTGCAAACAAACCCCTCATAGACTTTGGACAATGATATGAAGGGAAGGACGTCCCTTAAAAGAACCCCAGGCTTACAGGGTGCCACCTGTTCCTCTTGAGAGTAGATTGCCTGATTGTCTCAAGGGTGATTGTTGCTTTGCTTTCACACGCTTTCACACCCCTTAGTGCTCAGTGCACTACTTGACACTTAGCAGGCACTTCATAAATGTTTGCTGCTTCTGCCACCTCCCCCCATTTCCCCTTAGATTCCATTTTGCATACAAGAGACAGCCTGTCAAACCTTCATTATCCTCCATGGAGTATCTCCTCTGAGCTACCCTCCACTGCCTCCATCTCCCTTAAGGTCAGTGGGAAGGGTCTCTCACCATCCCCACTACTGTCCCAGATTCCAGATACTCTTTTGGTACATTCTCCTAAAACCGTGAAACCTGAGCCCCTACTGGTGTTTTTACATCGTTTCCTAGTCTAAGGATACAACTAGCTCAAAGTAATGGCACTTGATAGAATGACAATAGTAAGAATAGGAAGAAAACATCCTCCCTAAAGTGGGCTACCCTCTCCCAAAGACAAGCACTGTGCCAGCAGCCAGAGATGTACAGAGTTCAGTAGGAAGGAAGTGCATCGCTGCTCTGGCACTGATGCTTCCTCCCATCCCCACCCACTCAGCTTTCCAAGACTAGAGCTATGAGCACATCAATACTGTTTGTGCAATCCCGGTGACTTCCCAAAGCAACACACCCCCCTGGTCAACTATCCCTTACATAGAGGCTTGGTAGAACACAATCTTCTTGAGGACAGGCTCCACCTCACTTTTGTACTGGTATAGCACCCATCTAGTCTAAGAAGCTCTCATCTCTAGCACTGCCAGGCCTCTCATCCATTATTGTCTTGTCGTTCAATTGCTCTCTCTTGTCCGACGTTTAGTGACCCAGGGACCATACCGTCCATAGGGTTTTCTTGGCAAAGATGCCTGCATGATTTGTCATTTCTTTTTTCTAGTGGATTAAGGCAAATAGGATTAAGTGACTGGCCCAGGGACACACAGCTGCTGAGTCCTGACTCCAGACTCAGTGCTCTATCCATGGAGCTACCTAGCTTATGCAATTATTATCTTGATCTCAAACTATTCCTCATGTTTAGTGGGTCAGTCACTCCTGGGCCCTCTGCACTTGCTCACGGGCAAGGCACGTGTGTCTCATGCCTGGCCATGTTATGTGCTGTGTCCATCTTTACATTAAGTTGAGATGCTGACCAAGTATATTACCATGCACTTTTAGGGCAAAATGGGATGCCCTTTTCTAAAACCAGGAGATAATTTGTCAAGTTCTCTACAATCAGGCTCAGGGGCTTTGTTGTACTCTTTTGGAAAGAATCGGCACTCCCATCCCAGCCAGTGGAAAGTTTGACTCTAGACTTGCCTTCTCCCAAGCAGGAGACCAGTTCCTGGGACCAGACACAACTTTTCCTCTTGTCAGTTCACTTGATTTGACTCCAAAGCTAGACTCTGTAGCAGGTCTGTTTCCTTGTTTTTAACCTCTCAATCTCAGTCCTTGAGCCAGCATAGGAAGGTCAATATTAGGGGTGGAGTCAAGATGGTGGAGTAGAAGCTGGGACTTGCTATAACTCTCCCTCCAAATTCCTCAAAAAATCTGTAAAAATGACTCTAAACAAATTCTAGAGCAGCAGAAACCACAAAATGATAGACTGAAGTAAATTTTCAGACCAAGATAATCTGGAAAGTCAACAGAAAAGGTCTACTATACCAGGTTGGGCGTAGAGCACAGTTTGGCATGGGCCACTCTGGCTGACTGAACAGGAGCAGGCCTTAGGGGAATGAATCACTGGAGGCTGCTGTGGATTCCAGACTTTTCAACCCACAAATGCTAAAGACAGTTTCAAAAGTCAGTGGGAAGGATCTCTCACCTGCCTGACAGGGCAGTGTGGTAGAGCATCAGTCCCAGCTTCAGTCCCTGATAGCCCCAGCCTGAGGGTGGCTGCAGCCACTGCTGAAGTGTAGGCTACTTCTGGAGCCCTCCATTTAATAAAGCTCAAAAGTAAAGTAACTGGCTGAGAAAATGAGCAAAAAGGGAACAAACAGACTATAGATTCTTTCTTCGTGAAAAGGAAGATCAAAACATACAACCAGAAGAAGACAAGAAATCCAAAGCCCCTGAATCCAAAGACTCTAAGAAAAACATGATTTGGTCTCAGATCATGGAAGAGCTCAAAAGTGATCTTGAAATTGAAGTACAAGAAGTAGAGGAAACATTGGAAAGAGAAATGAAGTGTTTTACTGGAAAAACAACTGACCTGGAAAATGGATCCAAGAGAAATAATTTAAAAATTATTGGACTACCTGAAACCCATGATCAATAAAAAGAGCCTAGACATCATCTTTGAAGAAATTATCAAGGAAAACTTCCCTGATATTCTAGAACCAGAGGGTAAAATAAAAATGGAAAGAATCCATTGATCACTTCTTGACAGAGATCTCCAAAGGAAAACTCCTAGGAATATTGTAGCCAAATTCCAGAGTTCCCAGATCAAGGAGAAAATATTACAAGCAGCCAGAAAGGAACAATTTGAGTATTGTGGAAACACAATCAGGATAACACAGGACTTACCAGCTTCTACACTAAGGGATCAGAGGGTTTGGAATATGATATTCCAGAGATCAAAGGAGCTAAGGTTATAAGCAAGAATCAACTACCCAGCAAAACTGAGTATAATACTTCAAGGGGAAAATGGAACTTCCATGAAACAGAGGACTTTCAAGTATTCTTGTTGCAAAGACCAGAGCTGAACAGTAAATTTGACTTTCAAATACAAGAATCGAAAGAAACATGAAAAGGTAAACAGGAAATAGAAACCATAAGAGACTTATTAAAGTTTACATTCCTACATGGAAAGATGGTATTCGTAACTCATGAGATTTTTCTCAGTATTAGAATAGTTGGAGGGATTACATATGTATATGTTTATATATATATACACACACATATGTGTGTATGTATATGTATGTGTATGTACACAGAGACAGAGAGAGAAGGAGAGAGAACACAGTGAACTGCATGTGAAGGGATGATATCTAAAAAAGAACATTAAGGGTTAAGAGAAATGTATTAGGAGAAAGGGAAAAGAGGAAGTAGAATGTAGTAAATCATTTCACAGGAAAGAGGCAAGAAAAAGCTTTTACAATGGATGGGAAGGGGAAGGTGAGAGGGAATAAGTGAGCCTTTCTTACATTGGATTTGGCTTCAGGAGGGAATAACATACACACTCAATTGGATATGGAAGTTCATCTTACCCTACAGAAAAGCAGTGTGGGGGGAGATAAGAGAGGTGGGGATAAAAGAAGAGAGAGCAAATTGGGGGAAGGGATAATTGGAAGGAAACACTTTGCTAGAGGGACTGGTCAAAGGTGAGAATTGAATAAATGGAGGGTGGTACAGGACAAAGGGAAATATAGTTAATCTTTCACAACATCACTGTTATCGAGGTATTTTGCATGACCACACATGTATAATCTATATTGAATTGCTTGCCTTCTCAATGAAGGTGTGTGGGGAAGGGGGAAGGGAGAGAATATGTAGTTCAAAGCTTTAAAAATGAATGTTGGAGGTTGTTTTTACATGCAACTAGGAAATAATATATATATATACATATGTGTATATATATATGTATATATATATACATACACACATATTTATATATAAGCAATGGGGTGTAGAAATCTATCTTACTCTATAGGAAAACAGAAGGGAAGGGAATAAGGAGAGTGGTGGTGAAAGAAGGGAGAGCAAATTGGAGGAAAGGGCAACCAGAATTCATGCTGTCCTGGGCTGGGGGTAGGGGAGAGATGGGGAGAAAATTTGAAATTCAAAATTTTGTGACCGTGAATGTTGAAAATTGAAAATAAATAAATTTGTATAGAAAAAAGAAAGGTCATTATTTAGCATTTCTGGACTTTTTAATATACAGTGGGCCTCTCCAAATAGCCACTCAAAGGCAAGGTCTGAAATCAGGGGATTTATTCTAGACTTTTACACATAGATCTAGACAGAGCTTTCCCTTGACCAAGAGCCTTCAGTGACTCCCCACTACTTCCCTGTTCCAGTTTAGGCTCCTAACACTTGCCTTCATATCCCTTCTCAGTCTGGTGCCACCCTGCCTTTCAAATCTCTTCCCTCCACCCTCTCCTCCACCCATTGGGCCATTCTCTGTTCTCATCACCTCATGGTCTTCTTGCTTTTTGCCCTGTTGCTTCTCCCTCTGTACCCGAGACCATACCTTGGGGGATTTTGTCCTTTTAGATGTGGAACTCCTGCCCTGTGTCAAGAGGTGAGTACTTCACATGACCCATCATGCAAGTCTGACCACCAGCTTAAACATCTTCAGTTCCTTCAACTTTGCTTTAGGACTCTCCACCCTCTCCTCTTTCTCCAATACTCTGTGACTCCAAATGATTCAGGGGAGTCCCAAGGTCCTTGTGTCAAATATGCTCCTTTCCTCCCTGTTCCTCATTTCTCCTACACAACACAACTCTTCTCCATGAAGGTCAGAAGAGAAGGATTTGGGGATGAAGGGTAAGTCTTCATGTTGAAGTAGAAGATGTCAGCTGCCAAGGGGCAGATGTAGTGTGACTGGGGAATTGAGCAGAGAGTCTTTAAGGGCAGTGAAAACAGGAAGCAGCAAATGAGGGGACAAGTAGAATTTCTAAATTCTGAAGCCGCTCAGTTCTCTTTTTACTTCTGATTTCTGTGTCATGAAAAATGACCTTTGAACCAGAATGGACAAACCCCCATTGGCCAATAGAAAGATGGTAGCCAAGAAAAATGAAGACATAGTAGAAGATCCCGTCACTGCTCTCAACACATGCAGCTCATCTGGCCCAGAAAGGATGGAATGTGGAGAGAACTGGCAGGTGTGGTTGCTGAGCTGCTGTCCAGGATCTTGGAATGACACTGCTCAACGGGAGGAGAAATGCAGACCTGGAGAAGAGAATGTGCTGTCCTACTTTTGGAGGTGGGAGGAGAAGCATAGTAGAGTCTACACTCGATGGGCCAGGGCATTTGACTTCTGTTGTTAGCACACTTTTAAAATGGATCATTACAGAGATGAACACTGAGCATCTAGAAAAGGCAGAGAACATTCCAAATGCCAGAAAATCTTCAAGAATATAGCTCATGACACACTCGTCTCATTTCCTTTTCTGACAAGATCACTAGACTGGCAGTCCAACAATGGTGTAGGTAAAGGTCACCTGTACTTCAGTTAAACATTTAGCAGAATCACTCCTGGTAGTTTTTTGTGTAGGGAAGCTCTAGAAATGTTAAAGAGAATATGTTAGATGAATTCAGAAAGAATTGAATGGCTAGACTCAAAGAGTGAACATTAATGGGTTAATGTCAATATGGCAGGAGGTCTCTAGTGGAGTGCCCCAGGGATCTATGTTTGATGCTGTACTGTTTTAAAAGTTTTTTAATAAATTATTTGGATAAAGATATAGACTGTATGCTTATCAAAATTGCAGAAGACACAATGCTTGAGGGATCACTAACTAACACAGAGGATAATAAGAGACAGGTTCCAAAAGAATCTTGGTAGGTTAAAGCATTGAGCTGAATGCAAGAAGATGAAATTCATTAAAGAAAAATATAAAATCTTAACTTGAGTTAAAAAATCAAGCTCACAAGTGCAGAATGGAAGGATCATGGTGAGAGGATAGTTTAAAAAGATCTGGAGATTTGAGTGGACCTCCAACTCAATATGATTGAAAATGTTCTATGCCAGCCATGGAGGTTAACAAAGTTGTGGACAATAAAAACTCCTAAGAATGAGGACATGATTATCCCAATGTCCTTTTCCCTCATCAGAGCATATGAGAGGTGATATGAGTCTGAAGGAAGGCAGTGACAATGTCAGAGATGGGATGGGAATGCATAGGACAGCAGTTATGGAGGAAGAAATGAGAGAATTTGGCAATTGATTGGAGTGAATGAGAGAGATGAGTAGAAGATGACTCGAAGATTGGGAGCCTGGGTGATTGGGAGATTGGCAGTATCTTCAGCAGGGAGAGGGAGGCTGGAAGAGGGGAGGGATTAGGGGGAAAGAGGTTGATTTCTGTTTTGGACTGAAATGTTGAGTTTGGGATATCTATTTGTGAGATGTTCTAAAGGCAGCTTGTGATGAGAGGTTGGAGCTTGGGAGTGAAACTGGGGCTGCATGTGGAAATCTGAGAACTATCAGCAGATAATCACATCTCTGGTAGTCAATGAGATCGCCAAGACAATGTAACAAGAAAAGAGAAGGGGGCCCGGCAGAGAGCCTTGTACAATGCCCATGGTCAGTGGGCACAACGTGGAAGATGATGCATTGAAGAGAACTGAGAAGGAGGGCATGGACAGACAGAAGGACATCAGGGAAAGGAGGTCACTGCAGCCACATGTGCAGAGCTCACTGGCCTCTAGCCACTATATTCCATTCTCTTCCATCTTTCAAAATTCAGATATATTTCATGCCATCTTTCACAGGCATCAGGATTCTCCATCAGGGCTCCATGCATAGCCAGTCTGTGCTCATGCTTTGTCTGCTAGCTATAATAAGCTCCTCTGTGTGCTTCCTGTTCCATTAGAATTAGAGAGAGGGACTGATTGAGATTTCATTTGGTGCAAGGAACTCCAAGATGAGGAAAGTCCACCTTCCTGCTCAGGTTGTCCCCTTTGGCCCAGAGCAAAGACTTAGGCACACTCAACTAGGAGAGGGGCTTGACCCTAGGTCTTGCTGCCTCTGAGACTGGCTCTCTCCATGTTATGCCTCATGACCTCCTTCCTGTTAGACCAGAAAGACCTTGCAAGGTGTTCCTAACACCAAGGGCAGCAGGCTCACTGTTCTACCTGATGCCATCCTCAGAACAGCTTTCCCAAGGACACTCATCATTAGTGTCCAGTGCCTCCTTCCTGCTCCTGGGTCCGCAAATGAGCAGAGCTGACAGCAACAGGTGGTCGGCTGGCCCACAGCTGCACTGCCTGAGGCAGTAACCACCGGTGGTGTGTGCAGGGAGCACAGCTGTAGGGGAAGAGATGCCAGAGCTGGGGAGAAGCTGGTTGGGGGACGTCACATTAAATCCCAGGGATTTGCTCTTGTGGGCTCTGGGCATCCTAAACAAGGTCAATTTCACAGTTGACAGACACTCTCTGGATTGTGCTGGTCAGACCCCCTCCTCCACTCCTCTCTCTGACCTCTTACTCAGGTCAGGCGCTCTGCCACTCCAAGCTCCCACTCCTTCCCATCCTTCTGGACCCCAGGCCTTTTACTTAGCCAGTGCCTCTTTCCTGCCAGGCTCACAGTCTTGTTTCTGACAGAGGAAGAAGACCTGAATTTGAATCCAGGCTTTGACATTTCCTGGAAACAAGTGTCTTCCCATCTCTGAGGCCCAGATTTCTTCCTCTGGGGATCTGGAGTAATACCTCTCACCCATGTCCCACTCTCAGCCTCCACCCTGCTGTGGGTCTTCAACACCTCCTACCTGGATATAAATAATATTCTCACAAATTTATCTACTTTAACATTCATTTTTTAAAACTTGGAATTCCAAATTCTTTCTCTTCCTCCAACCATAGAGAAGTCAAGCAATTAGATATCGATTATGCATGTGAAGTCAAGCAAAAGTATGTTTCATATTAGCCATCTAGTCAGTAGCCTGTCTCAAATCTCTCCCCACTTGAGTCCACCCTCCACTCACCTACCAGTGATCTCAAAGCACGAGTCTAATCTGTCAGCCCCTACTCATTGAACACCAGTGGCTTCTGATAGCCTTCAGGATCAAATATCAAATCCTCTTTTTGGCTTTCAAACTTAGTCCCTTCTCCCTTTCCAACCTCCTTATACCTGACTCCCCTGCCACGTACTCTCTGAGCCAGTGACACTGGCCTCCTGGCTCCTCCTCACCCAGGATGCCCATGTCCCAAACCTGTTCCCCTCATTACCTATGCTGCTCAGCTTTCCCAGCTTCCTTCAAGTTTCGGCTAAAGTACCACCATTTTCCAGAGATCTTTCCTAGCCTCCTTCTGGTCCTCTTGTCACTGCCAGGGCCTTTTTGGAAATGATTTCCATTTGTGCTGCATATGTGTTGGACATATGTGGTTAATTGGATCTTATCACCTTTATTAAAATGTGAACACCTTGAAGGCAGGAACTATGTTTTTTCTTTTTTTTTTCCTTTGTATCTGGAGCCCTTAGCACAGTGCCTGGCATACAGTAAGAGCTTAATAAATGCTTAGATTCTTAGAGCTGCCTAGAGCTCCTGAGAGGTTCAGTGACTTGCTCAGGGTCCTACAGCCAACATGTGATCAGAGGCAAGACAAATCCAGATCTTCATGGCTTTGGGCCAGCTCTAGCTGCCTCAACAGGCAGCATGATGAAAATGCCCTCTTCAAGAATAATCAGATTGAGGAGGTGGAGGTCATTGGAAAGAAGTGATTGACTGGGAGTTGGAAGATCTGGGAAGACCGTGGCCAAGTTACTTCCCACTCCTCTGAGTCGAAGTCACTTGGGAAAGCTGAATTCTGACTCCAGCTCTGCCTCTGTCATGAGGATCTAGAAAATGGGTACAGTAGACCTCTGTGCCTGCAGTGTCATGGAAATGTGACCTGCACTGGAAGTTGCAGGGGCTCAAGGAAGGTCTGACTTCATCTCCTTTACTGAGCAGCTCCTTGGCCTTAGGTTTAGTCCTTCCTGAAGGAAACAAACAGAAGCAGAGGGAGGAGTCCCCTGATGCTCATCCCAGGATGCTTGGATTTCCCCTTTGCTAGGTCACTGTCCCTTGTTTCAGACCCAGCCCCTCCATGGTCAACATGTAGCATGTGGGGCTCAGAATCAGGACTTTGGACATCTTTGGTGCTTTATCAGTGTTTCCTGAATGGACTCCCTTTTCTGTCTCTGGTTTCAGTTGTAGACTGGGCTTCTGACATTTTCTGCACACAAGCTCAGTGTGGGAGAGAAGAGGAAGGCTGGGCCATGTCAGCCTTGTGTCCTTCCCCAGCTTCACCATCAAGTCTGTCATTGAGGCTGCAGAATAGATCCTAGCCTGTACCTCTCTCTGGGAGAAAGTAGCTGCCTCTGGAGTCACTCTTTTTTGGGGAGGGGGGCCTTTTTGTATTCTCACAGCTTAACACAGGGCCTGGAACAGAAGAAATACTAAATTGCTTGTTGACTGATCAACTGGCAGAACGGTACAGTAGACAGAAACCCAGACATAACAAGAAAACCTTGGTCCCCATCCTTTCCTAGACAGTTTTTGGCTTCATGATCCTAGGCAATCACTTAGACACTGACAGCCTCAGTTTTCTAATCTGTAAAATGAGGATAATAACACTTGTACTGGTGACTTATAGGATAAGAGGATCATAGACCCAGAACTGATGGGGATCCCAGAGCTCAGTGAGTGCAGCTGCCTCATTTTGCAGCTGAGAAAACTGAGGCATGGAGAAGCTAAGTCACTTTCCCTGAGTCACATAGCCAGTAATTGTCTTCAGCAAAATTTGAACTCAGGACTTCATGACTTTCAGTCTAGTAGCCTTTGTAAAACTTGAAACTCAATAGAATTGGGAGTTATTATCATCCTGGGAGGCAGAAGAGTACATTGGGAAGAACACTGGATTTTCAGGAAAGAAGACTTAGGTTTGAGCCACCAGTTGGGGGGTACTGCTTGACCTCTATGGGCACTACCAGTGCCTTTGAGTGTAAGTCATGTTAAATGTGGCGTGATTTGGTGAAGTTCCCTAACCTTTGAGTGTGAATGTGTACCATTTTTAGAATGGTGTCTAATGTTCCTTCCCAACTCTGACCTTCTCTGTTCTAAAGTACTTTCCATCTCTGACCTCTACATTCTAACCCACCTTTTAACTCTCACATTGTTTGTTCTCTGTTCCCTCTCATTCCTTACCATCCTCTGATTGTTTTTTTCAAAACTCAGCTCAGCTATCATCACTTTCCATGGAGCCCTTCCATTATCTCCCCATTTATTAATGCTCTTTGTCCCTTGGAATTCCTTTCTTCATGTACCTGCTGTAACCTTTCAACAAAATGTAAGTTCCCAGAAGGCAGGCACCATTTCATTTGTGTTCTTTGTCTCTCTGGTGCTGAGTAGTGTCTGGCACATAGGAAGTACTCAAAACATTGGAACAGATCAGCTTCTTAGGCATCCTAAACTCATAAGGTCCTTCAAGCTCTGATATTCTTTGGAACTACTGATGTGTGGCAGGTACAGGCATAATATGCCAGCATGAGCTTGTGTTTTTCATATTATTGATATGTGCAAGATGCCTCAAAGTATCAGAAGCTGATCTGTGCCTGGGGACTGATCTAGGTACAGAAGGGAGGCTCAGAGCAGCTGGGAGGCAGACCCACCGGTCCATGCTACTGGGAGCTGGGATAGAAATGATACCTTTACAAGGGGTTCCCTGGAGAAGCACAGGGGAAAGGAGGACATAGAATAAAGTGATGTTTTGGATCAGGGCCATGGCATCCAGTAGTGACTGTGGGAGTCAGGGGCTACACACACCTCATCATTTTTATTAAGAGCCCCAAAGTGTGTTCTGTGTAAGGAGCAAAGAGCTCATCTCTGGTGTTTCCTTGGAATTTGTAGGAATGAAAAAGGCAAAAGAGAAAGGAAACATTCTCTCTCCTCACCACCTGCTCCCAAGTCCAGGTAAACTCTGATCATTAACCCAAATTCCAACAATTTCCCTCTCATGAGTGAATTATAGCTAATCAAAAGAGTAATGTGGTGGAGCTGAGAGAACCCCACTCAGGTCAAATTCCAGGTCTGTGGCTTAAGAGTTGTGTGATTTCACTCAACTGACTTGCCCTTTCTGGGGTTCAGTTGCTAACTGTAAAATGGGGATTATAATCCACCTCTGGCATCCACCACACTGCTAAGGTAAGGAAGTAGAATGCTCTATCCGTGTGAGTTGCTATTCATATTCTTATGTATGAATTATTATTCATCACTGCCTCTGGGATGTGTTTTCCAGGAAGGAAAGGCCTCCCTTGCTACAAAGAACCTTCTGCTACAAACCTGCCTGCCTGGTGGGGGCTGTTAGGAGATCTTCCTCCTTTCACCATCTGACATTGACCCTGGGCTATGGAAAACCTCCAGCAAAAGGAAGTCAGGGAATCTGTTAGATTGAGCAGTGATTCCCAAGCCTGGTTTGGCAACACCCCAGGGTGTCTTCACAGTTTGAAAGGCCCTATTTGTTCAACAGTCAGATATCCAGCTTTGTCAACCATCTCGGGCACAGCTGGGAATGCATATGTAAGTGAAATAGATTTCTGACTGTTTCAGAAAAAATAAAATAACAATAAAGAGCTGTCATAAAGCCCATGCAGTTTCTGTGACGTTCCCCTTCAGTCCTTGGGATAGACACATAAACTGAATGATTTGTGGTTTATTTAGGTAGCTAATTTAAAGAGTGTGTTTATCTGATTTCCCTGGTAACCTTCAACAGCTCTCATTTATAGATGCTCATTGAGAGTCAGGTCAATAATCAAGAAGCCAAGATGGTGGAGGAGAGTAACTACTCACCTAAATGCTAAGACAAACTCCTTCCAATACCTCTAAAAAGAGAATATGAATGGATTTTGGGGGGGCAGAATCCTATAGGAGACAGAGTGTGGCAGATTTCCAACCTAGGACAGACTGGAAGGTCAATGGGAAGGATCTGTTGCATGGAACTGGAGGAGTGCACAGTGCACAGGTTGTACCACACAGACCTTGCCATAGCAAAGCCTAGTAGGAAGCCCCACATGATCTGAAGCAGCAACAACACTGTGGAATCTCAAACATATTGGCCCAGGATGGGAGTCCAGTGCAACTGAGTGAGAGAGAGCTGCAGAACAACAGGTAACTACAGCAGCTGCTCCTAAGATTATCAGCCCACAGATTAAATGTCTATAACTCACCTACCTGAACTTCTGGGAGTCAAGATGGTGGAGTGATCAGTACATGCTCTACCCCTCTCCTTGCTGACCTTGAAAAACTCAGAGAATATTTCCCCAGGAAAAATCCTGGAACAGTGGGATTAAATGAAAGAGTAAACGGTTTCTTAGTCTGTGAGCCTAGGAAAATTGTAAATGGGGGATCCCTCTTTCTGTGGCTAAAGGGAACCAGTGAAGGACTGAAGCTGTCCCAGACAGCCCCACCTCAGAGAACTTAAAGGAGATCTTGAGCCCCAGGTGGGTGGAAACTGCAATCATCAACACCAGGATCCCAGGTGTGCCTTAGAACAGCCAGGGGAATGGGGAAGACACTAGTGCATGCACTAGTCAGCCAACCACTTAGCATCCCTGTGATCAGGAGAGCAGACTTCTTGTGACCAGACCACCCCTCCCCCACACCTAACACAGATAGCTCCAGGGTAACTCCAGGGAAACTCAGAAAGATTTCACCTGGCTTCTGCTTTGGCACATCAGCCAGCTCAGTGCCAGGTAAGCTACAGCATTCTAGCTTCTAGCTGAAAGAACCCAAGGCCACAATATACAAAGCCTCAAATTCTAAGCACAAGAACTGTGGGACAGAGCCCCCTGTGTCCCCTGAGATTTACTTTGCAATCCAAGAAAAGGGTGATTATCTTGAACAAGAAGCAAACCAGAAAAGATAAGATCACGGAATCATTCTATGGGGACAAGGACCAAAACACAAATACCAAACAGGGCAGCATTGAGACTGTACTCCCATCTGAAACTTCAGAAGGGAATATGAACTGGTCTCAAGCTCAAAGAGCATTCTTGGAAGAGCTCAAGAAGGATTTTAAAAGTCAGATTAGGAAAGTAGAAGAAAAACTGATCAATGATTTTAAAAATATGAAGAAAAATCACAGAAGAATTTAAAAGGAAAATTGAACTAATGGAAAAAGATGCACAAAACCTAACTGGGAAAACTGAACAAATGGAAAATGAAGTACAAAAACTAACTGGAGAAAATAACTCCTTAAAAGGAAAAATTGGACAGATGGAAAAGATGTAACAGTTAACTGAAGAAAACAACTTGATAAAAATTAGAATTGGGCAAGTAGAAACTAATGAATCTATGAGATATCAAGAATCAGTCAAACAGAATTTAAAGAATGAAAAGACAGAAGAAAATGTAAAATATCTAACTGGAAAAAACAACTTACCTGGAAAATAGATCTGGGAGAGAAAATCTAAGAATTATTGGTCTACCAGAAATCCATGATAAAAAAAGAGCCTGGACAATATCTGCCAAGAAATCATCAAGAAAAATTGCCCAGAAGTCCTAAATCTAGGGGGCAATATAGTCATCAAAAGAATCCACTGTTCACCTCCTGATAGGGTTTCCAAACTCAAAACACCAGAGAATATCATTGCCAAATTCCAGAACCATCAAGTGAAGGAGAAAATACTGCAGACAGCCAGAAAGAAACAATTAAAATATCAAGGAGCTACAATCAGCATCATACGGATCCTTGCAGCTTCTACATTAAAAGGTTGGAGGGACTGGAGTATGACAATCCATAAGGCAAAGGAGCTGAGATTACAACCAAGGGTCAATTACTCAGCAAAACTGAGCATAATATTTCAGGCAAGGAAATGGACATTCAATGAAATAAGGGATTTTCAGACCTTCCCGATGAAAAGACCAGAACTCAATAGAAAATCTGATGTTCAAACACAAGTCTCAAGACAGGCATAAAAAGGTAAATGGAGAAAAAACTTGTTCAATATAAGCAAAATGTTTACATCCCCATAAGGGAAGATAATACTTGTTAATGTTGAGAATTGCATATTTATTATGATATACAAAAGAGATATACATAGATAGAGGCAGCTGGCATAAAGTAAATGATGTGATGATAGAAATGTGATTTAAGGGAGCAAAGGGATTTTAATGGGAGATGTGAAAAGGAGGAGGCAGATAAAGTAAATGACATCACAGGAAGAGGCACAAAAACATATTACAGTAGAGGGAAATAGGGGAGGGGGATGAGCGTTGTCTGAGATTTACTCTCATCTGATTTGGATCAAAGAGGGGACACCAAATTCAGTTAAGGATAGAAACCTAACTAGCTCTATAAGCAGCTCTATAGGAGGGGAAAGGGGAAAGAAAAGGGAGGGAGAAAGTAGTAAGGAAAAAGGGGAGAAAAAAGGAAGGAAGCTTAAAGAAGGGAGGGAAGACAGAGGAAGGTGGTGGTCAAAAATTAAAACCCTATTGTGGAGGGCAAGGGAGAAGGGAGAACTAAAAGCAGAAAAGAGGGGAAAGAGGATGGAGGGAAAAACACAGATAGTAATCACAACTGTGAATGTGAAAGGGATGAACTCTCCCATAAAATGGAGACAGATAGTGAAATAGAGTAAAAATCATAATCCAACAATACGCTGTTTACAAGAAACACATTTAAAATGGGGTATACACACAGGGTAAAGGTAAAAGGTTGGAGTAGAATATATTGTGCTTCAGCTGATGTAATAAAAGCAGGGGTAGCAACTCTGATCTTGGACAAAGCAAAAGCAGTAATAGAGCTAATGAAAAGAGATTCTGAGCAAACTATATCCTACTAAAAGGCACCATAGGCAATGAAGCACTATCATTACTATATATATATATATATATATGCTCCAAGTGGTATAGCATCCAAATTCTTAGAGGAGAAGTTAAGGGAATTACAGGAGGAAGTAGAGAGCAAAACTGTACTATTGGGGGACCTCAACCTCCCCATTTCTGAACTTGCTAAATCTAACTTCAAAATAAACAAGAAAGAAGTTAAAGAGGTGAATAAAACTCTGGATAAGGTAGATACGATAGATCACTGGAGAAAATTGAATGGGGACAGAAAGCAATATGCCTTTTCCTCAGCAGTACATGGCACATATACAAAAATTGACCATGTACTAAGGCATAAAAACCTCACAATCAAGTGCAGAAAGGCAGAAATAGTCAATGCATCCTTCTTAGGTCACAGTGCAATAAAAATTATATGTAAGAAAAGGCCATGGAAAGATAAATAAAAAATTAATTGGAAACTAAATAATCTAATCCTAAAGAATGAGTGCATTAAACAAAAATCAAGAAGATGAGGATTGCTAAAAGAAGATACCCAGACAGTTGTGAGACTGGAATGCTAGATGGTGAAAAAGACAGAAAGATGGTGATGACAGTGATGATAAAAATAATAGACAGAAGATGGCAGATTAGGCATTTTATCTGATACCCATGAACTCTCAAACTTCTGCCAAACAGAAGTTTTCCACCAAACATACAAATTTCAACTTTCTTAATAATCTAGGGACAGCCAAAATACAAAAGAAGGCTCAAAACTCAGCAACTTACACTGACCCTGAGCTCACTCAGCACTCCTCCCTCACTTCCCATGACATCTGCATAAAGACTCCTCTAACAGACCTAAGGATACAACATAGGCTTATATCAAAATCCACCCTTATACCCCATTCCTCACCTCCCCCTTTCCAGTGCCATAGGGACCCTGGCTGTAGCCTTGAAACGTTTACTCAGACCACTTTGACCACAACCCTTCAGGAACAAAACCCTGCTGGGGGCAAACCAGAAGAACCAGCTCTGCAAAAGTCTCAACTGCTGGTGATGGAAACAGCATACTCTGGGCTGCCATTGGTGAGCCAGAGAAGTGGGGAAGAGATTGAGAGAGATAGGGAACCAGGAAAGGACACAGTGTGAATGTGGAACTAGGCAGCACCCCACCAATCCTAAGGGAAAGAGCATAGCATCCATCTGAGGCCAATTTTGATGCCCCAACAGTCAGATATGACAGAGACCTAGGCTGTTGAACCACGAAATGTTCACAATAGAGGAGCAGGAGGAGGAGATGCTTTGAGATCTAGCCCCCAAGAAAATCACCAGCAGAGGGGAAGGAGTTAAGAAGTGAGTGATAAGGAAAATTAGGGGATGGGAGACTGAAATCATAAAAGATTTCAGGAAGTATAAATCTTCAAGACCTTGAACATAGATAAATCAACAGAAAAAAACAGTAACAATAGAAGGAAATATGGTCTCCAGATCTAGTAAATGAGTTTGTGCATGTCTGAATAAGTACTGCGAAAGAAAGGGAAATGATCTGATGCTTTATAAGACAGAGGATTCTATACAATTTGAGGAGAATATGGAACTATAACATGGTATTTCTGAGTGATTTAAAAGAGAAAAGAAAACTATCCTACCACAACAATAATGAACAAAGTAAAAAAACCCCTGAAATTTGTGATGTTAATCTCACCAAAGAAACAAAAGAAAAAGAAAAATGATTGGGAATGCAAATACACAGAAGTGAAGGACAACCTAGAATAAGAGAAGCAAAAAAAAAAAATGACATTGAAAGTAAATCTGCCGATTGTGTCCACAAAACATAAGGATCTTGAAGACAGGATATATAGAGACAACTTAAGGATGATTTGTGTCCCAGAAGAACATAACAGGACAAAAAAGCCATAACATCATGATGAAGTAAGTAAGAGAAGAGAACCAGCCAGAACTTTTGAACATAAAAAATGACATTCCAATTGAAAGTATTCACAGCATCAGTATCACTTAAAAAACCCCAAGGGTACAAATTCTTTGACATAAACTGAAAATTTAACATTTCAGTTCAGAAACAATAAGTTCTGCAAGCTATCAGAAAACCTTCAAACACAAAGGAAAGGACATGAGGATAATTCACAACTATTCTGTACCCACCTGAAAAAGGAAGAGAGAATGGAATAATGTATTATTCCAAAGACCATTTGAGGGCAGGATGCAGCCTAGGGTAACCTACTTTGCAAATCTGAACTTAACAATATAGAACCAAAGATAGTCATTCAAAAATAAAGAAGAGTTTGAAACATTTTTAGAAAGAAAATCAGAACTGAAAAGATCATTTGCATCTCAGACACCTCAAACAAAAGGATTGCTGGAACAATGAATACATGTAAACAGCAATATGAACAGAGGGACAACAGAGAGGCCAGTAAGAAACTTCTTTCTAAAAGTATACAAGGTTGTTGTGTTCATCCTTCATTTGCAAAGAGGACCATGACATCAGGGACATGATGACATGAGTTGCATTAGCCTTTGATTTGAGTGAGAGAGGGCTGTGCAAGGTTACCAACCTCACTTTCTGGTTCCAGTGGCCAAATATTCATCAGGATGACTAGAGATGGCCCAGGATGTAACGGGAGACTCTGGCCTTTTTAAGCTAAAGCCTTTAACAGGTCTCAATTTGACTGAGGTAAAGCCCATTCAGTGAATAGGAGGCCTCTTTAAGAAGTGAGTCAAGGTGGGGGAGGAGCCAAGATGGCGGAGTAGAAAGACACACATATGCTAGCTTTGAACCCACAGCCCATAAAATATTTGTAAAGAAGAACTCCCAACAAATTCTGGAGCAGCAGAAGCCACAGAACAACAGAGTGGACAAGATTTCTGTTCCAGAGAGACCTGAAAACCTGACACGAAAGTTCTGTCGTGCACTGACCCGGAGCAGAGCCCAGCCCTGCCTTGGATGAGCAGCACCGAGAGGAGCAGATCCAAGCAGGCTTCAGGGACAGAATCTCCAGCTGCCACGCAGGTCCCTTCACCCACAGGTGACAAGGGTCGGTGAGAGGGTCTCTTTGGCTGGTTGAGAGGGGAGTGGGTGTCCCCATAACTCAGGCCCCCTCGGGAGGCAGCAGGGGGTGTGGTGGTGGACAGGGGTTCCCCAAGCAGGCAGGAGCCTGGATCCATTGTTGAAGGTCTCTGCATAACCCCCCTGAGGTAACTGAGCCCCGTGAGGCAGCCCTGCCCCCACCTGAGCACCTGAACTTAATCTCACACTGAATAGCAGCCCCGTCCCTGACGAAAGCCCTGAGGCTGGGAAGCAGCATTTGAATCTCAGACCCCAAGTGCTGGCTGGGCGGATCTGGAGGCGTGGTGAGTGTGGAAAGAAAACTCAGAAGTCAAGTCACTGGCTGGGAAAATGCCCAGAAAAGGGGAAAAAAAATAAGACTATAGAAGGTTACTTTCTTGGTGAACAGATAATTCCTCCCTTCCTTTTGGATGAGGAAGAACAGTGCTTACCATCAGGGAAAGACATAGAAGTCAAGGCTTCTGTATCCCACACATCCAAAGTAAATATGCCATGGGCTCAGGCCATGGAAGAGCTCAAAAAGGATTTTGAAAATCAAGTAAGAGAGGCAGAGGAAAAACTGGGAAGAGATATGAGAGATGAAAGAAAAGCATGCAGAAGTGAGTCAAGGGATGGCCACTTTAATTAAAACAACAAAAGAATCAGATTGGAAGGGGGAGATCCTCAGTGTTGCTGGTCAAAAGAAAAAGAGTTATTACTGACATTCACTCTGAGTCAGGAGGGCCCAAAATATATCCATTAAGTGGAGCTCAGACAGAGACCTATTTTGGTCCACTCTAGGATCTCCAGAATGAAGTGGCTTAAGATTTGGTCTTGAAGGAAGGAAAAAAGGAAGAAGGAAGGAAGGAAGGAAGGAAGGAAGGAAGGAAGGAAGGAAGGAAGGAAGGAAGGAAGGAGGGAGGGAAGGAGGGAGGGAAGGAGGGAAACTTGCCAGTTAATCCTGAGTTAACTGGGAATGTTTTGGCCTCAAAATTTACTTTCCTTTGGAGAAGAGAAGGAGAAGAATGGGGAGAGGAGGAACTGGTGACCTAACTGGCTGAGTCCCTTTAGGAGTGAAGGCAGAAATATGGTAGAGATAACAGTGAAGAGGCAGACAATGAGCATTATGCGGAGAATATGACCACATCATACCTTTAGGTGAATATGTTATTTTGTAGGAAAACGCATTATGATTAAGTAAGCATAGAATATAGAAAAGTGAGTGATGTGGTGGGGTCAAATCAAGGCATAAAAAGAAGGGGAAGGTGATCTCTGGGGTCTCAGAAAGAGAAGATCCTATAAGGGAGTGGGTAAGGAAGAGGGAGGAAAGATTGAGAAGGGGGAGAATGAAAGATACCTTACTTTGGAGGTGGGAGGAAGTTCTACTGATGAATTGTCCTGTGGCTGATGGGAGAGCAAGAACTCACATTGGTTGGATTTGGGGGCCTGAGAAATTTGATACTTGAAAAGTCTACTTGTTCTGGGAGATGCAACTCTGGGGGCCACTGGCACCTGGAGGAATGGGAGAACATGGATCCAGGAAGTAGATTTCCAGGCAAATATAAAAAAAAGTCAACAAGAGGGGATATAAACAAATGCGAGGCAGGTAGAGGTGCCCTACTCTGGGACAGTGTCATCTCCAACACCTGCAAAAATTGGCGTTATTCTAAGAGGCACAATGGCAAAGGGGAATCCATGGGGTAAGTAAGCCCTATGAGGCAGTGACATAAAGTGCATAGAAGAGAGAGCCTAGAATGAATATATCAGAAACTTTCATTATGTAAAGAATACAGAGAAAAGAAAGCCCAGATGACTATAGGAGTCACACATCAGAGAATTCAGTCTTCTAGACTAAACAGAAAGAGAAGAAGAATAATGAAGAGAGTGAGAGAAATACTTTTTAAAAAGGGTCACAAAAGTGAATTTAAAAATGAACAGGACTAGCTGAATGGAAGGAGAAGAAGGGGGAATCTACTTGACTAAGAGGAAAAATGAGGGGGGAGAAATATGTAAATAGATAAAGGCTAGAGAATGAAACAAATAGACAGCAACTCTAATGGAAAATGAGAAGAGGGAATTGGGGGAAGGGGAAGAGAGCCAGTGGGAGAAGGACCACTTTAAAAATGATTAAAGGAAAATAATTGAAGGAATATAATATTGTCTTTATAACTCCAAACTTGAAAAAATAAAAACAGCTCCTGAAGGCTAGTAACCTGGGGCCATTCTACACACAGATAAATGGCACTGCATACCTCACAAGGTTCTGAGGGTATCCCAGAAGTACTGTTCAGTATAAAAAATAATAATCACAAATTTGCTTTTTTGAGAATAGGTTAGATTATATTCAATGCTTCTGTTCATAGGTCATGGAATCATAGCCTCACAGGGTAGAGAGCTGGAAGGGACCAATTCTCCAATTGCAGAGTATTTCTGTTAGTCACAGACCACAACAGTATCTGGAGAATTCAAGATGAGGATCACATAGGGTGCAATGGAGAGGTGACCACTGGAGGTGAGCCCCCACCACATACAGCAGAGTAAGGAGTAGGAAGAAGAATTGGAGTGAAAGATGCCCCCAAAGAAATGGATGAATGAAGAAGATGGACTTTTCAGCCTGCCTGCTTGACTATCTATCTGCCCCTTGGCTGCTGTGTTTGCCATGTTGGCAAGAGGCCAAAAACACTCTGGTACATTAGGAGGATGCCATGTTTGGAACCAATGCAAGTGTTGAGGTTTTGGGGTACTCGGGACCCCAAAATAATGACATTCTGGGTCCTACCCAAATGAATTTGTCTTAAGCCTTCTTCCAGCCAAAAAACAACCAAAGTTTGTTAAAAATGTACCATAAAGGCTAGACTCTTAAGGGATCTGAGCATTGGTGGTACTTGCAATGAAAAGTGGGACATATTGAAGCCAAGCCAGACTGAATCTGAACTAGGTTGAATCTGAGCACCTTCATGGAGGCAAGATACACAGAAAGACTGTGGGAGGGATCTAGGGTTGACCAAGTGGTCTGGGGTGACTAAAGGAGGGGTTTAGGGATGGTCTTGAGGAGGAGTCTAAGGAGGATATTGATGGGACTGGGGTGACTAGAGGTCAGACTCCAGGAACCATGAGAATGGGATTTTGACAGAATCAAGGGTAGCCTCAGGTAATAGGCAATAGAGGGTTAGGCTAGGTTAAGGGTAACACCTTTAGGCATGAAAAGTCAGATCAAGTGGGAAGATTGAAAGAGAGTTCAAGAGGGCTCCCAGAGTCTATATTCCATCACAAGTACCTGGATAAGTCGTGAAATAATTCTATAGGACTTTTAAAGAAAAGAAATAACTCACCAATCAGGCCATTGTAAAAAAAAGGTTTCCTCCAATATCACATTGATCTGTGGTTCCAAAGGGTATGAAAGGAGGGGAGCAGAAAAAGGACAAAAAGTATTTGTGGGGAGGATTTGATCCTCAGAGAGGTACCTAGGATTTCTGGTATTTAGGAAAGATTCAGTTGGGGGGGGGAGGACAGGATTTGTCTACTCAGTTCAATAAAATCAACAGATTCTCTCCTCCTTTGGCACTTGGAGAGTCCTCCAAGGTGTAGCAGCCTGAATTATGCACCAAAACCCTTGGGGAGATGGCAGCTCAGTGGCAGGTAAGGAAGTGAACAGAGTTGCTCCTTTTGTACAGGGCTAGTGCTTACTCCCCCTTAGAACCAGAGGACAAAGATCACATAGCCACACATTGGTCATGGGTCTGATAGCAGCTGTCATTTATAAAATGCTTTGTGGTTAGCACATTCTTTCCATTCTTCCTGCATTATTTGGTCTTCCTAACAACCCTGTTGAGGCAGGTGCTGCAAATGTTATTATCCCCATTTGTAAAATGAAGAAACTAAGACTAAGAGAGAGGAATGGTCATATAAGTTAGAAAATGGAAGATCTATTCAGAAACTGTGGCCCCCATCATCAACTTCTCTCCACCACCCCCTACTAGTGCTCTCCATCAAAAAGATTAGACTTGAGGGGGAGCAGAGCCAAGATGGTGAAGTAAAAGCAGAGATTTGATTGAGCTTTACCCCAAGCCTCACCAAACACCTGTAAAAAATGACTCTGAGCAAATTCTGGAGATGCAGAACACACAGAATGGTGGCATGAAGAAAATCTCCAGTTTAAGACAACCTGGAAAGTTGACAGGAAGTGTCTTTTGCACCAGGCTGGGAGTGGAGTGCAGTTCAGATTAGGCTGAGCTAGCTCAGCAGGGTTGAACAGGCCTCAGGGAGAATGAATCAGTGGCTGCTATGGCAGTTTCCAGACTTCTCTATCCCAAAACTCTGAGGACAACTTGGAAAGTCAGTGGAAAAAACTGTTTTATCTGTGTGAGAGAGTAGCACAGCCCAGCCCCAGACCTGGGGCAGTGGAGAGGGTGAAGGAGCCCATGGAATCTGCAACAGTAGCACTAGCAGTGGCAGGATGTTTCTGGAGCTCTAGGCACACATTGTGCAGGATAGGGTGGAGGGAAATATAGTTAATCTTTCACAACATGTCTGTTATGGAAGTGTTTTGCATGATTACGCATGCATAACCCATATTGAATTGCTTGCCTTCTCAGTGGAGGTGGGCAGGGAGAGAGGAAGGGAGAAAAGTTGGAACTCAAAGTTTTAAAAATGAATATTAAAAATTGTTTTTTACATGCAACTGGGAAATAAGACATATGGGCAGTTGGGCATAGAAATCTATCTTACCCTACAAGAAAATAGAGAGGAAGAGGATAAGACAAGGGATTTGTGATAGATGGGAGGACAGATTGGGGGAAGGGATAATCAGAATGTGCACTATCTTGGGGTGGGGTGAAGAGAGAGATGGGGAGAAAATTTGGAACTCAAAATCTTGTGGAAGTGAATGTTGAAAACTAAAAATTAGTTAATTTAAAAAAAAATTAGACTACTAGAAGGGGCCTAGAATCTGCCAGTCCTACTTCTTGGTAGTCCTTTGACCCACAGTTAACCTCAGCTCAGAAAAGACAAATCTGGAAAGCATCATCCCACAGCTGGGACCTCAGTTTCCTTCACTGGGTGTGGAACTCATGAGGACACTCTGGAAAAAGGGTGATGTATTGGATCAGGAGTCAGAGGACTGATGAAGTGGAAGATCATTGCATTGAGTGTCAGAAGACCCAGGTGCACATTCTGACACTACATCTTTCTTTTGCATGGCTGTGAGCAAGTCTTGATCCCTCTATGAACTGGAATTTCCTTCACCCTACCCCCAGTCAGAGTAGATGACCTCTAAGTTCCCTGCTAGCACTTTGTGATTCTCATGGGGCCAGTGGCCAGTAGAATCTGGAGATCTCTTTCAGCTAAAGGAAAGGAGCTGGGAGCTGAGATCTTTCTAGGGCGAATGGGGGCGGGTGATGCATAGCCAGTGCTTATGCTCACACTAAAAAGAGCTCAGACACTGTTTGGCAGGGGTTGTGTAAGAGCTTTTAAAAATCCCCACGAGCTTTATTTTTGCCCAGCATCTTCGTTTGAAGCATCATGGGGTTTGTATTTGGGGAGAAACTTTTTTCATTCTCAGATGCTGGATATTGGCTATCAGAGTATCAGTCCTGGAGCTGGGAGGGAGAGATTTAAGAATACGGAACAGAGAGAAAATCACAGCTTGGGGAGAACAGGGAACATGCTATATGTCAGAGTTGGAAGGGCTTGAGAACCTAGAATGTTAGAGATGGCAAGGACCTTAGAACAGTGAATAGAGAATGTCAGAACCAGGGGAGTGGGGAGTGGATATTTATCTAGGAAAACCCGTTCTATGGATAAAGAAACTGAGGCCAAGGGGCTTCCTCAATGTCATAGTAAGAGACAGAGACGATTTGAGAGCTCTGACTCCAAATCCAGTTCTCTTCCCTCCCCCATGTAGAATGGCTCAATGGACCAGAATATGGTGCCATGGACTGAAAACAAAGACCCTCTCCCCTGAAAGGCACAAGAATTGCTGGGTCTGAGCAAACGTGCAGCCACTACCCCTGCCTCCCTGTGGGCTGCCCTTCATTCATCCCCCTTCAAATCCTTCACCTTTATCTTCTTTTTTCAAGATGTTCCATCTTTATTTGACAGGACACTTGTTAAGTACCTACAATATGCAGAGTTCCATGTTTATGGTGAGGGAGCTAAGAGTCTAGATCAGTCTGTTTCTCCCCCCCTCACCCCAAGGAATGTCACCTGTTTGAATTTCTCTGTGTTTCTGATATTCTCTTTCACATTGTAGTTATTTGTGTCTATGTCTTACCCCTTTACTAGACAGTGAACCCTTAGAGGATTCCACTCTCTTCCCCCCCCACCCCCCATCCCACTTTAGGGCCCAAGAAGGGCCTAGCACAAGACTGATGCTCAAGAATGGTAATTTGGCTTGAATGCCAGAGATAGAGTCAAGATGCCAAGAGCCCAAGATTCTTACTGAAGACCTAGGGTGGAATTGGAACAGGGTCACATCCTACTAGGTGAGGATGGGCCAGTCTTTTGGCATTAAGTTTTACTAGACTTAGATGTTGACTTTGTCAAAGGAGGTGGTTAGATTAGATTTGCTCTGAGTTTCCTTCCATCCCTAGGTCTGTGATCTATGTACTTGGTGACCTGTATATGTGTTGTCTCCCCTAGGATGCAAACTCCATGAGAGTAAGGATAGTAAGGATAATTCAATGTATTTGCATCTCCAGCACCAAGCACATAGTAGGCTCTCAATAAAGACTTGTTGGATGATTAGGGTCAAAACTGTTTAGGTATCCTCAGCACATAGAAGAGTCTTGGGCACACAGTAGGCACTTAATTAATGTTCGGTGAATTTAATAATTGCTTTGAATAACCGTATAAAGAAAATTACAAAGTAAAACCATCCGTTCATGGCTTGAAAACACTATTTGATGGAAATATCCTCGAGAGTCAGGTGGATTCAGGTAGATACTGAGAAAGCTACTTAATGAATCCCTAGAGCCAGGATGTGGCTGGATGCCCTCAGTACCCATCGAGAGATGAGCGAATGAACAAGCGAGTGAGAGCAAATGAGAGAGTCGAGTCCGGGTTATTTTTACCCACTCTGCACAGACACATTGTAATTTGCATTGAGCGAGTTGTAACCGTAGCAACAGCGTATTTTTGGTTCCTGAACAACTTACCCTTTTCATTTAATGTAAATGAAGTCCCACTGATACCCTGACATCAGAGGAAGGAATTCAGTACAACCAATTCTTGTGTCCCTCTGGGGGCAACGTCATGCCTCCCCATATGGATCCTCCAGGAATTGAGGGTTATTCACCCAAAGAGACATGGAAACAGGTGTGGAGAACACATGGAATCATAGGAGGACAGAAGTGGAGGGGACCTTCGAGATCCTTACACAGAATGTACAGAGGTGGAAAATGAGGCTCAGACAAGAGGGTAGGGATTTATCACAGAGACTGGAATCTGGATCTTCCCATCATTCCAATGACCTGCCCAGTACTCCCCACTGAACTTCCTTCATGAACACACACGAGCTCTCTCTCTCTCTCTCTCTCTCTCTCTCTCTCTCTCTCTCTCTCTCTCTCTCTCTCTCTCTCTCTCTCTCTCTGACTTCATCTTCATTTTCCTGTCCTTTGTGGCCATCTTGAAGTCCAGGATTAAGGAATGGAGGGGCTGGGGAGGAGGGACGGGTCACAACTAAAAGAGTCTGAGCGGTAACTACATTAAACGATCAAGCAATCCACTTTTCTTCCCTTAAACCTTACTCTTTGATGAATTACAGTCAAGGAGAAAGAATGAAGACCTCTGGGGGAGAGAATTGTTAAGAGACAAAGGGGCAAGACCTCAGTTTCAAAGTTCAAGATAATTTTGACTATAGCTTCTCTAAGCACAGTTTCCTTTCATAGTCCTCAAAATACTTGGAGGCAGGATGATTCTGGGTCATACTCTGCCTACACATCATGCACCCCTCCATCCCTGGGCACTCGTGTCCCTGCAGGGATCCAGCCAAGATCTATAGGTCTGTCTTTTGGGCTCTTACAACCCTGGGATGGCAAGAGTAGTATTCATGCTGTCCACCTGCTCATTCTGGTTCTTGTGGCCTCTTTTTCACCCTCTCCAAAGGTCATCAGAAGATCTTAGATATTAGGATTGGATTCTGAGGTCACCTAGTCCACGATGTAGATGAGAAAATTGAGGCCTAGAGGTCCAGTGACATAAATGACAGGTAGCAAGCAAAGTTACTATTTGAAACCAAGTCTTCTGCCTCTAAATTGGGTACTGTCTTTGCTAGAGGCAATGTCCTGTGATGAGCAGCGTTGGGCTTGGATCTAGGAAGTGAAGGTCTTGAGTTCAAATTCCTGCATAGACATTTATTATTCTTGTTGTCATCCTTATTAATAAATGATAATGATAACAAAACTAGCATTTACATAGAGCTTTAAGGTTTGCAAAATACTTTATAAATATGAATTCATTTTATCCTCACAATGACCCTGAGAGCTAGGTGCTATTATTATCCCCATTTCACAGATGAGGTAACTGAAGTAGACAGAGGTTAAATGAATTGCCCATGGCCACACAGCTATAAATGTCAGATATTCCATTTGGACTCAGTTCTTAATTCTAGTGGCAATTTTTCATCCACCATGCCACCAATCTTGCTTCTGCGTATGGAGATAAATTATGACAGTCCAGGTGAGAGATGGTGGGAGTCTGAAATAGGGTGGTATCTATGTGAATGGAGAGAAAGGGACAGATGTTGTGAAAGTAGAATCGACAAGACTTGGTAAGTGATAGGAAAGAGTAGTGGGAGACAATGATGAGTCAAGGATGACACCAAGGTTGGGAACCCAGGTGACTGGCAAGATGAGGATGCCTACAGTAGTGATAGAAAGTAGGGAAGAGAGATGAGTTTCACGGGAGAGATAATGAGTTCTATTTTGGACATGTTGAGTGTAGGATGCCTCTGAGAATCTAGGTTGCTAGAGCTTGGGAGAGAGTCTGGGGATTCATATAGATCTGGAAACCATCAACTTAGAGATGATCATTAAGCCCAGGGAAGTTGATGAGATCAGCAAGGAGACTGTGTAAAGAGAAGAGCAGGTTTTCATGAAACTCAGGGCTAGGAGCAAGGATCAGTAGCTTCTATAGAATGGCAAAGTCACCACAGTATTGGCACATGGACAGTTGGTGCAAAACATCTATTTGGCAGTGTTGGGCTTTAGATGGAAGAGAAGGGGTTGTAGGTTTTTGAGATCACCAAGAAGCAAACTTGGAACATGTACTGCAATTTGTGTGCTGCTGAGGAAGGCAGCAGAGAATCTGCCCAAAGTTAAGCAGTCTATTCCAGTATCCCTTTGGTGTATGGGCTGGAAAAATCAGCTGCTGAGTTCCCTTCCAATTCTTACAATCTCTGATTTTCTTTTTCTCTGACTCTTAATTAGAATACAGATTCTAACAACCAAAAACTTTCATGGAGCGTAGGTCATGGGATGCCCAAGTTGGAAGGGGATTCACAATAGGGAGCATCAGTGCTGGGAGAGAGAGCTTAGGATGTAAGGAATGGAATTCGAGGCTCAGGAAGATATTGAAACACAAAAGAGAAGGTGACAGCTGGAAGGACATTGGAACATGGAACATGGAGTTTCAAAACTGAGAGCACATTAGAACACAGAACACAGAATGTCAGTATTGGGATGATCCTCAGAACAGAGTGTCAGTGCCAGAAGGGATTTCAGAGTAAAGGAAGTCAGAGCTGAGACAAATTTTACAGACCATCTAGTCCAACCCCTA
Source organism: Notamacropus eugenii (assembly GCF_028372415.1). Taxonomy (NCBI): domain Eukaryota; kingdom Metazoa; phylum Chordata; class Mammalia; order Diprotodontia; family Macropodidae; genus Notamacropus; species Notamacropus eugenii. The sequence goes on from NC_092872.1 coordinate 755,708,028, forward strand.
AAGACCAGGCAGAGCTATTGCACGTCAAATATTAACTTAGGCAGGTCTAGGATCCAGGTTTCTCAACCCCCTCCCCATCACACCAACCCTCTTTCTTCTATACCACCAATCATCTAATGTCTCTGAAGAGGAAACAGGTCCATGCAGAAGTTGTTTGGTCAGAGGGAGAAGTGAGGTGGAGAAGGCCAGGACAATGCCCTTCTTTCCTTCTCCTGGCCACCCCTTTTCCAGCGTATTGAAAACACACAGAGACCTTCTGCTGCTAACTGCCATCACATTATTCCTTTAAATACCTCTGCTTCACCTCATGGTAACCAATACTGCATTTATTGTCTCAATACTTCTTTTTTGCCATTCTCAATTGTATGGGGCTTGTTCATTGCTTGTCTTTGACATAGAAACTTGCCAGGATTTCTAAATCATAGGCAGGTAATAACGGCCTCATTCCAACTGATGTTTAGTCTCCCTTACTGCTCTCCATGGTGCTGGTTAAGACATCTCTGGGGGCTTCCCAATGTGGTTACCTTGGCAACCTGGGCTGGTACTTACCCAGCGATGGAGGGCTGGCACTGCATTTTGCAGCCAGGAGATCTCATCAGGCCTGTTAAAATCTCTTGCAGATGGATCTTGCTGTGAGAGTGGGGGTTGGGGGAAGTAGCTCTGGGGGCCAGGCCCAGAAAGGCATGATCCCATTTAGGAATAAAGGCACCATTGTCTCTAGGGGGGGTCAGTGGGGCAGGGTCAGTGAGCCTTCTTGCCCTGGCTCTGAATCAATACTCTGTGCTCTCTGAGGAAAATGTGTTTTATGAAGCCACAGTAAACTGGGAGGGGCAGCCCCCTCTCCACCCCATCACTAGGCCTGTTTGTGCCCATTCCCAGAAGGTCTGAGCCAGTATCCACTGGGAAACTCTTCCCACTCCCTCCACCTAACAGACTCAGACACTGATCTTCCTCCACAAAACAGGACCCCAAGCCCTTTCTCTGGCAGAGTCTCTAACTACCCTCACTCCCAATAACTTAGAATAAGGGGAACTTGAATTGCTGGCATGCTGTAAGAATTACTGTGATAAAGAGAGAAAGAGAAAGAGGTTTCCTGCATTTGGGGGTGGAGGAGGTAAGGACTTGTGACTTTCTCTGAAAGGCTCATCTTATCTCCCCGACAAGTGTATAAATCTCCCAGAAAGAGAAGGTACAGTGCCATGATCTTCACCCATGGAAGATATGTTCACATTGAGAAGCGCATGTCTTGGGAAGACAGTGAGATTCAGGGAAAGGACCTTGGCTCTGCTGTTAAATGAAATGAATACTCATGAAAACAAATGACCTCTGCTTTCTTGTTATTCTTTGTATATGGGAATGTTTATGTTGGAAAAAGTAAACATTAATAAACATTATTTAAATCTTAAAAAATAACCAACAATATTTTAATGTTTTCAAAACCCTTCACAGACATTATCTCATAACTTCCTCACAATGGTGAATGCTGTTTACTGTCTCCATTTTACAAAATAGAAAGATGAGGTTGGGAGAGAGTAAATAATTTGACCAGAGTCTTATAGGTAGTAAGTCTGAAAGACAGAATTAGAACCCAGGACTTAAAGTTTAAACTAAAAATGTCTAAGTCATAAAAATCTTTATTCCTAAGTGCACCCCTATTCTAAAATCTCCCTATTTTTTGCTAAAGACACTACATTCTTCAGGGTAACCCAGATTCAAAATCCTCAGAGTCATCCCTGACTCCTCACTTTCTCATAAGCCTTATGTTCCATCTAATGCTGAGTATTTCATTTCTATTTCCACCTCCAAACTCTCCCTCCCGTTGCCTTCTCTCCCTTCACATAGCTATCACCTATGTAGTTTCTCACCTAGACTATTGCAATGGCCTCCTTGCTGATCTCCCTTCCTCAAGTCTTACCCCTTCCAATTCCATCTCTCAAACCACTTGAAGGTCACAGCGATTTTCTTAACGGTAGAGCTGGCTAAGCCCTGTTCCAATCTACTTAATAAATTCCAGTGACTCCTTATTAGTAACACAAACACTTGTCTCTAAGGGGACCTCAGAGCCTCCCAGTCTAATCCCCTCATGTTATAAATGAGGAAATTGATGCCCATGGAGATATAGTGACCTGCCAAAATTTGAGCAAGTAGGAAGTACCAGAGATGAGATTTGACCCCAGGAACTGACTCCAGCATCAGAGGTCTTTCTTCTGTACGCTGCTGACTTTAGGATATTATGTAACTTCTCCTAAGATATACAACCAGTTCTTAGACCATTTTTACAGACTTTTTGTTTCTGCTCATATACTGTGTATTCTGTATAACTTGGCCCATTGGCCCATTGGATGTTCTCTAAAGTCAATCCTCGAGCTCCTATCTTTATGCATTTTGTACTTCCCCTTCTTGGGAGCACACTCATATCACTGTTGCTTCTTAAAATCCCTGATTTCCTTCAGGGTTCGGTTCATGTAACTCATTGCTTAGGAAGTCTTTCCCAAATCTTAGCTGTTAATGCTCCCTTCATTCTCCAGTTAACTCATCTGGACTCAGTTGTCTATGACAGACAGTCTGGTGTGTGGAAAGAGTGTTGAATTAGAATTTCAGAGGACCTGGGTTCGAAACTTGCCTTTGGTACTCCCTAGCTGTAGTCCTATGTAAGTTGCTCAGTTTTCCTGGGTCTCAGTTTCCATCTTCTGTAAAATGAGGGGTTGGAGTGATATCTTCAAGGCCTCTTTCAGATTTAAATCTATGGTTTCTTTTGGTATGTCTGCCCTTCAACCTTGAGGGCAAGAACCTTTATTTGTTTAGTTTGTCCTTGTTTACCCAGAATCTATCCCAGTGCCCGTACCATGGTGGAACTTCAAAAATGCTTGGTGGATTGGATTGTTGGATTGTACACTCACTAAGTGGACAGAATTTGATCCCAAGTCTCCGTAATCGTACTTCTGAGTTTATTTCCTGGTGAGGAATCTAGGTCTCAGCTTCTCCTCCAGTATTTATCTTTACTACATTTTGACCTTTGAGTTGACCTTCTAGTATCTGTCTAGTCTAAGAATCTGCCTAGCCAACTGTAATAACCATCCAGATTTTCAAAGAATGAGGAAAGACTAAAAATATGACAAGAAAAATGAACCTGCCATACATGGTGGTTCTATGGCACCAATGTGTCCCAGTGGATAGTGTTGGGTTTGGTGTCAGGGACACCTGAGTTCAAATCCTACCTTGGGTGCTTACTGGTTGTATGCAACTGACCAAGCCACTTGCCTCTCTGGTCCCAAATCTGCTCTTTTACAGAATTCAGGAGTTGAACTTGATTACTCCTAAAACTTTGTTTTAGTTTTAATCTAATTGATGATGAAGGAGCACTAGGAATGAGATGACTTGGCATCTAGTTGTGCATCTAACGCTGACTCTGAAATCTCCACTATTATGCTTCTACTTCATTTTCTTCATCTGGGAAATCATGACATCTCTCCTTCCCTCCTTCCTAACACACTCTGAAAGGCATCCCCAGCAGCAGAGGTGATGCTGGAGGACCACAATTCATCCACTACTGAATTTGGTTAAAGGCATGTTTTCAGTGGTAGGAGCTTGTAGGGGGAGGTGGTGTGGGGGGTATGGAATGACACATTAGATGGAAAGAAGCTGCTGCCCTGGATGACTTTAAAGGATGGGGTTTTTTGGCCAAAAACTACTTGTGGTGTTAAGTGGATGACCACCATTCTCAAACAGGTCACAGAATCTCAAGCACGGGAAGGGACCTCTGGGGGCCTGTGGTCTGACCAGTACCTGAAGGGAGTCTACTCTTTGATAGGCTCTGCTTGAAGAACTCCAGTGAGGAGAAGCCTGCTCATGACATCCAAAGGCATCCTCTGCCAGTTTGGGCCAGCTCTAATGATTAGAAAGCTTTCTTTTAAGCTGAAATGTTTCCCTTTGCAAGAGCCTCTCAGGACTCTGCTCAGAGGATCCTGAGTTTCTTTCACTCAGCTCATATTCCACCTCCCACATGAGACCCTTCTCATTCCCGTGGCTGCCAGCACCTCCCCCTGAAGCAAAGTTTTATCTCTTTTATATCTAATTAACTAAGTACATGCTATTTTCTGTGACAGAATGTGGGCTTCCTGAAAAGGTAGAAACTCTCATTTTGTCTTTGGATCCCCAGAACCTAGCATGATACCTGCCAAGTAGTCAGTGTTTAATAAATGCTGATTAATTGGTGGTTGATTGCTTCATATGGTACCCTGCTGGGTTAAAAAAAACAAATCTAATCCCTTCAGACATGATATTCTTTTTCAAAAATTTTTTGTTGATATTTCCTGTTTATTTATTATCATAATTATCTCATTTATGTAGCCTTCCCTCACCTCCTCCCAAAAAGCCATCCCATACAACAAAGTGGTTTTAGAGAGGAAAAAAAATAAGTGCAACTGATCAATATATTTAAAAAGTTGCAAAACACATGTGATGTGTGACATCTGAGGACCTGCCACCTCCATGAAGGGGTGGATTGGGGGTGTCCTCTCATTTGCCTTCAGTCAAGTTTTCTTTGATCTTTATAACTTTGCTGCAGTCACTTTGGGCAGTTAGGTGGCATTGTCTATAGAATGTCAAGCCTGGCTGCTTCAAATCCAGCCTCAAACACTTTCTAGATGTGTGACCCTGGACAAGTCACTTAACCCTGTTTGTCTCAGTTTCTTCATTTGTAAAATGAGTTGGAGAAGGAAATGACAAATCCCTCCAGTACCTTTGCCAAGAAAACCCCAAATGGGGTCATGAAGAGTTGGACAAGACCGTACATTACAGCTTAATCCATTTTTTGGCTGTACTGTCCATTTACATCGTTGGAATCACTGTGCACATGATTTTCCTGGTTCTACTTACTTCAGTTCATATAAACCTTTCCAGGCTTCTCTACATTCATCACTTGCATCATTTTTTATAGCACGGTCATATTCCATTAAAATAATGTACCACAATTTATTTAGCCATTTTCCAGTTAATGGACATCTACTTTCTTTCCAATTTTTATCTGTGGCAAAAAGTGCTGTTAAAATTATTTTGAAGCATATGTGCTTCATATAAGTCATATAAAAAGACTTTCTTCTTATAAGTGTCTTCTTTAGGGTATGACTTCAGTAATGGACTCTCTGCTTCAAAGGGTATGGACATTTTAATCACTTTATTTGCAAAATTCCAAATTGTTTTCCAAAATGTTTGTGGCATTTCACAACTCCACCAACAATGTATTAGTGTACTTACCATTCTACAACCCCTTCTCCATTCACTATTATCATTTCTTTTGTCATATTTGCCAATTTTCAGGGTGTGAGATGAAATTTCAGGATTGTTTACTTTGAATTTCTCCTGTTATTAGTGATTTGGAGAATTTTCTCATTTGATCGGGAATATTTTGCAGTTCTTCCTCTGAGGAGTGTTTGTTCATATCCTTTGACCATTGAACTATTGGAGAATGGTTAGTAGTCACATGTGTGTGTGTATCTATCTATCTATCTAGATACACACACATAGAAATACATACATATATGTATATATTGCATATATCATATACCTTTATATATAGAAATGTGCATATATGTACACACATATATTGCTTTTATATCTTGGATATTAAACCCACAGAGAAATTTGACTCAAATTTTTTAATCCTTTTTGACTACTTCTTTTCTTATTCTAGGTGCATTAATTTTGTCTGTGCAGAAACTGTTCAGTTTTAAGTAAACACAGTTATCTCATTTTGTCTTTTGCAATTGTCTCTATCTCTTGTTTGGTTAAGAATAAATCTCCTACCCATAACTGCAGGAAATACATTATCTGAAGGAGTTGAGAAGGTGTTGAGTATCAAAAATTGAGTTAAGCAGTATGGTTATGAGACTAAGTTATAAGAGTTAAGTTATTATTTCCCTCCATCTGTCTCTAAATAGGTTTTTTTAAATTCAAATTAGGAGATTTCCCCCTCTTCTGCTATAAGCACAGTACTACTATATTCCTCAAGTTACTTTACCTCAATCTTTTTTTTTTTTTAAGGTTTCCTGTCCCCACTGATTCTCTTTCCTTCACCTCTGGTTCTTTCCTCTCATTTATTATCCTTTTCTCTTCAGGGTTTTGTTTATCCATTCCCTTTTCTCTCCTGCTTTTATCAGGTTATATAATTCTTCTATATTTTTCCTCTCAGTTAGTCAAGATTTTCCTTTCCTCTCCTCCCCTTTAACTAGGTTTATTCATTTTATTTTTCCTCATCTCTTTCTATAAATGATTTGTCTCTCTCTCTTCATTTTCCATCTTCTTTTTGTCTGATCTAGACCTTTGTTTGCTGATTTATTATTCTTCTAAGATCTGATCTCTCTTTTCTCTATATTTCTCAGGCAATCAAAGCTTCACTGGTATGCCTTCTATGATTTCCCCTTTAGGGTACCTAGGCCTTTCTGCTCTTTCTGCGAGGTCTCACAGAGCTTACTTTGTGGATTTCTCTTTTCCAGTATTCCTTACTGTCAGAACAATATTGTAGGTATCAGAGACGACACTACTCCATTATAGGACCCTTCCCTGCTATGGCCTACCACTCATCTATACCCTTCACTAGTTACCTTTCTCCCCCACATATTTACCTGAAACTTTTCTCCTTAGATTCATATTCTCCCACTCCCTCAGTTTCCAGTTGCCTTCAAGAGTTCCAATTCTCCCCTCTCCCATGGTAGGAAGAATAAACTTTCCAGGCACCAAATACTCCAGGCCACACACAGCACAAACTCCCAACTCCCTTCTCTTTTGGAACCACCAAGAAACAGCATATTGTGGTTCCATTTTCTCACCTTCCACAGGGTCCTTTTTCCCATGAAGTACTGGTTCATTTTCCTTTGGTTTTCGATATTTATTCATAGATGCCTTAACTTGTTTACTAACTATAGAGGCCATAGTTCCTTCTGGGATTAATGTTCTCCCTGTTGATTTATTTGCTATGTTCAAGGTCTTTGAGTTTTCTTCTTCCTAAGAGCTTTGGTAATTTTAATCTTTCCCTGCCCTAACTTCCCTGATTCACTTTCTGACTCACTCACTTCTGATAATGGTTTCCTTGGGGGTTGGATCATGAAACTTCTCCATCTCTTCCCATGCTGAGCAGTTGCCAGCCTAAGTCTCTGCCCTAAGTGACTTTTGGGTGGTCAGAACTGCCCCAGTTGGATGCTGTGACCTTTCCCTCAGGCTTAGTGGAGTGCTGCACAGTGTACCCTCCTCACACACGTATGCCATTCTGTCTGGTGTCCTGTCTGTCTCCTCCTGTTTTTAAGTTTCCTGGCATGGTGCTGGCAGTTTAGAACTCTACAGCACTGGTGCTGTGATGTTGTGGGCCTCTCAGACTTTTGCTTCCAAGGGACTGTGGCTGCCTTGGATGTCTTCCTAGATCCAGGGTCTCCATGGCATTAGAAAGAAGCAGGGGGCTCAGGGTGTGGGGGTAAGTTTCGCTGTAATCCCACATGTCAGGTTCTTAGGTCTCTCAGTGCAGACTTTCTGCTGGTATCATGGTGGGCCTGAGGGTCACTGAGCATCAGTTCCCAGGATTTGTTTGTTTTGTCCTTATTTTGGATTCTGGGTGTCCTATACCACCAAGGCAGCTGAAGTTGCCTTATCTTTGGTACATAATTTGTGCTTTGGAAAGGTTTGAGAGGTTGTGAAAACTAGAGAAAGTGGCTAGTCCTCCATCTTGTTTAATGCCCTTTCATATACCGGAAAGAAAACTGATTTTCAAAGAAGAAAAATTGTTTTGAAAAAAAATGCTTTTTCTCCTCCTGGATCTTCTTGTCTCCAGGTTAATCATGCTGAGTTCCTTTGATGCAGGCTGAAGTATGGTGTGGTTTCACCCTCTGGTCAGCCTCCTTGCCCACTGCGGATGATCTCCTGCTTCTCAACTTCCTCACTAAAATGAATTGGCTAGAAGAGAACCCAACATACCCAGTGTGGTCTGAGGATGGAATGCTTACGGTGGGATTTTAACCTTAATATTTGGCATTAAACTATTCGTCACCATGCTTTATGTCTGAAAGGCCCATGGATTGGCATGCACCCCAGGCTAGCCCACAGCACTTCATCTTTGCCACAAACATCACACAAACTGCTTACCAAACATTTTGCTAAAACCCAGGGAAACTCTCTAGCTATAAGATCCCCAGGAACAGTCAAGAACGGAAATGAGGCTAGCTTGGAGTGATTTATTCTTGATGGAGCCAGAGCAGATCTTTGCCATTCTGTATTTCTTCCTTCCTTCCCTCAAACCATCCCTCTACTAATGTATTTAAAAATTCTGCCATGATTTAAATCAAATGCACCAGCTATAATCTGCGTGCTCCACCCACTTCCTCCTTTGGAAAACCAACAACCTTGCTGCTCTCCAGTCTGGGGCCATTTCTTCCCTTTCCCTTCATCCTTCAAATATAACTGACAGTGGCTCATGTATTCTTGATTGTTGGTTGAAGAAAAACAATGCAGTGGAATGGAGAGTGTAGGACAGCGCAGGAAGACTGAAGCAAGCTCCCACCACAGAGAGTTTTCTAGCTGTGTGGTCCCTGAAAAGTTATTTTACATTTCTGTGCCTCAGTTTCCTCATTTGCCAAATGGGGATGATAGAAGCACTTTTCTTATGGCGTGGGTTCACTTAATCATTCATATTCTTTTCTTCCTTCCTTCCTTTCCGTCATCCATTCATCTAATCATTGATCTGTTTTTCTAAGTATCAATCCATCATCCATCTATCCATTTATCCATCGTTCTATCTATCCATAATTTCTCTCTCTCTCTCTCTCTCTCTCTCTCTCTCTCTCTCTCTCTCTCTTTCTCTCTCTCTCTCTCTTTCTCTCTCTCTCATGCTCTTATTGGATTATAATCCAATGAGAAGAAAGAGCCTAAGACAAATAACTCTGCTTCACAAGACATGGAAGCAAAGGAGAAATGTACAGATCAGGGCCAGGAAGAAAACCTCTGTGAAACTGGTGAAACAGTTCACTTTGCAGTGTGTGTTGTAAGGGGAATACAGACGTGTGTTGAAAGTATATCAGGAAAGGTTATATGGAAGAGTTGCAAAATTGTGCTGAACTTTACAGGAAAGAAGGGATTTGAATAGACAAAAATGGGGCTTCAAATTCCAAAATTAGGGAGTGGTCTAAGCAGGGTAGAAGGATAGAAGGGAGGAGGCCACAAGGATGCAGAATGCAGTTGGGGTGGGGAGAAGATTTGGGACAAGGGGTGATGGGAGCCAGATCCAGAATGCCTTAAATGACAGAACCAAGAGTTTGAAAGACAGATAACATTTGTGACTGTCCCAGAGGCTTTGAGACTGCTGGCTGGGATCAGGGAAAGCTCTAGAGAATTACAGCAAGACTCCCAACGGCAGGGGAAGGAGGCCCCCACAGACTCTGGGGCTGTTTGTTAGCATCCACAGGTAGGGGGACTGTTCTGAACCACCCTCCTCATCATTTATTATGAGAACACACCTCTTCAAGGAAGCTTCTGTGGAAAATGAATCAGCCTTTTACTTTGTTATTTTTTTAAACTTTAGAAATTTGAAGAAAGATTAGCCGTTGTACAAGGTAGTGGTAACAGTCCTGCTTGGGACCTGAGTTTGAATTCTGTATCTTATGCAAACTCATGATGTGGCTCTGGCTACCACATGTATATCTACTCTGAGCATCACTTTCTCCATCTTCAAAATGAGCACCTTAGACTAGACTTCTCTAATGGCCCCTCCAGGGGCTGATGTTCAAAGACCACAGACTTAGGGTTGGAGGCAACCTCAGAGATGATCTCATGCAGCCCCTGCATTTTCCATGGGAGCAGACAATCCCAATGAGATGGCATGGCTTGCCCCAAGACCTTCAGGTGGTTTGTAGGGGAGTTGAGACTTCAATCCATGTTCTCTGACACCAAATAACTATTCTATCCATTTTATCCCCATATTAGCCTCCTAGATCAATCAAGCTACCATTCAATCTATGTTTGTTAAGTGCTTACTAGCTACTGACCCTGTTCTCTGTGCCATGAATGTTTCTGGCTCTGCTATTCCATACTCTACGGAAAGCCTCTCCCAGCTTGGCCATTCCTTCCTCTGTGCTCCAAAGTCCTACCCAGTTCAGACAGTCTTAGATTATTATTTCAAATATTCTTGCAGGTGGAAGATGGTTTTGTTTTGTGTTCAGTCTTTAGGCTTCATCACACACCCACCACTTTCCACCGAATTTTCCTTCTCTGGATCAGCTCAGGAAATGGAGAGGTCCGGGACCTTTACATCACAGGGTAAATGAACTTGCTAATAGGTTACCCCTCCCCCATCTCTGCTGTCGATTTCCAGTCCAGACTGTTATCCCTGGAGCTGCACACACTTGCCTGCTGCCATCGGAACCAAACAGCTTTGGTTCTGTGTCAGCTTGTCAGAAATGACGGGTGATTTCCAGATCCCGGCCAGCTTCCAGATGCCTGTTTTCTGAAAAGATGCAGCTTGGGGGAGAGTGAGGAGGGGGTGGGGCAGGCTTTCTGGCAGAGTCTAACTGTGCCAGTTTGGGAAAGGAGAAGATGCAGAAAGAGACTCCGTCTGTCACATGGCAAGCAACTTTTGGAAGGCAGGTTTCCAAAATTTTAGGGTTCTCTTTCCAAGTTTGGGGGCTTGGTGTGTGGGGGGCTGGGGAGACAGCATTGAAAAGGTTGGGGCTCTGTGCTCCACAAGCAGCATCTTCATAGGGTGATCTGGGGGGCATGCCAGGAATGCCAGTGGAGCAGCCTGGGGATGGTCAGACCTTTCAGAAACTGTTGCTCAAAGGATATCTCAAGTGGAAAATTCCATAGCAGCACATGTCAGTGTAGGAGTGAAATGGACCCGTCTTGTTCCCCAGATCTCAGAACCAGACTAGAACAAGGCTTCTTGGGCCTAGGCTGAGCTAAGCAAGCAAACAAACCAACCAAAGTGGGGCCTCTCCCCTCTGAGAAGCCCTTCTGCCTCATTCAGCAGGCACTTAGCTGACATTTATGGTTAATTTTTTTCAAATAAATAAATAAAAGAGTGGATAAACAAATGAGTGACTCAGTGGTTGGGTGGATGGATGGATGCCTAAGGTTGGAAGGTATTTTAGAAGCTGCCCAGTTCAGTTCTCACCTGAAGCAGAAATTCCCTGATAAAAGCTCATTTAGCTTCTGTTTGAACTCCATCAGAGACAGTCGAGCCTCCCCAGGCAGTGTGCTCAACGAAAGGAGTCCAGCACTGCCCCTCATTTCTAGTGTCTTCCTCTCTGAGATTATATCTCTTTTAATAACTTCCCCCTTATCAGGTATATAGTGTTTTTTGCCTGTATACATTTGCTTGTCTTTACTCCTATTAGCCTGAAATGCTCCTTGAGGTCAGGGACTGTCTTTTGACTCTTTATATCCTTAGCGATTAGCCAGCGCCTGGCACACAGTAAGTGTTAATCAGTGTTTTCGAATGACCTGTGAGTCTGATCTATAAAGTCTCATGGACCCTTGTTTATGGGTATGTCCTCTCTTATTACAGTGCAAGCATCTACATAAGCTTTGCATCTTCAGGTTCTAGTTCCTGGTGCCTGCTTACGAAGTGTTTGCTGATTGCAAGTCAGAGGAACTGCTTCAAATTCCAGATCTGCTCCTAGTACCTGTGTGACAGTTTGTGGGACTCTGAGCAAGTCACTTAATTTGTGCAGACCTCAGTTTTCTCCACTATAAAATGAAGGAGACAGTATTATCGTTTCTAAGGGCTCTTAGACCTCAGGGATTCCATGGTCCCATGACCTTATGTTCAGTCCTTTGTATCATTGCTAAACCATGTGTCCCTGGAGAACCTTGCCAAGCCCTGCTGCTGCTTCCAGTGTTCTCCCCTACCCTGATGCTTAGCACAAGGCCTTGTAGAAAATAAATGAATTAGTCAATGAATTAACATTTTAATAATTAAGGACTGTGACTCAAAGGAATTCAAGATGGAGGGACTTTGGAGGTCAGTTAGTTCAAATCCCTTGTGCCCAGAACTAAAATTGGAGCTCAGAACAGGGCCCTAAAGAGTACCTCATCACCTCCCTAGGAAATGGAATTCAGATACAGCCAAGTTGTTCACTGAAACTGCAGAACTCTGGATGCAGAACTTCTCTCCCGTGGAAAGGAACGGGGGACTCTTGGTATCTTCTCTAATACCAGACCAGCAAATCATGGATCTTTGTAGCTGGAAAGCCATAAGCTCAACACCCTCATTTCCAGATGAGAAAACTGAGGCATAAAAAGGTCAAGCAACTCTCCTGGGTCACACACCTAAAGTTTCTGAAAGAGGATTTCTATCCTGGACTCTATCCAGGCCCCAGAAACATGCACAAAGAATGAACTTTTCCTCCCTCTACCAAACTGAGTATTTTGAAAGAGCATTGAATGGGTCCCTGCTATGTGCAAGGCATTGTGGGAGATGCTTGGGCTACAGAGACAAAACAGAAACACAGAAGCAATCCGGACCATAAGAATTGCACAGTGGAGGAGTTGGAGAGGTACAACAGCAACAGATCAATACTGGACTCAGAACCAGGCTGGTCAGGAGACCCCAGATCCCTTGATTTTCTTCCCAGCCCAGCTGATGGAATCACAGAGAATACATAACAGAGTCTATGAGGTGTTAATATGTTATATGAAGTTTAAAGATATTTTTGTGCTAAATTACCTTTTCAGAAGGATGAAAAAGTTCTTTTGGGTGACATTGGAGAATAGGTAAGTGATGGCAGACCCAGAAGAAGTCACACCCCGGGAGGTCTTTGAAAGGCAAGAGGCACAGCTGGGGCAAGAAACTATCTTAAAGAGGGTGAACAGCAGTTTAGGGAAGAGCCAGCCGTGCAGGGAGACCCTATGTCTTCAGAGAATAGAGGGAAATATAGGCAGTGAAGGGAACTTCTCTCTGCTCCTCTCTACAAGTAGCCACAATGCTTTTCATTGGAGCTATTAGCCCAATGGAGGCTTCCCTAATATCATAGGCCCCTCTGGATCCCTCCTTTTCTAAATTCCTGGCACCTACACTTTCTGAGCCCTGCATCTTGTCCTTCACTGTCTGGTACCATCCTCTGCTTCAGGGGTATGTATATCCCATGATGACCACACCTAACTGTTATCTACACTGTCCACTCTTCCCCACCTCCAACCCATCCAAGTGAATTTTCCTCAGATACCTGAACTCCCAGTGAAAATTCTGCTTCAACAATATGCCTGATGTGTGTTCATTCACTGGGCTTGAATACCTTTGGATATCACTCCTTCTCTCTTAGCAAGTCTTCCCTGCTCTGTCCTGGATGCATGCTCTGGGAAGACAATAGCTGCACCTACTGTGGTTATCAAGTCATCAAATAGAACCTCCAGTTCCTGGGTCACAGATTGGCCCATCCTGATTCTTCTGGTCCTTCAGCCCTGGGGGATCTCTTGTACCATCCTAAGGGCCTGTCCTACCCTGTCTTTACTTCTCATTTTTGACAAAGGTAAGGGCCAGCCACACATAATTTCAGGGAACAACAGAAGGGCCCCCTACCCTGGGAGAGAGGCTGGCATGAGTCAGTACTGCCTTAGACATTGACTAGCCCATAACTTTGGACAAACCATGGCTTTCTTTGATCCTTAACCTCCTCCCGTTAAATGAGGGTTTGGAGTCTGTGGTTCTCAGGCCCCTTGCAGATGGAAGTCTCTGCTCCTATGGTGAGATGCCTTGTGCAGCCCCTTCAGACTCTACAATCTCAGCTCACTTATTTACACAACAAACTCTTCTCCTAAGCTCTGACTCAGTTAATAGCTCTGAAGAGCATGAGCATTTAATGAGCCCATCCTTTGGGGTGGATACAGATGGGGACTCTCTGCAAACAAGGGTGTCAGCCTCTGCCTCTGTAATTCCAGTCACAAGGGTGGAACCAGCCTCAGCCCACAGCTCTGGGTAAGCACATTAATCATGCCCAAGTAGCAGGGGCAGCATCTGTAGCTTTAGGGTGGAAGGAAGGCCCTAAGGGCCCTGAAATAACCCTCAGAGGGTTGCCTTTTGTCTGAAGGAATCATTCTGTTCCTTCCCCTCTGACATTCCACTTCCCCTCTTTGGGTAGTCCCTATCCCCTTTGCTTCCAGTCCTCCTGGGATCACGGGAAGAATTTTTAGACCTACCCTGGACCAAATACTGTCTCTGGCACTGGCTACCTAACTTCATGAAATGGGGATAAAACCCAGCAGGTTGTGGTGGGTCCTTTTACTTAAAGCACTATACACATTTGGGCAACGACTATTGTCTTTTCCCCTTACCAAAATCCCATTATGTATTGTTACTTTTGGGGATGGGGTATCCCGGGGAGGGTTCAATTAAACTGGGAGGATGAGAGACTTGGATTCTATTTCTGAATCTGCCACTATGTCACTGTTGGAACTTGGACAAGTCTCTTCTCTTTTGTGACTCAATTTCCTTCCCTAAAAAATAAGGGAGTAGGATCAGATGATGTCAAAGATTCCTGCTGCATTGAGTGTTCTCAATGCTAAGGCCTTCCTGGCTCTCAAAGTCTATAGAACAGGGAAAAACACCCAGCCCATTTTAAGTAAATGCAAAGCATGGATGTCAGACTGGGTGACAAAGAAATTCAGAGAATGAGGAATTTGGTCGGGGTCAGCAGAGAAGGCTTCAAGGAGGAGATGGCATTGAATTGGGTCTTGAAGGATGGGAAAGAATTGTACATTGGGAAAGGAAATGAGAAGTTATTTCAGGTGAGGGTAAGATCATAGACCCAGTGTCAAGAAGGTCTGCGTTCAAATCTGCCCTCTGATCTTTACTAGCTGTGTGACCCTGAGCAAGTCTCTTAACCTATGTCTGTCTCAGTTTCTTCATCTGCATAATGGGAATAATACAGCACCTCCCTCCTAGGGTTGATACGAGCATCAAATGAGATGATATTTGTAAAGTAACTTACAAAACAACATCAGCTGTTATTATTTGAACTTCACATAGCGCTTTTTAAGATTTGCAAAGCACTTTGTGTCCATGACTGTATTGAAGACTCATCATCTTCTGAGGTAGGTGCTGAAAATATTACAGTGGCCATTTTCCAGATGAGAACACTGAGGCTCAGAAGGGATGTTACTAGAGTTACACAGCTAGGAAGAGCCAGAAGGTATCCCTGCTTTGATGGCTTCCTGTTTTCTTTGGGTCAGGCCCTGCAGTATATGTAAACCTAGGTAGGAAGGGGTCTGCCTCATGCACTGGCAGCAAGAGGGAAGACTCTGCTGAGGCAACAAAAACTTTCCTCCATCTTTCTTGATACCCATATCCCATACAAGTGAGATATAAGAGTATGGCAGGGGGTGGGGAGGAGAGGGTGTGGAGCAAGAGGAAAAGTTTCTGTAGAATCAGAAACTTGTTCTGAGTCCAGAAGGGAAATCAGGAGTCTTAGAGGATATGATGAGGATGGAGTCATTCTAGGACTGGGGGACGGCAACTGGGTGGGTGGTGGAAGCCCATGGACTAGATTTTAGACTATGGAATTGTCAGCCTTGGAATATAGAACGTGAAATGTCAGCCAATTTGAGAATATAGCTAACTAGGGTAATCGTCTCTTCCAACACCAGGATTTCAGGCATGTAGTCAATTGCTTAGCAAGCTAAGTGACTTTAGAATCAAGTCAGCAGCATTTATTAAACACCTCCTATGTACCAGGGACTGAAGTAACCTGCCAGAAAAACAAAGACAGAGAGAAAACAATCTCTGCTCTCAGAAGCTCATGTTCTAAGGAGAGAGATGCCATGAAAACAATTATATTGTATATAATAGAACAAGAAATAGACAGGATGGTCTGAGAGAAGGCAATAGAATTGAGGGGCTCAAGAAGGGCTTTTTGTAGGTGGAATTTTAGCTGAAACTTTGGAAAAGTCAAGGAAGTCAGGAGGCAGAAATGAAAAGGGGGTGTGTTCTAGGCATGGGGCACAGCCAGGGTAAATGCCTGGAGTCAGGAGATGGAGGGTCTTGTGTGAGGCACAACCAGGAGGTCAATGCCATTGTAGTTATTCCAGAGCACTTAGAACAATTAAGGTCAACCTGTAGGAGATTCTGTAGGGAGCCACTGGTATTTATTGAATGCAAGCTTCTTGTGAGTAAGGAGTGTTTGATTCACTGAATTGTATCCCTTGTACATGGGAGTGCCTGGCACACAGTAGGTGTTTAAGAGATGCTTGTTGATTAATTATTAAGTACCTACTGTTTGACGTGCCATGTGCTAAGGATACAAAGACAGAAATTAAAGGGTCACCATGTTAGAAGAAAGACAACTTGAAGATATTCATGGAATACAAAATAAAGACAAGGTGCATGGGTAAGTCAGCTAAGGTGCAGGTCTGCTGATGAGTGTCTGGACCCTTCTCAGCATTGCCCTCAATAGGGTGGCTGCCATCTACAACTCAAGGGAGAATTCCGATGATAGGACCACGGATTGGGAAGGGTCCCTCAAAGCTGGCTGTTGCCGAGGTTTCGGCTTGTAAGGAGGTTGTGGAGAGAATCAGGAGAAAGCCCCAAGTGTGGGGGGATATACTCTGAGTCAAGCCAGAAATAAGAGCCTAGGGATGGGCGAAAGGGCAAGGCTGATGATCTGGTTCAGGAAGCTCCCAGAAGGCAATGTTGGCAGATTGAAGAGGGAGAGAGGATGGTCCTTCCCAGCCATGGAGTCAGGGAGGCCAGAGCCTTGGCAGCCAAGGGAGACAAGAGAGGAAAGAAGATGTTCTGGGCTCCTGCTGAGCAACTGTTCAGAGACAGCCAGCATGGCCATGGCTTACAGGGTATAAATTATGCGAAAGGAATAGAGGTCCCACTGAATGAAAACAACTGGATTAGGGGCATAAGCTGGTTAAGCAGTTATTACAGCCTCACCACAGAGGGAATGAAGCCCCAAGGAAGCCAGTCTGCAGATGACCTGGCAGGCTGTGTAGTCTTCAACTCACCCCCATGGCTCAGGATTAAATGCAAATGAGCACCTTTGCTTGGGCTCAGCCTGCAGTCCAGACACAGACAGAAGCACTTAGGTGCATCCCATCTTCTCTGGTCTCGTGGGGAGACAGCAAATTCACAGGGGAAATGGATTCCTCTTTGGGATCTCAGTCTTCCCATCTGTAAAACACAGGGTTGGACTGGATGCCACTACTCACTCACTCATGCATTCATTCATGGAAGCCAGCCTCAGGACCTCAAACACCAGCTGTGACAACCCACGCCTGAACGAGAATTCTCTCTATGATATCACCAACGCCTGATGATAAAACTTTTCCTAAAACCTCCTTCAAGGAGGAGAAAGCCACGCCTCCCACAGCCCCCCCTCACAACTAATAACTGGAGAAGAGAAAGAAAGGGACAGATTGGGGGAGAGGGAGAGAGACAGACACACAGAGAGAGGCAGAAAGAGGAAAGAGAGAAGAGAGGAGGAGAAGAAGAGAGGGGAAGAAAAAGGAAAAGAGAGGAAGGAAAGGAAAGAGAACAGGAGGGAAGGAGAGGGGAGAAATTGTATTTTTACCCCTGGGGTTGGAGAAGATCTCTAGTATTTCAACATAGAATTGTAGAGTACTGGATCTGGAGTTCAGAAGACCTGGGTTCAAGTTTTGCCTTTTATATTTACTAACTGTGTGATGCTGTCAAATCACTTAATCTCTTTGAGCCTCAGTTTTCCTGTAGGCAAAATGGGGTGATGATAACTATAGTACATGCTTTCTGGCTGTAGTTGTTATGAGACTTAGTTGAATTAATGTATGTAAAGTGAAAATTATAAAGCCCAGTATAGATGTCAAATAGGACTATAATCACATGCTACTTAATCTACCATTAATATCTCATTTGGTGATAACGGTCTATGGTTCTCTGGTTCTGTGATCCATTAGAAAGGGTAAGGGGTCTGGTGCAATGGGTACAAAACTATTCCCCGAGACAGGAGTGAATGGAGGAATGGAAACACATTTGTTAAGTGGACATTATATGCCACTAGGCAAGATCCTAGGGGTTGCCAGCCATTCTGCTAAAGGCTGAAGAACAAATTCCTTCTTGGACCAGCTGCATGACCCTGAGCAAGTCATTGCACTTCCCTGTGTCCCAGGCAGTCCTCTAAGAGCTCCCGATGCAAAGCGTGTGCAGACCTGCCTTGTAAAGGTAATTTTCTCACAGGTCCAGATCAGTGACCTGCTAGCATGGCATTATGTTACTATGTACAGTACATTATTGCTGTTAGCATAGCATGCCATTCGTATTGCAGCTGGTATAACATTATATGTTAAAGCATATTTTAAGGATATAATATACCACCAAATATACACACATATGCATATTAAATTCATTTCAATAACATTTATTAAATACTCACTATGTACCAGGCACAGTGCTAAGTTCTGGGAGTACAAAAAGAAGCAAAAGACTGTCCCTGCCTTCAGAGAGCTTACTGACTATCTCTCTGACTGTTATAGCAAGGGATTGGTATGTGGGCTCATCTCCCAGCTCTGCTTGGTGACCTTGGACAAGTCACTGAAATTCTCTGACAATCCATTCGGGGTGACACTAGGTCATCTCTAAACTCATTTTTTCTCTCCCCCCCTCCTTCTCTCTCTCTCTTTCTCCCTGTATGTTTCTCTCTTTCTCTATTTTTCTGTTTCTCTCTCCCCCCCCCATCTCTCTCTGTCTCTCTTTACCTATCTCTCTCTCTTTCTCTGTTTGTCTCTGTCTCTTCATACTCTGATTGATCCCTACATGGCATAATCCCTGGATGGGGGTGGAGGTGGAGGTAGGGGTGAGGAGGAATTGTCTACTAAGTATATAGTGAGAGTGGCCAGTGTTCATTTTCCTTTCTTCCTTTTCAGCCCCCAGCTCTGCTTCTGTCAGAGACGAGGGGTGGCCCTGATGAGCATCCTTTCAGGATCCAGCCTTTGATGTCCCCTAGTAGGCATCCGTTGTCCTAGAAGGGACTCCCCTCTGGGCCAAGTTCCTGGAGCTCTGATCCAGGGCTCATTCTGACCCCGTGGGGCTGTCAGACTTCCCTTCAGAGAATTTTGAGAAGAAAGATTCATTGGAATTTTTTGAAACGCAGTTCTCAAAATAGAAAACAAAGAATGTTGTTGGGAGAATCATGTGAGGTAATTTATGTGAAACACTTTGACAAATACAAAACCTGCAGCCAAATGCAAGGAAGGACTATTCCTGATGTTATGAATCACCAATCTATGACCCAGAAAGAAGGTTCAGCTGACCCGTTTGAACAAAATTGCCATCCAACACAGACCTACTGAGTGACAGGCCATCTCCTGTGAGGGGTATGCCCCATCTCCCCTTGGCCCACCCTGCTCCGGAGCAAGGCTGGGAAGTTTGTCCTGACTGAGCTAAATTCTCCAACTTTCCCTCCTTTCCACCCCATGGGCTCCTAGTACTCTCTTGGGCCAAGCAGATCAATGCTGATCCCCCTTCGAAGGCATGGGATGGATCTTTGACTTTTGGATGGAAGCTCTCCTGACCCACCTCCTCCCACCAGCCTCCTTTCTTCCAGGCTACCCAGCCTTCCACAGACCCTTATGTGATGTAAACCAAAGGTCCTTTCCATCCCTCCTCTTGACTCTCTTATATCGATGTCTATACGGAGCCACAGCACCACCCAGGACTGAACCCAATCCTTTTGTGATCTAACTGGGCCAGAGAAGAGCAATTCTGAAACTTGTTTGGTTCTGGACACTGTCAACATCCTCTCTCTTGGCAACCCTGGGTTAAATTTAGGATTCCATTAAATTCCCAGATCTCTTTTGGGAGCAAAGCTCCAACGAGGAGTTCATGTGGTTGGATGTTTGATTGCTTATGGTGGAATATGAGATGAGGCTGGAAATTAGGGTGATAGATGATTGTGGCGACCTTGAATTTGTATTCAGGCAGAGGGGAAGGGAAGGCAACATTTATATATTAAGTCCCCACTGTATGTAGACCCTGCGCTAAGCACCTTATGCAGTAGACCACATAGGATCACTGTTCATTTTTGAAGAGAAGGATTACTTTGGAAATTTCAAAGTGCCATAAAAAAGAAAGCGATTCTTCTGATGACTATGTCGGCTACAGTGAAAAAGGGAAGGAGGAGAGAGGAACATGATGGATTGTCTGGGTCATGGACCCTTAAATGTCATTGTGAGAGTCAGGAAGGAAGTTACACAAGGCCAAAACATGTCCTTGTGCCAGAGCTCTCTCTGCCTTCCCAAGAAGGAAAGAGGAAGGAACCAGAGCCTAAGGAAAGCCAGAAGAGGGACAAAGTCAGGGGAGGAACGGGGGAAAGCCCTGGACTTGGGAGAGGAAAAATCCATCCCTCAAAGCCCCTGGGATCAACAGTCCCTAGAGGTCAGCTTGTCCAGCCCTCTCTGTTTAGAGATGAAGACACTAAGGACTGAGTGTGTGTGTGTGTGTGTGTGTGTGTGTGTGTGTGTGTGTGTGTGTGCTGGTTTGTCTGAGACAGAGTCTGGGTTCAAACCCTAATACTTAAGAAGAACACAATGCTTGTTCCCATACCAACACTGGTACTAATGACAACAACTCAGATTGCTCTAGGATTCTAAAGTTTGGGAAGTGCTTTCCTCAGCAGCCCTGTGAGATGAAGCAATATAAGCATCCTTGACCCTATTTTACAGATGAGGAAACTTAGAAAATGACTAGTCTAAGGTCAAATGGGTGTAGTGTTGGAGGTCGATTTTAAACTTGTGTCCTACTGCTCAGGAGTAGTTGAGTCAGTCCTAGACCTGACCCTCCAAAGTTCTAGGTCTCAGTCCTGGGCTGCTGCTTACTAGCAGACTGTTGCTTAGTAATGCTCACTGTTCAACTCTTTGTGACTCCATTTGGGGTTTTCTTGGCAAAGATACTGGAGTGGTTTGCCATTTCTTTCTCCAGCTCACAGATGAGGAAACTGAGGCAAATAGAACTGATGACTTGCCCAGGGTTACAGAGCTAGTAAGTACCTGAGTCTGACTTTGAACTCTGAGTCTTCCTGATTCCAAGTCCAGTGCTCCATCTACTGAGCCACCCAGCTGCCCCATTTACTGCTAGCGTGTTAGCCTGGACATTACCAATTCCCCTCTCTGGTCCTTGGTTTCCTCACTTGCGAAATGTAAAAAATGACACTCACCATACCCGTTTTAATTTTAAGGAGAGTGTTGCCATAAAGCACTCTCAGGCTGTGAACTAGGATTGGTATGGAAGTGACAAGCAAATCAAATGGGTCGGGCGGTTCTAATAACTGTCGTTGCTCCAGTCTGCTAATGGATGACAAAGTGCTGGGCTCATTATAGGAAATCTAAGTGCTTAACAAAAGCTTGTTGACTGATTGATTGACAGTCTAGAGATGTCCTCTGGGCTTGTATTCTGCCTTGTTGCATTCTTATTTGCATGTGTCATGCTTCTCATTTCTTTTCCAGGTGTCTGGAATAGAGAAGGTGCTGAATAACTGTTGGCTCATTGGTGCATTGGGTGCATCACTTATGGGGCACCCCAGGGAAGCCCCTTCTCACAGGGGAACTCCTGCTTCAGATTTCTGTGAATCAGGGCCAGACCCCTACGAAAGGGAGCCTGGCTTTCCTTATGTTGTCTCTGATTTATTCACTCCCCACTTGAGCCTGAAGTGGAAAAGGATTTTAAAACAAAGCTCAGATATATCATATCTAAGGTCTCTCCAAAGGGACTAGCAGAGTTTCCTCTAGAAAGACAGTCACTGAACGGAATAGTAGACATCAGGCATAGGACAGCTATTTATTTCTCTTAGCACAACAGACATATTTAAAGCACGAAAGGAACATAAGCATGCAGTGGGACTTAACACACCGAGCTATGACCCTCAGCCTTTACAACACTATCCTGGAAAGTGAATATTCCAGAGAGGCTTGTTGGACTACTAAAGGGCTATTTCCTCTTCATATTAAATAGATATTGGCCAATTAACTTGCAAAATGATCGTCAGATTTCAGCTACAGAATTCTTCTGCAGGGGTGTCTGTCTTCTCTGAAAAGCTCTTGTGGAGATCAACAATCAGTGCCTGGCTCTGGACAGTCATTGAGGGTGGAAGCATCCATCTCTCAGGGTCACCTGGGATGAGGGGAGCAGAAGAGGTAGTCAAGGACTGGAAGTCCACTCTCATGTTTGCCTAATCAAACACGCTCTTCCTGCCTGGGATGGGAAGTCTTCCTAGATGAAAGGGGGTGGGTAGTGAATTCCCAGTCCACCTCTCACTCTTGCTTGCTGAATTTGCAAGGCAGAACTTGTATTGACTGTGTCGCCACGTCGAAGCTGCCCTTACAGACCAAGAACTGTTTCATCTGGATTTCGGACTGGCTCGCTGATTCTCTTTGTCACAGTCCTCAGTCATATGGACACCCAAGGACCAACTAAGGAGTTTTTCTTCATACCTATCCTATAGTCAGGTACCAGAGAATGTGTCTCGCCCCATAAAACCATGTACACCACTTTCCATGACGGGGAGGGGCAGATTGGGTGACTCTCTTCTCCTGTCTGTTACAAGTAGAAGCACATTGAGGGAGGGGCCTGGGTTGTTTCTCTCTTTTCCTCTCAGCATCTCCAGTACTTGAGAGTGGTAATGTGGCTATAGACTATCCTCAAAGTCAGAAAGACCCAGGATTCTGGTTCTTCTCATCACATACTGACTGAGTAAAAATTGGCAAATGAAGCAACTCCTTCATATCCCAGACTCCCTAAGACTGCGGGAGGAAGAGAAGGAAGACTGCTCATTGCCAGGGAGTTGCTTATTGGCATGGTGAAGGGCATTTTCACACTAGGAATTTGTAATGCCAGTAAAATCATTGGGCTAGATGGAAGGAAGAGAGAGACAGAGAAAGAAAGAAGGAAGGAAGGAGGGAAGAAAGAAAGGAGGGGGGGAGGGAGGGAGGAAAGGAAGGAAGGAAGAAGGGAAAGAGGGAAGGAAGAGAAAGGGAGGGAAGAAGAAAGGGAGGAAAGGTGGGAGGGAAGAAATTCTATTCCATAGCAAATCTTGGCTAATATCAGGAGCAGCAGGAATATTTGTTGGGTAGAATGAAACAATCCTGCACAGTCAGCACATTTAACATTTTCGCTTTAGAAAGAAAGAAACTGAGGCTCGAAGGCAATGAATCTGATGTACCCTGGGACTGGGCTTCACAGATGGAAGGAACCTTAGAGATGGCCTCCCCTGCCCTTTCCACCTCCATCCCAGATGGGGAAGCTGAGGCCCGGAGAGGCTGCAGGACTCAGCCATAATCACCCATCCTATAAATGGCTGGGGCAACATTTGGGCCAGACTTACAGACCCAGGCCTCAAGGCTTCTCTCTTTACTCCAAGAGATAAAGGGAAAACGGCTATTAAAATATTAGGAGATCGGCAGATTGGTGATCAAGGTGCTCTGATGGAATGTGTGTGTTCAGGGCGATCTGTGAGTGAAAATGACATTAAATCTAAAAGGGAAAATGGTCCAGAGTCACCTAGGAATAAGTCTGGGGTACGAGAGACAAGTTAGCCAATGGCTTTTGGGTCAGGGGAGCAGATGACTGGGGACAAATGCAGGCCAGCACTCAGGCCCCAGTCATCCCTGGAGAGGCTGGGAATGAGGGGGAGACCACAGAAGGCTGAGCACGACAGAGCGCAGAGTGGGAGACCCGCTGGTGATTAGCGTAATTGGACTTCAGGCGTGATGGGAAAGAAATAACTATGAATTATTTAAACACCAGCTCTACAGACAGACTCAGATGATTCAGAGCTGAAAAGGAAAAGGGAGAGGGCAATGAGAATGAGGAGGAGGATGAAGACTGCGTCCCTCCCCCACACCCCCAAACAGGGTCAGTACGATGGAGCTGAGCAGGGGTGAAGGCTTCTGCAGCCTCCTTGGGCCTTGGGGGCCTCGGAGGGCTGTAATTACAGTGAGGGAGGTTCAGCCTCCAACTGTCTGCAGACAGACAGCAGAAATGCTGCTGTGGTCACATGTATTCTGAGGTTGTCCCAGAAACGTGTTTATCTTTGACCAGCAGTCTGCAGGAGGGGACTGTTTTTCATGAGGAAGCCTTTTTTCAGTGTCTGGTCAGACACGAGGATGTGGCCACCATGTTATCAGTTAAAGTGTCCTGTTTTCACAATTACAACCTACCCAAGAAAATGGAAACTGGGGGTCAGAGGTGGTAGGGACCACACGGATCACACAGATCAGTCCCGTCCTTGAAAGAGGACATTGATGTGAGGCCCTTTGAACAGAAAATACTAGAATGGAGAAAACCAGAGACCTTAGACTATGGAATGTCAAAGCTGAGAAGGACCTAGAGTACCCCATTTCACATGTGAGATTCCCCAAAGATCTACCTGATATGCAAACACTCTGTAGGTCTGCATCCACTAAAAGATCTCTCTCTCTCTGTGTCTATTTGTCCATCCATCCATCCATCCATCCATCCATCCATCCATCCATTTATCTATCTCTCCATCCATCCATCTATCCATCTATCCATCTATCTATTTATCCATCTATCCATCTATCTATCCATCTATCTATCTATCTATCTATCTATCTATCTATCTATCTATCTATCTGTCTGTCTGTCTGTCTGTCTGTCTATCTATCTATCTATCTATCTATCTATCTATCTATCTATCTATCTATCATCTATCTATCATCTATCTACCTGTCTATCTATCCATCATCTCTGTCTACATGCATATATGAATGTATGTATGAATCTTGAATCTCAACAAATGTGTTTACTTTTTACTGCTCAGCCAAAATTAAAAGCCAAAGAATATTTTGAAAGGACATAGTAATCACAGAAGGGACAGGACATTTCTGCATCAACCCTGCAGCTCGCTCCTGCACAGTCCAAGCAGCAGCAGGGGAAGGAGTCTTTCTGGGGAGACCTGGTTGGCCAAGAAAGGGATGGCTCTCCCCTTTGGCCACAAAGGGCTGCTTGTGGTGATGCTGCCGCTGCTCCTGGCCACCCCATGTGGCTGGCAGGGAGTCTCTGCTGAGTGGCGCCCCAGGGATTTCATACTTATTGACTGGTGCTGTTCACCTGGAAACATGCCTGTTACTACCAGTCTCTGAGTTTCCTTGTAAGAAAATGAGTGGCCTCAGTCAGTTAATAAGCATTTATCAAATTCCTACTAAGTGCCAGACACCATGTGAAGTGCTGGGGATACACAAAACAAAGAAAGACAGAAGTCAAACAAAAAGTCCCTGCTCCCCCTGGAAGGGAGGAGATACTATACAAAGAACTGTATGGACAAGATAATTAGGTAAAGGTGTGATCAATGGGAGGAAAATCAACTGAGGGAAGAGGGGTTGGGAGAAGCTTCTCAGTCATCTCACCTTTGGTCTAGAACTAAAAAAATAATTTTTAGCTCTGAGCTCTATGCTGCTTTCTTTCTGTAAAGAAAGGAAAGTCAATTCTCAGCATTTTAGTCATGGAGGTTTCTTGTCTTTAGAAGAAAACTCCTCTCTAGGGGCCACACACATGTGGAACAGAAGCTGCAGAAAATAAATCTGTCATTGTGTCTCTTATCTCCTGCTTACCAGGAGCCAGCTCAGAGTCCCACCCTCTCTCTGACTTAAGTATAGAAAGTCCCCTTTTGACTTCTAGAAATCCCTAAGTGCTGGTGGATAACCCTTCTGAATAATTTTTAAAGGCTGCCTTTGAACAAATTGCCACAGGCTGTTTGCATGAGGTTTCACATCTTTTTTCCTCAAATCCTCAGGATCCTTGGGGTCTCCCATGGAAATGAAAGAGAAGCAGGGAGGCAAGAATGTAAGTCTGGAGAGGAGACACAGCATGGCATGGCCCTCTACTTCCGTCCTTGGCTGCAGTTCTTGTCTTTATTATACATCAGTGTCAGAAGAGGCTTTCATAGTTCTGAGGTATCTTGGACATAGAATAATCAGATATCAGAGACATCAGACCTGAGAGGGGCCTGAGACTTGCAGGACAGAGAGCATCAGGTCAGGGAAGGGCTTTAGAACGTGGAACACAGAATGTCAGAGCTGGGAGGATGCTTAGAATAGTAATGATTGGCATTTCTAGAATGCTTTAAGGTCTGTATGTTTGTGATGTCACCTCGCAACAGCCATGTGAGGTAGGACCTATCATGATTCCCTTTTTGCAGAAGAGGAAGCTGAGGCTGATAGAGGTGAAGGGATTTGCCCGGGGTCGCGAAGCTAGCCAGTGTCAAACACAGTGTTCTAGCCACTGTACTACCTGATCACATACTCGCTGTAGATTTCTGGGCATGTCTCAATTCCTCAGGTCTCCAGGCAATACTCAGATCATAAATTGAAGAGAAAGTGCCTGCAGGATTTGAACTCAGGTTTTCCTGACTCCCATTCAAAGAGTTTTACCGATTATACCAGCCAACTGCCTCCTTGGAACATGCTGGCAGAGCAAGGAGAGACCTCCTAGCTTGTCTAATACAAATTCCTGATTTTATAAAGGAGGAAATTACAATCCAGAAGGGGAAGGACTGAGCTGAAGTCCACAGAATGTGTAGTGAGAAAAATCATTCAATAAGCAAAGGATTATTAGTGTAATTCTAAGGCTCTAAAGCTCCCCTCCCAATCCTGACTCACACTGGCCAGATGGGGCCCCTGAGGATGGTTGCTACACTTGAGCTCATGAGTTGAGGGCCAGTCCTGAAGGGTGAGGGGGTAGCCCACTGGTTTGCTTCCTGCCATGATTATTTACTAGTTGATAACAATGAGTCAGCCAGATATAATTAGCTTTAAGTAAAAGCTGGTACAAAATATCCCTCTGAAAGTCTTTGCCACCCTCTCCTACCAGGCTCCAACTTAGAGTCTGCTTTCTTCCTTTTGTGAGCTACCTATGGAGTTCCCTTGAGGGATGATGGAGCTTTTCTGGTGGGCTCCGGAGGAACCTTTAATCTGCCTTTCCTTGGTTCCTTTAAGTCAAGTAGGGTGATTGTACTGATTGGCTCAATCAATCTCCATCCTTACTTTAGTCAGTAATTGTTTAAGTCAGAAGTCATCTCACCAGAGAGAGGGAGATGGGAAGAGGAAAAGAGATTGTCCTTCTGCCCCCAACCCCAGAGCAAAGGATACAAGAATGTGTTAAGTGCCGACTATGTGCCAGGTGCTTTACAGAGGTTTTCTCATTTCACTCTCACAAACACTCTGGAAGATAATGGTTGTCATCCTTCTTTTTTAATAGCTAACCAAACTGAGGCAGACAGAAGGGAAAGGTCTTGCTCAGAATCGCACAGTTAAGGGCCTGGGGCCCAGTTGGAATTTTGGTGTTCCTAACTCCAGGCCCCACGACTCTATCCACGGTACCACCTAGCTGCCTCTAGAAAAAGAGGCAAGTCTACCAAGACTAATAGAGAAAAGAACTGAGAAGTGTTTTTCTTTTATCTACCAGGAAGAGAAAGAAAGGCAAGAAGAGACAACCTCAGAAGCATGACAACTTCCAGCCTTGCCCTTTATTTCTACCACCCTCAGGTCAGATACTGAATGAGATGATATTTGGCAAGTGCTTAGCATGGTGCCTGGAATCCAGCAATCTTCATTGCTGTTAGTCAAGTCCCACGCTAGTAGCCTCAGCCCTACTTAGATCCTCCCACTATGATTTGGAGGCCATGCTGCCCTTTTGACTTTGCAAGTTCCATGAGATCTGAAAGTCAGTGCCCCTGTTTTTCCAATGGACAAACCATTTTGAGTCAAGAGGGTCCTGGTCTTTTAACAAGAGAAAGCTGCCTCCTCTAGCCAATCAGAAGGCTCTTTGAGAATCACCATCATCCTTCCTCAATATGAGTTAGGGAGAGGTGAGTCATTGCCTCTTGAGTTCTCAGTTCCCAATGGCTACAGTAACTAGGAATCAAGGGTTAACTACAATATTACCAAGGACTTTTCATTGAACAATGAGGTCCTAACTAGAGCTCCTTGGGACACTTTTGTGATAGACTTAGGAAGTTCTCCTACTGGACCCTCTGCCTTTGGGTACCATAGAATCTCAAACCTGAGTGACTCCATTGACTCCAACTCCTTCATTTCACAGATAAGGAAACCATGCCCCTGGAGACTTCAGACTTATTCAAGGACACTCAGCACACCAGAGGTTTAGTCAAGATTCAACTCTGATCTTCTGGCTTCAAATCCAGAGATCCTTCCAATATGTTGTGCTGTGTTTCTGAAGAAAACTCTTTCCGAAGGGCTGCTCTGTCAGCAGTCTAGGAAGGGACCCATGTCTTAATGTCTGATACTGTGCCTTTCAACTTTCAGCTGCCTCTTCAGCTACATCTCCACGTAGCCAAGATGATAGAAGGGGACTCAACTGAGCTTTGTTTTTCACAGAAACCCTGCTACTCCAGGCACAAGTGGGCTATTAGGGGTGTGTAGGAAATGAGACTAGAGCTTTCCAAATGAGGTTAATGGAGCATTAAAAGATGGTATGACATTCTGGTGTTATCACGCCATAAATCAGCCTTCCCTTTAATGCCTAGGCCCAGGCCCAAGTGGCTGTAGCTCAGACATTGCTACTAACCCTAGGTGATCCCTGAGCTAAGCCTTTCCCCCTGTGGACTGCAGCTTTCTTGGGAGCAAAAGACAAGGCTTAGCCTGGGGCTCTCTAAGGTCTCTTGTTGGAACTGACATCAGAAGGCCTAAGCATTGTTATGAACAGTGGGTCCTTCAGCGTGACTTCTCAGCCAGCTTGAAACCTAGTGATAACTGTTGTAAAATGGGACCATAATGCTGCCTGCACGGGGCTGTAGTAAGGAAAGCACTTGATAAACCTAGGCCTAGGGGTATTCTAGGCCTGACCTCACATTTATTGCTCTGAGTGATGATATAGCTTCAGGAATCCCTAGATACTGCAGACTCTCCAAGGTAGAATGGAGCACAACGGCAACCAGGTCTACCCCACTGTGGAGCTAGAACCATTCCACTACGTACCCAATGGTGGGTCATCCAGGCAGTCTGAAGACCTCAGGGAGGAGGAATCCACCCTCTCCCATCCTCCTTGGGGAAAGAATATCACTATTGCTGAAAAGTCTATTGGGAATTCATAGAGCCCTTGTTTCAAAGCTAGTAAGAGCCTTTCAATACACTAAATTCACCCCACTTTTATTTTACAGAAAAATAAACTGAGACCCAAGGAAACTTTGTTATTGCTTAAGGTTGCCAAGGTAGTAAGAAGAGCCTGGATTTGAATTCAGGTTGTCTTACACTGTCCAGACTGACATATCGCTGAGTCCATTCCAGGGAAGTGCCAGACCCATTAGCAGCCCATGTGTTCTTATTGTTTCAATCCTGAATCTAAGAACTCTGAGAAAAAAGCTAAGAGAAAGAGAAAACGGAAGAATGTCACTTCTGTTTTGTCTGGGACACTTTCCGACATATAGAAGCCTATCTATCAAATCCCACAAGACTGTCTGTGTGACCTTGGGCAATTCATTTCACTTCTCTAGGCCTCATCTCTAAACTGAGAAGCTAGAGGAGCGTATGCCTCCAAAGTCCTTCTAGCTTTCTGTCTTGTCCCTCCAGTCCCTAAGGGCAGTCTCCTATTCCCATGCCAGCCTCCATTTAGGACTCTAGGCAATGAGGCTGCCATGTAGAACTGTAGTGTGGTCCTCCTGTACTATCCCATTTCCTACATTCAAGACGGGGAACCTGAAGCCCAAGAATGGAGGGTCACTTTCCCAAGTGACGTCCTGGCTAGCTCTTCTGTCTCTGGACCGCCATCAAGGATAGCAATAGACACTGGAGTGAGTCATTGGCAGGTATGTGATGTTTTGCATGGAAGCTCTCTGCCCCATCTTAAAGGCACAGGGGTCTTGGGAAAGGGGCTAGTCAATTCTTCTCCAAGGAGGACTGTTGCTCCCACATTGATCTACTCCTAGCCAAAGAGGACAGACTCACAGGAGCCAGAGCAGAGGGACCCAGTGCTGGCATCTACCCTATCTCTGTGTCAGCCTTGAGAATCTGGGCCACAGGCTCTAATCCCTCATCTAAAAAACATGAGCTCACTTTGTCCTGAAGTCTTATAAATCTCCTGGTTTACAAGACTATTAATTGCAACTGGAGAAGGCTCATAATCCAACATTTGCATATAGAATAAGACCTGAATCACATATTTGCATGTATTATTGTCCAAGGCCCACTTGAATGGAATCAAACCAAGGATGTGTTTAATTAGGATTTAGTGTTTCAGATTCATTTTGCAAACCAATACAGAAGCAGGAGTCTGGAGTGAGGGCTCCAGGGCCCTCTCTGACACTGGCCAACAGTGTCTCCTTAGACAAAAAGAAACAGATCGAGGAGCAAAAGGTGGCTCTCAACAGTATGCTAACTATTGGCCAGAGAACCTTTCTCTGACAGGAATACAGTCTGGGCCAAGGATTTCATGGGTATAGAAAACTCCCAGGTGAAGAAATTCTTCCTCCCAATTCATTTGGTCACTTGCTCTTTCACACTGGTCTGAGAGTATTCATGGAACAGGATTGTTCAACCCAAAAGAAACGGGGACCACTAAATCCTGATTGCTAAGGGATAGCTGCTGGCCATAGCAAGTCTTAGAAAACCACACGTTTATGTCTTCCTTATTTTATTAATACGTTAACACATTAAAATCACATTTGAATTAAGGCCAAGGGGCACTCAGGAGGGTTGATCGCTACATGCACATGTCCCTGGGCAATGGGTTTGATACTTCAGACCTAGAGCCCTGAGAAATCAGGTGACTTTCCCAGGAACACACAGTCAGTATGTGAGCAGGTAACACAGTGACTGGAGGATGAGACTTCAAGTAAGGACTTTCAATTCTCCCTCCAATACTTGGCTGTGTGATGCCCAGCAAGTCACTAACTTCTTAGTATCCTCATCTGTAACATGGGAATGGCATCTATATAAAAGGGTTGTCATGAATGTCCAATAAGATGACATATATAATGGTTTGTGAACTTTAAGGCTCCAGATAAATGCTACTTATCATCACTATCATCATCACCATCATTATTATAGATCAGAGGTGGGACTCCATCTTTAGGTGTTCCCATGTCCAAGATCACTATGCTATACTATGTCCCTTGACTTGGATTCCTTGAAAAATTCCAGAAGAGATCATTAAAAAGAGATGATTGGTGAACATATAGAAATAGAAACAGCGATTAATTAGACAAAGACAACTGGGCTGGTTCAAGAAGTGGCCATCCATCCATCAATCAATTGAACAGTAATACTCATTCAGCGCCTACAATGACACATAGAGGATATTAGATGCTGGGGTACAAAGATATTTGCAACAGTCCTTGACCTCCAGGAGTCAGGGGAGGCTGACCTTATTTTTAAAAATTATTTTATTTGTTTTCAGTTCTCTTTAATCACTTCCATATATCTTAGAATTTTTCCCCTCCCTCTTCTTCTTTCCCCCCTCCCTGAGACTGCATGAAATCTTATATAAGTTCTACACATACATTCCTATTAAATATGTTTTCACCTTAGTCAAGTTGCATAAAAGAATTAAAATGAATGGAAGAGACTATAAAACAAAACAAAATGAAACATAACGCAAGAGAAAATGGTCTGCTTCATTCTGTGATTCAACTCCTAGTTCTTTCTTGGGATGTTGAAAGCGTTTTGTCTCAAGAGTCCATTGGAAATTTTTTAAGTGCTTGCATTGTAATGAAGTACTAAGTCTACCAGAAAAATTCCTCGCACTCTGTGGTTGTTGCTGTGTACAAAGTTCTCCTAGTTCAGCTCCTTCCATTCAGAATCAGTTCATATAAGTCTTCCCAGGCCTCTCTGAAGTCTTTCTGTTCATCATTTCTTATAGCAAAATAGTATTCTATTACATTCATATACCACAATTTATTCAGTCATTCCCCAATTGATGGGCATCCCCTTGATTTCCAACTTTTGGCCACAACAAAGAGAGCTGCTATAAATATTTTTGTACATGTTGGTCCTTTTCCCATTTGTATGATCTCTTTGGGATACAGTCCTAGTAGCGATATTGCTGGGTCAAAGGGTATGCACATTTTTGTAGCCTTCTGGGCAGAGTTTCAAATTGCTCTCCGGAATGGTTGAATCAGCTCACAGCTCTACCAATAATGAATTAATATTCCAACTCTCCCACATCTTCTCTAACATTTATATCTTCTCTAACATTTATCATCTTCCTGTTTTGTCATGTTGGACAGTCTGAAAGGTGTGACGTGCTACCTCAGAGTTGTTTGGTTAGTATCTCTCTAATCAATAGTGATTTAGAACATTTTTTTCATATAACTACAGATAGCTTTAATTTCTTCCTCTGAAAATTGCCCGTTCATATCCTTTGATCAATTGGGGAATGACTTGTATTCTTGTACATTTGACTCAGTTCTCTATATATTTTAGAAATGAAGCCTTTATCACAGACAGTAGTTGCAAAAATTCTTTCCCAGTTTTCTGCTTCTCTCCTAATCTTGGTTGTATTGAGTTTGTTTATGCAAAACCTTTTCAATTTAATGTAGTCAAAATTATCCATTTTGTACTTCATAGTTTTCTCTATCTAGTTTGGTTAAAAACTTCTCCATTCTCCATAAATCTCTGACAAATACACTATTCCTTGCTCCCCTGATTTGTTTATAATATAAATCTTCATACCTAGATCATGGAACCACTTTGACTTTATTCTTGTGTACAGTGTCAGGCATTGGTTTATGCCCAGTTTCCACCACACTGTTATCCAGTTTTCCCAGCAATTTTGTCAAACAGTGAGTTTTTATCCTAGAGAATGGAGTCCTTGGGTTTATCAAACAGAAGATTTCTATATTCATTGACTATTGTTTTTTGAGTACCTAACTTATTCCACTGATATACCCCTCTATTTCTTAGCCAGTATCAAGTGATGATTATCACTTTATAATACAATTTGAGGTCTGGTAGGGGTAGGTCACCTTCCTAGCATTTCTTTTCATTAGTTCCCTTGACATTCTGAACCTTTTTTTCCTCCAGATGAATTTTAGTATTATTTTTTTCTAACTCTAGAAAATAATTATCTGGTAGTTTGATTGGTTTGGCACTGAATAAATAAATCAATTTAGGTAGAATTATCATTCTTATTATATTAGCTCTGCCTACCCATGAGTAACTGATGTTTTTCCAATTATTTAGATCTGACTTTATTTGTGTGAAAAAGGTTTTGTAATTGTGTTGATATAGTCCCTGGGTTTCCTTTGACTGGTAGACTTCCAGATATTTTAGTGTCCTACTGTAGCTTTAAATGAGATTTCTCTTTCTATTTCTTGCTGTTGGGCTTTGTTAGTAATATATAGAAATGCAGATGATTTATCTGGGTTTATTTTGTAACCTGAAATTTTGCTAAAGTTGTTTATTCTTTCAAGTAGTTTTTTACTTGATTCTCTGGGATTCTCTAAGTATATAATCATATCATCACCAAAGAGTTATAGCTTAGTTTCTCCTTTGCCTATTCTAATTCCTTCAATTTCTTTTTCTTCTCTTATTGCAAAAGCTAGCATTTCTAATATCATATGGAATAACAGTGGTGATAATGGACATCCTTGTTTCACCCCTGATCTTATTGGAAATGCATCTAGCTTATCCCCATTGTATATAATGCTTGCTGATGGTTTTAGTTAGACACTGCTTATTATTTTATAAAAAGTTCCATTTATTCTTATGCTCTCCAATGTTTTCAATAGGAATGGGTGTTGTATTTTGTCAAAAGCTTTTTCTGCATCTATTGAGATAATCATATAATTTCTGTTAGTTTTGTTGTTGATATGACCCATAAGGCTGAT
Source organism: Notamacropus eugenii (assembly GCF_028372415.1). NCBI lineage: Eukaryota > Metazoa > Chordata > Mammalia > Diprotodontia > Macropodidae > Notamacropus > Notamacropus eugenii. The sequence goes on from NC_092872.1 coordinate 755,741,831, forward strand.
GATTTTCCTAACACTGAACCAGCCCTGCATTTCTGGTATAAATCTTACCTGATCATAATATATTATTCTGGTGACAAATTGCTGTATTCTTTTTGCTAACATCTTATTTAAAATTTTTACATTTATATTCATTAGAGAAATTGGTCTACAATTTTCTTTCCCTGTTTTGACTCTTCCTGATTTAGGTATCATAACCATAATTGAATCATAAAAACAATGTGGTAGGACCCCTTCTTCCCCAGTTTTCCCAAATAGTCTATATAATATTGGAATTATCTGTTCTTTACTTTAACTGTTTACAAGAATTCACTTTTAAATCCATCTGACCCTGGCTAGTTTTTCCTAGGGAGTTCATTGATGGTGTGATAAATTTCTTTTTCTGAGATGGGGTTATTTAAATATTCAACTTCCTCTTCAGTTAATCTAGGTAATTTATATTTTAAAAAATATTCATCCATCTTATTTGGATTGTAGAATTTATGGCATATAGTTGGGTAATTTCTAATTATTGTTTTAATTTCCTCCTCATTAGAGGTGAGTTCACCCTTTTCATTTTTGATATTGGTAATTTGGTTTTCTTCTTTCTTTTTTTTAATCAAGTTAACCAAAGGTTTATCAATTTTATTGTTTTTTTCATAAAACCAACTCTTAGTTTTATTTACTAGTTCAATAGTTTTCTTAATTTCAATTTTATTAGTCTCTCCTGTGGTTTTCAGTATTTCTAATTTAGTATTTACTTGGGTATTTTCATTTTGTTCTTTTTCTAGCTTTTTTTAGTTGCATGCCTGTTTCTCTGTTTTATTCATGTAGGCATTCAAAGATATAAAACTTCCCCGAAGAACTGCTTTTGCAGTATCCCTTAAGATTTGGTGGGTGGTTTCATTATTGACATTCTCTTGAAAGAAGTTGTTGATTGTTTCTATGATTTGTTGTTTAACAAATTTAAGATTAGATTATTCTTTAAGATTAGATTATTTAGTTTCCAATTAATTTTTTATTTTTCTTTCCATGGCCTTTTATTATACATAATTTTTATTGCACTATGATCTGAAAAGGATGCATTGACTGCCTCTATCTTTTTGCACTGGATTGTGAGGTTTTTATGCCCTACTACATAGTTGATTTTTGTATATGTGCCATGTACTGTTGAGAAAAAGTCATATTCATTTTTATCCCCATTCAGTTTTCTCCAGAGATCTATCATATCTACCTTATCCAGAGTTTTATTCACCTCCTTAACTTTTTTCTTGCTTATTTTGAGGTTAGATTTATCAAGTTTAGAGAGGGGGAGGTTGAGTTCCCCCACTAGTATTGTTTTGCTGTCTACTTCTTCCTGTAATGCCTTTAACTTCATCGCTAAGAATTTGGATGTTATACCACTTGGAAGATATATGTTTAGTAATGATATTGCTTCATTGTCTGTGGTGCCTTTTAGCAGGATGTAGTTTCCTTCCTTATCTCTTTTGATTATATATATTTCTGCTTTTGCTTTGTCTGAGATTAGGATTGCTACAGTATGTTTTTTATGTCAGCTGAAGCACAATATATTCTACTTCAGCCTTTTACCTTTACCCTGTGTGTATCTCCCCATTTCTTATAAAATTTCTTATAAAGTTTCTTATGAACAACATATTGTTGGATCATGATTTTTAATCCATTTTGGTATCTGTCTCCGTTTTATAAGAGCATTCATCCCATTCACAGTCACAGTTACGATTACAATCTGTATCTTTCCCTCCATCCTCTTTCCCCCATTTATGCTTTTAGTTTTCCCTTCTCCCTTCCCCTCCACCATAGAGTTTTACTTTTTGACCACCACCTCCCTCAGTCTTCCCTCCGTTTTTTCAGCCCCCTTCTCTTTTACTCACCCTTTCCCTTACTACTTCTTCCCTTCCTTTTAGCCTCCTTGCCTTTTCTTTCCCCTTTCCTCTCCTACTGCCTATAGAGCTAGTTGGATATCTAAACTTAACTGAGTTTGTTGTTCCCTCCTTGAACCAAATCAGATGAGAGTAAATCTCAAACAATGTTCATCTCCCTTCCCTCTTTCCCTCTACTGTAATATATTTTTGTGCCTCTTCCTGTAATGTAATCTACTTTTTTCTGCCTCCTCCTTTTCACATTTCCCATTACAGTCCCTGTACACCCTTAAATCACATTTTTATCATCACATAATTTACTTTATACGCACTTCCTCTATCTATTTATATCCTTTTATATACCATAATAAATGTATAATTCTCAAGATTAACAAATGTCATCTTCCCTTATAGGGATGTAAAAAGTTTGCCCATATTGAATAACGAGTTTTTTTCCTGCTGTTTACCTTTTTCTGCCTTTCTTGAGACTTGTGTTTGAAGATCAAATTTTCCATTGAACTTTGGCCTTTTCATCAGGAAGGTCTGGAAATCCCTTATTTCATTGAAAGTCCATCTTCTTGCCTGAAATATTATGCTCGGTTTTGCTGGGTAATTGATCCTTGGTTGCAATTCCAGCTCCTTTGCCTTACAGAATATCACATTTCAGTTCCTTTGATCTTTTAATGTAGAAGGTGCAAGATTCTGTGTGAGCCCGACTGTAGGTCCTTGATATTTAATGGTTTCTTTCCGTCTGCTTCCAGTATTTTATCATTCACTTGATAGTTCTGGAATTGACTACTATATTTCTTGATAGTTTTAGCTTGGGATCCCTTCTAGGAGGTGAACAGTGGATTCTTTCTAAGACTATTTTGTCTTTTGTATCTAGGAACTCTGGGCAGTTTTCTTTGATGATTTCTTGGAAGATATTGTCCAGGCTCTTTTTTTCATCATGGCTTTCTGGTAGATCAATAATCCTTAGATTTTGTCTCCTGGATCTATTTTCCAATTAGATATTTTACATTTTCTTCTGTCATTTCATTCTTTTTTTTTTTAATTTAACTTTTAACATTTATTTTCACAAAATTTTGGGTTACAAATTTTCTCCCCTTTTATCCCCTCCCCCCCCAAACCCAAGCATTCTAATTGCCCCTGTGACCAATCTGCTCTCTCTTCTATCCTCCCTCTCTGCCCTTGTCTCCATCTTCTCTTTTGTCCTGTAGGGCCAGATAGCTTTCTTTACCCCTTAACCTGCATTTCTTATTTCCTAGTGGTAAGAACATTACAGTTGATCCTAACACTTTGAGTTCCAACTTCTTTAGCTCCCTCCCTCTCCACCTCTTCCCTTTGGAAGACAAGTAATTCAATATAGGCCAAATCTGTGTAGTTTTGCAAATGATTTCCATACTAGTTGTGTTGTATAGGACTAACTATATTTCCCTCCATCCTATCCTGTCCCCCATTACTTCTATTCTCTTATGATCCTTTCCCTCCCCATGAGTGTCGACCTCAGATTGCATTCTCCTCCCCATGCCCTTCCCTCTATCCTCCCCCCCACCCTGCTTGTGCCCTTGTCCCCCACTCTCCTGTATTGTGAGATAGGTTTTCCTATCAAAATGAGTGTGCATTTTATTCTTTCCTTTAGTGGAATGTGATGAGAGTAGACCTCATGTTTTTCTCTTGCCTCCCCTCTTTACCCTCCACTAATAAGTCTTTTGCTTGCCTCTTTTATGAGAGATAATTTGCCCCATTCAATTTCTCCCTTTCTCCTCCTAATATTTCTCTCTCACTGCTTGATTTCATTTTTTTTTTTTTTAGTATGTGATCCCATCCTCTTCAATTCACTCGGTGCACTCTGTCTCTATGTATGTGTGTGTGTGTGCATGTGTGTGTGTGTAATCCCACCCAGTACCCAGATATTGAAATGTTTCAAGAGTTACAAATATTGTCTTTCCGTGTAGGAATGTAAACAGTTCAACTTTAGTAAGTCCCTTATGACTTCTCTTTGCTGTTCACCTTTTCATGGTTCTCTTCATTCTTGTGTTTGAAAGTCAAATTTTCTTTTCAGCTCTGGTCTTTTCATCAAGAAAACCTGAAAATCCTCCATTTCATTGAAAGACCATTTTTTCTCCTGAAGTATTATACTCAGTTTTGCTGGGTAGGTGATTCTTGGTTTTAGTCCTAGTTCCTTTGACTTCTGGAATATCTTATTCCATTCCCTTCGATCCCTTAATGTAGAGGGTGCTAGATCTTGTGTTATCCTGATTGTATTTCCACAATACTTGCATTGTTTCTTTCTAGCTGCTTGCAATATTTTCTCTTTCACCTGGGAATTCTTGAATTTGGCCACAATGTTCCTAGGAGTTTCTCTTTTTGGATCTCTTTCATGCGGTGTTCTGTGGATTCCTTGAATATTTATTTTGCCCTCTGGTTCTAGAATCTCAGGGCAGTTTTCCTTGATAATTTCATGGAAGATGATGTCTAGGCTCTTCTTTTGATCATGGTTTTCAGGTAGTCCCAGAATTTTTACATTGTCTCTCCTGAATCTATTTTCCAGGTCAGTTGTTTTTCCAATAAGATATTTCACATTATCTTCCACTTTTCCAATCTTCTCACTATGTTTTGTGATATCTGTCTTTCTCATAAAGTCCTTAGCATCCATCTGTGCCATTCTAGTTTTGAAAGAACTATTTTCTTCAGTCAGCTTTTGAATCTCCTTTTCCATTTGGCTAATTCTGCTTTTGAAAGCATTCTTCTCCTCATTGGCTTTTTGAACCTCTTTTGCCAATTGAGTTAGGCTAGTTTTCAAGGTGTTAATTTCTTCAACATTTTTTTGGTTCTCCTTTAGCAGGGAACTGATCTGCTTTTCATGCTTCTCTTTCATCCCTCTCATTTCTCTTCCCAGTTTTTCCTCCACCTCTCTAACTTGATTTTCAAAATTCTTTTTGAGCTCTTCCATGGCCTGAGCCCATTGGGTGGGTTGGGACACAGAATCCTTGATTTCTGTGTCTTTGCCTGATGGTAAGCATTGTTCTTCCTCATCAGAAAGGAAGGGAGGAAATGTCTGTTCTCCAAGAAAGTAACCTTCTATAGTTTTATTTCTTTTCCCTTTTCTGGGCATTCTCCCCAGCCAGTGACTTGACCTCTGAATATTCTCCTCACACCCACCTCACCTCCTGGTCCTCCCAGCCAGCGTTTGGGGGCTGAGATTCAAATGCTGCTTCCTGCCTTAGGGCTTTTGGCGGGGGCAGGGCTGCTATTCAGTGTGAGAATTAAGATCAGGTGGTCAGGTCGGGGCAGGGCCGCCTCTCAGGCTCAGTTCCCTCAGGGGGTTTATGTACAGACCATCCACAATGGATCCAGGCTCCTGCCCGCTTGGGGAGCCCCTGTCTGCAGCCGCCTCTCAGCTTCTATCTCCTGGGGGGGCCTGAGCCATGGGGGCACCCCACTCCCCTCTCGACCCGCCAAAGAGACTCTCTCACTGACCCCTGTCACCTGTGGGTGGAGTGGCTTGTGCCGCAGCTGGAGATCCTGTCCCTGAAGCCCGCTCGGATCTGTACCTCTCAGAGCTGCGGCCGCCGCAGGTCTGGGCTGGGCTCCACGTCTGCAGCACGACGGACCTTTTGCGAGAGGTTTGCAGGTCCCTCTGTGGGTGGAGGGACCCGCGTGGCCGCTGGAGATCCCATCCCCATAGCCTGCTCGGATCTTTTCCTCACGGTGTCGCGGCCGCTGCAGGGCTGCCCTCTGCTCCCAGTCCCAGCGCCCAGTCCGCAGCGCAAAGGACCCCCCACGAGAGGTTTGCAGGTCTCTCTGGAACAGAAATCTCCCTCGCTCCAATATTCCATGGCCTCTGGGTGCAGAATTCACCATGAGTTGGTCCCCTCTAGCCGTTCTGTGGGTTGTGGGTTCGGAGCTATGTGTATGTGCGTCTTTCTACTCCGCCATCTTGGCTCCGCCCCTGTCATTTCATTCTTTAGATTCTTTTTGACTGATTTTTGATGTTTCATAGATTCATTAGTTTCTACTTGTCCAATTCTAATTTTTATCAAATTGTTTTCTTCAGTTAACTTTTGCATCTCCTTTTCCATCTGTCCAATTTTTCCTTTTAAGGAGTTATTTTCTCCAATTAGTTTTTGTACTTCCTTTCCCATTAGTCCAATTTTCCTTTTAAATTCTTCCGTGATTTCTTTTTTCATATTTTTAAAATCATTGACCAGTTTTTCTTCTACTTCCCTAATTTGGCTTTTAAAATCCTTCTTGCGCTCTTCCCAAAATGCTCTTTGAGCCTGAGACCAGTTCATATTCGTTTCTGAAGTTTCAGATGGCAGTACAGTCTCAATGCTGCCCTGTTTGATATTTGTGTTTTGGTCCTTGCTCCCCTAGAAAGATTCTATGGTCTTATCTTTTCTGGTTTGCTTTTTGCTCATGATGATCACCCTTTATCTGGCTTGTAAAGTGTAAAGTTTGCTTCTGGGGCACAGGTGGCTCTGTCCCACCATTCTTGTGCTTAGAACTTGAGGCTTTGTATATTGTGGCCTCTGGTTCTTTCAGTTAGAGGCTAGAATGCAGTAGTTTACCTGTTGCTGACCTGGGTCTTGTGCCAAAGCAGAGGCCAGGTGAAGTCTTTCTGAGTTTCCCCAGAATTACTCTGGAGTTAGCTGTGTTAAGTGTGGGGGAGGGGTGGTCTGGCCACAAGAGGTCTCCTCTCCTGATCACAGGCAGTCTAAGTGGTTGGTTAACTAGTGTTTGCACTAGTGTCTTCCCCATTCTCTGGGGCACACCTGGGGTCCTGGTGTTGATGATTGTAGGCTCCTTCCCCTGGGGCTAAGGATCTCCTCCCAGTTCACTGAAGTGAGGCTATCTGGAGCCACTCTGGTCCTGTCCCCTTCAGCCACAGCAAATGGGACCCCCCTTTGTGATTTTCCTAGCCTCACTGGCTAAGAAACTATTTACCCCTTTTGTCTGATTCCACTTTTCCAGGATTTTTCCTGGGGAAATATTCTCTGGGTTTTTCAAGATCAACAAGGGGAGGGAGATAGCATGTACTAATCACACCACCATCTTGGCTCCCAGCAGGTCAAGTAGGTGACTTACAGACATTTTATCTGTGGACTAATAGTCTTGGGAGTGGCTGCTACAGTTACCTGGGATTCTGCAGTTCTCTCTCACTCAGGTCCCCTGGACTCCTGTCCTGGGCTGATATGTTTGAGATTCCACAGTACAGCTGCTGGTTCAGACTGCCCTGGGCTTCCTGCTGGGCTTTGCAATGGTGGAGTCTGTACTGGTACAGCCTGTGTGCTGTGCGCTGTGTGTTCCTCCAACCCTGTGCAACAGATCCTTCTTGTCAACCTTCCAGATTGTCCTGGGTTGGAAATCCACCACAGTCTGTCTCCCACTGAATTCTGCCACTCTAAAATTTGGTCAAATTCTCTTTTCAAAGCTATCTGAAGGAATTTGTCTTGGAGCTTAGGTGTGTAGTTGTTCTCACGCTATCATCTTGTCTCTGCCCCATAACCTCATTTTTTTTACTAGAATCATTAAACTGGTAGACAATGAAAGTGTTGTATATATATCTGACTGGCTTTGGTAAAGCACTTGTTAGACTATGAGATCAAAGGCTTGACAAAAGTGTTAGTAAACTATACCTGCAGGACTCCCATCAGCTACTAGTTAAACATCTCTATCAAAATAAAAAGTCAGTGAGGTGGGAAGGCAAATTCATTCCCAGCTAGACTTAGTATCTTCACCAGAATGTCTTTCCACCCTGTGTTTCATGCTAACTTCCCTGTTAGGTCCAGTGCAGCACCATCCTCCCAGTTGCACAGGCTCAGAGTCTCAGGGCCATGCTTGACTTCTCATTCCCATTCAATCTGCCCCCACTTCCAAGGAGTTGGTGAGCCTTATTGATTCTACTTCCACAATATCTGCCATAGACATTCCTTTCTCTCCACTCTCACAGGCATCACCTTAATTCATGACCTCATCATCTCTGATCTGGAGCACTGCAATTGTTTCCTAATTGGTCTCTCTGCCTTACTTCTCCCCTCTTTCGAACCCCTTTTTCCACACAGCTGCCCAGGTGATCTTCCTAAACCATAGGGCTGACCATGTCTCTTCTGGTTCAGTAAATGAGACTAGCTTCTTTCCTCTAGGATCAAATAGGAACTCTGACAATTGAAGGCCTCTGCAACGTGGGTGTTTCTGGTCTTTTTTGTCTTATCTCACAACCCTCTCCCTCAGCATTTCCTCTATCTGAAGCCATGCTGGCCTTCTGGTCTACCACAGTACACTCCACTGGCCAACGCAAGTCTGTTAATATTCAGCCTCCTTACCTTTACTTCCCCAAATCTCCAGGTTTCTTCCAGCCTCAACCCAAAGTCCACCTTCTCCATGAAGCCTCCTTGACTCTTCCCAGATACTAGTGCCCACCTCTCCCAAACTACTATTTATTCACTTTACATATGCTATGTATTTACATAGATATCCATAACATATGTTTTGCACACATACATATATGTATGTATGTGTGTATGTATGGATGGAAAGAAACAGTGAGAGACAGAGCAGAGAGAGAAGTGGGGAGGTGAGAGGGAGAGATAGACAATGATGGAGGGAGACACGGGGTGGGGTGAGGCAGGCTCCTCTCACATCTGCTCTTGACCCTCTGGCCCTGTGCTTCTGCAGTCTCCTCCTGGGAGATCCCTTGACCCTTCCCACTGGGGAGTTTCTCCAGGAACTTTCATTTTAAAGGAAGTCTCAGTCACTCCCCTCCCAGCTCCCCTCCTCATCTCCAGGACTTCATTTCCAGGCACCTCCTTCCCCCATCCTATTTTATGTGTTTCTTCCCTCTCTGCAATGTCAGTTCCTTTAGGGAAAGGACTGTCTTCTTATTTGTATTTGTACTTCTACCACAGTACCTGGACATAGTAACCCTAAAGTGGGTAGATCACTGGACTTGAAGTCAGAGACCTGAGTTCCAATTCAACCACAGACACTTGCTGTTTGACCCTTAACCTCTGTCTGTCTCAGTTTCCTCTACAGAAAAATAGCCATAACAGTAGTACTTCTACCTTCCAAGGTTCTTGTGAGGATAAAATGAGATTTTTTAAAGCACTTTGAAAACCCTATAGTGATATACAATGCTAGCTCTCTCCTTGGGATTATGATTATAATTATTGGTAAATGCTTATTGCCTTGATATTTGTGTGTGCACTCACATACATACATAATACACTGTCTCTGCTGCTACATCATGTACTTCTGGTACTCAGACACTTGTTCATTTTTTATTCACTGCTTGGAACACAAGGACCCAATCGATGTTTGTGGATTTGTTGACGCTACACTTTTGGAAAAGATAGAGTTATCTGGACAGGCAGTATCTGGAGCTTGTTGAATGACTGAATCCAAAGAGTTCAATGTCAGTTCAGCAAAGAGTCTCCAAAAAGGGGCCTCAGAGATCTGCGTATGGCTCTGGGGTACCTTCTCCATCCCCCCCCACCTGCCATTTGGACAAAGGAATAACTGTCTTGCTCGTAAATTTGCAGATTAGTTTATTTCTCGGTATGCTTGGTTTCTGTGTGTTTTTGAGGGGATGGGTGCGTGTGCGTGTGTGTGTATGTGTGTTTGTTTGTGTGTGTATGTTATGCTCTTACTATTTTATGTTAATAAAAACTTTTATTTTGAACTAATTGTATCTATTAGCTGAATTTTGAAGGCAAGTGCTCCAGTGAGGGCTTGTGAACCAATATTGAAGGAGTACAGACCACAAAGAAACTGTGAAGCCTGATGATAGAGAGCAAGCTGAAAACTTTTGAGTATGAAATTGAGGAGGTTTCCCATATAGGGTACTACATAAAATCCTTCCCAACTTGGACATTCTAGATTCTGAGGTCCTTCATGCACCTCCTAGGCTGGGAACCTGCTTTTGGATGAGAAGTATCCATGAAAAGAGAGCTCAGTCCCAAATGCTGTTAAGGGTGGGGCTGCAGGTGTCTGTCCTCAGATAGAACTGGGTGAGGGCTTCACATGAAGTTCTCCCATGTGGGACTCTGCTTCATAGAGGACCTTTGTTCCCTTGGCCATGGCTCAAACAGTATTCCCCAGGCTTATTTCTAGCAGGGTTCTTTTGTTTCACTATGGTTCCATTCTTGTGATAAAACCCTAGAAGTCATTTTCTTTTCTGTCCAGTCATTTTTTCAGTTGTGTCTGACTCTGTGACACCATTTGGAGTTTTCTTGGCAAAGATACTACACTTACCAGGTACTTCTTCAGTTCATTTTTAGATGAGGAGACTGAGGAAAACAGAAGTTGAGCGACTTGTTTGGTGTCACACAGCTAGTAAGTGTCTGAGGCCAGATTTGAACTCAGGAAGATGGGCCTTCCTGACTCCAGACCCAGTGCTCTATCTACTACAGGGCTACCTGGCTGTCCTAACACTTTCTTCAGCATCTTTTCCTTGTGTGATGGTTGTGCTTCATTCAATTAGCACAAAGTATTGTGGGCTTAACCTCCAAAGACTTATCACCTGTAGGACTTTAGAATTAGTGCTAAAAGGGACCTCTGAGGTCATCAAATCTAGCCCCATTCATTGTATGAAGAAACTCAGAGCCAGAAGGTAAGCAATCTTCCCAAGGTCCCAAGGTTTCCAGTGACTGAGGCGGGAATCAAACCCAAGTCTTCCCACTTCTGAGTGTAGAGCTCTATCCACAGCACTAGCCAACTTACCTTTCTCTAAAGAAAAGGCCCAGGGAATCTGGCCTTAGTGGTCAGGTGACAAGAGGGAGTTGCCACTAGAATTATACCGAGGTGGATTCAGTTTGAGGGTCCCCTTTACCTCTGCACACATCACAACTGCTGATTAAGAAAAGCTCAGGACAATTCCATCCCAGACTGCTCTTCTCAGATCCCTGCCTGGCCTCTGCCTGTTCAGCCTTCACACTTGCTACTTCCCTTCCCTGGCCCACACGGCCTCTCCTGACTGTGATGGTGTGGTCACCTTGGCATAGTGATCAGGGGTGAGGCACATATTCAGGCCCTCAAGGTCAGTGACATCCAATTCCTGGCTTGATTTTCATTTAGTGGCTCTACCTGTTTGTGCTCTCTATTCCTGTGTAGTCTATACACTCCCTGAAGGCAGGGCCTGTGCCTTTTTCCTGCTCTGGTCCTCCTCCCGTGCCAGGGCTGAGCATTTAGGATGGTTCCGTACACACTTCTAAAGAACACACCTGTGAGATGAAATGGAATTTCATGAAAAACAGTGAAGGGGGCTGAGTTTTTCTGTAACAATTCATCCACTTATCCCGAAGCCCCAAATGTAATTGTGGATGTAGTGACTGGCTATTCTCATTCTTCAGTGATCCTATAAGACACACAAGGTTAGTAGTTCACCTCATAATTGAGAAAACTGAGACCCAGGGATGAAGTGACCTGTATAAATTAACTTGATGGCAATGAAGAGTTGCAGCCCAGGGTTCATTGGGGTTATTTTTTTCTAAAAGTCTATTGGGTCTGTCTTCCCCTGACACTACAAAGAAGTCCCCTAGTTCTCCCTGGAATCCAGGGATGGGTAGTTGAGCTCATGGGGATATGCCATCACTCCCGGGGAATGGACTTTCATATCTGATGTGTGTTCAGACCTGCTGCCTCTAGAGTGAGCATCCTTGGTTCAGCTGACACTATCTACAGAAAACAAGTGTCCAGCCATGGTAGCAGGGTAAGGTCACTCTGGTGATGGTATTTGTGGGTGAGTCATTCCTGAAGACCTTGTGCAGCTCTCTCTCTGCCAGCTGCCAGCATGGGGATTTCCACAGGCTGAGAAGTCCACTTCGCAGATACAGCCCCTGACTGCTAACCTCACCATTAACAGGACATCTCTTTGGATCCAGTGTCCTGGGCTTGTGGCCAGAGAACCCAACTCTGCTGGTGACCAACAGTGGGATTTCAGGCCAGTCATGACCATTACAAACCTCATTTTCTTAATTTGTGAAGTGATACAGATGAAGGAGTGCCTCAAGGAGATAAAGGTTAGAATAAAGGCCTTGGGATTGCAGAGCCCTCCAGAAAGGTCATTTATCCTCATAATTGCTACCATTATTTTGGGAGGCAAGGTGGTGTTGTTCAAAGGACATTGGATGGAGAGCCAGAGTGGGACTGAATGGGGAAAGGGAATAAATGTTTATGTAGCACCTACTGTGATGCTGGCACTGGGCAAAGTGCTTCACAACGATCTCCTTTGATCCTCACAACAACCCTTGGAGGTAGGTACTATAACCTCCATTTTATGTTTGAGAAAACAGAGGCAGGCAAGGTCAAATGGCTTGCCCGGGGTCACATAACCAGTAAATGTTTTAGATCAAATTTGATTTCAGGTCTTAGTGACTCCAGGTCCAGAACTCTGTGTACTGCAGTGGCTCTAGTGGGACATTTTTGTCACATACTGCCTGGGTAGCTTGGACGTTTGATTAAAGGACTCAGAGCTGGAAGAGACTGAAAACACAGAATATTTACTTCAGGGATGATCTACTCCAAATCCCCTAACTAATCAATCAGTCAACACTTATTAAGCACCTACTCTATACCAGGCCCAGCATAGCATGTATGGATATACAAACCTTCCCTCGTGCACTTACTGACCTTGGACACACCACTTGACCTCTTAGAGTTTCAGGAAAACTTAAGATTCTAAGTTACCAAGCAGGTGACTTGGATTCTTAACCATTTGGGGGCCATAGACCCCTTTGACAGTCTAGTGAAACCTGTGGACCTCTTCTCGTGATAACGCTTTTAAATGCCTAAAATAAAATACATAGAATTATGGATGAAAGTAATTATACTGAAGTATGGTTATCAACATAGTTTAAAATAAAACCAGTTGACAGGTCCAAGCATAAGAGCCCCCGAGGAGTTTCCTCAGGAGAAGAGTTCCGTATACCAAGAAATCACAGATGCAGACAAAAGTCTAGCCTAAGTACTAGACTAGGCACTGAAGAGTAACTTGCTTAAAATTCCCTAACTATTATGGACTAGATTTTAAACGAGAGCCCCAGGACTGCAAATTCAATGATCTTTTGGCTGCTCGGTGCCTCAGTTGGTTCCATCAGTAAAAATGATGGAATTTGGAGGCGGAAGCTGTGGCTGATTGGGCATCTAGAATCCAGTGTTTCTGATCCATCCTCAGATAGATTGAGAATCCTGACGTACATCTGACCATGTCACTGTGTCCCACTCCCCACAAAGCTTCAATCGTTTTCTACTTTCCCAAGGATAAAAATGTCAACTCCTCTCAGCCAGACATGTAAAGCCCTCTACTTTTTGGGTCTCTGTGATTTTATTTCCTCTTACGCCCCTCGCTACGTTCTCATTTCTACCTAAAATGACCTTTTAGCATTCTCTGTACATGCCTTTCCATCTCCAGACAGTGTGCTTTTATACAAGTGGTTCCATTTTCTGGAATTTGGATTTTATCTGCAGTATTGGGTTTAATCTGGGAAGCCACAGTTTAAGAAGAGCTTGTATTCCCTGGAGAATAGTCTGAGGAGGAGAAGTCAGATGGTGAAGGCCTTTGAGTTCTTGCCATGATGATGATAAGTTGAAGAAAGTGAGAAAGTGTAGCCTGTAGGAGAGGAGATTGGGGGTGGGGCATGATGACTGATTTCAAGTTCAAATATTTGAAAGGCTTTCCCGAAGGTGAGGGACCAGGCTTGTTCTGTGTGCAGAACCAGGACCAACAGGTGAAAGATGCCAAGAGCAAGATGGAGGCTTGATGTCAGGAAAACCATCCTGTAAAGAAAGCTCTTCCCAAATGGGATGTGGTGCCTTCGGAGGACATGTGTTCCTTCTCTGTGATGGTTTTTACACAGAGGTTAGACTTGTGGGGTATATTATGGGGGGCTGCTTTTGTGAGTGAGTGGGGCTGGCTGGTTTCAGAGACCTTTCAGCTCTCAAATCTGGGATTCTGTATGTTCACTGGGCTACATGGCTGCTGTGCTTTCTCTTTACTCTTAACTTCTGTGACATCCTGAAGGAACAAAGCTAACCTAGAACCTCAGAGTTAGCCAGGACCTTGGAGAGGATTACTCCAACCACCGCCTAAGGCATGAATCCTCTATACTATCTCCAACAAAGGGCCATCCAATCTTCATCCTCATCATCAACTCCCTTCATTCCTCAGTACTTTCTCAGTCCCTCCTTACTGCTCTGGCCTTCCTACCTTCTTAATCTTGATCCCTTGGGGAATCAGTTCATCTCTACCCCATTCACCACTCTTGAGTCCCTCATCCCCTTATTGCCAGTCTCACCTTTCCAAACTACAGACTTGAATTACTTCTCCCCTCAATCCCCCTGCCCCAACCCACCTCTGCTTCCTCTAGAATGCTGATGAGTGACCTGGAGGAAATCACAAAACCCTGGTGACTGAGTCTACTACCCATGTATATTCTTGAATCTCAGTTGGTCCCACACTTTGGCTAGGCAATCCTTCAGTGCCTTTCTTCTCAAATCAGTTCCCTATCCTACTCCCCACACTGACTATCACCAAATCTCCGTCCTCTACTTGAGCTCCCAACACAACTCCTTTGGTGACCTTAGCTAAGGCTCTCAGTTTATACATTACCAAAGAAATTGAGGCCATTCGCTGTGTGCTCCTTCCTCTCTCATTTCAGATCTCCTCGCCAGTGTCTGATGAAAAGGGCACTTTCTCATGCTAAAGTCTTAGCCATTAAATATATATTTGACCTTTCTTTCTCCACCATGCCATCCTCTCTCTGTCTCCCTCTTTTTCTGTCTCTCTCTATCTGCCTCTTTCTTTCTCTCTTGTCCATTTGTCTCTCTCCCCTCTCTTCTCTTTTTGTCTTTCTCTATTTTTTCTTTCCCTCTGTCTCTGTCTTCACTCCTTGTCTCTTCCTCTCTTGATCTCTACCTTTCAATCTCTTAATTTCTCTTTTACCTGCAAATATGTGTCTCTCCCCTTACATGTCTGACAATTCCTCAGTTTCATCTGCTAGATCTTCATTCAGGCCATGTCTATGAATTTGGGTACCCTGCCTCCCCTCCCTCCCCTCCCTCCTCCCAGTCCATGCCTCTGTCTTGGTCCCTGTGCTCTCCTCTCTCCATACTCTCTTATGATATTATTACAGTACCAACCAGGGTCTCCATGTCCAAAGTCATACTGGGAAGGCACGATTGGATCTCCCATACTGGAACCTTATTATGAAGCCTCTCCATAGCATTGTGAGTTTGTTCTCTTGATGCATCTAGGCCTCACAGCTCTGTTCTATGGTCTGCTGACTTGTACAGAGAACCTGAAATGGACCTTTGACTAGTGCCTGGGTTTGGAGTTAGATGTGAGTGACTTTGCTGAGGAGCCATCATTTAACTGACCTTGCAGTCTTACAAAAGGAGGGAAGTCTTTTCCCTTGCTTTGTTCTGTCCAGTCTGCAGAGGCTTTAAAGAGGAGCACTGCTGTCATTCGAAGCTGCAGCCAATTAGAGAACGTGGAGCGGTCATAATGAGATCAGGATCCATCCCTGAAATCCTATCTATCCCCAAAGAAGGAATAGGAGTAAACAGGGGTGTCTCTCTGATAACATCACCTCAACCAAAACAATGATACATCCTTTAGACCAAAAGAACTAGCCCCATGACACGTCAGCTGCATGGCAATGGGGCAGCTGTCCATTCGATCTGAGACCATCCTTGCTCGACTTCTGCTTTGCTCTACGTGAGGGTGGTCCTTTTCATTTGCTCTTTAGCATCCCCTACAGGGACTCAATCATAAACTTCTTTTTCTTCCCCTTAATTCAGGGGCTTAGCTCTCAGCCCCTTCTGAGCATGTTTTAGTAGCAGGAGTCAGAGAACCAAATGATTTTTCAGTGAGAAGGGACATTACAGCATGGAACAGAAACTGTCAGAGGTGAGAGGAACCTTAAAAAAAGAAAAGGAAACAGCAGCACTGGAAAAGATCTTAGAGAAGGAGCATAGAATGTCAGAGCTGCAGGACAGAACATGGAATTTAAGATCTGGGAAGAGTATTAGAACATAGGACTTGAACTATTCAAGGTGGAAGGCACCTTGGAGATGATTCTGGGCCAACCCTCTCCTTGCCCAGATGAGAAAACTGAAACCCAGAGGGAGGAGGGGGATTGTTTCAGGTCCTGTAGGTCATTGTTAGAGCCATCACTTGGACCCAGCTCACTACTCCCAGTTCCATGCTGTCTCTAGGACAATAAGCTATCTCACCTTAAGGAACAGAGAGACAAAGCCAGGAAGGCATGCGGGGTGTCCAGTCCCTGAACAGTGGAGACACAACCAGTGGCTTGGAAGTTCTTAGGGCAGATTTCTCCTACTCGACCCAACAAATATCTATTACACACTCTCCCTATTACACACAGCACAAACACTGTGCTGCTAGGCACTAGGGATACAAAGAAAAACTAAAAAAAAAAATTCCCTATCCTCAAGGACCTTACATTTCTCTGGGGTCACACAGGTACAAATATAAACGATGTGACTTCAAGATGGAGGAAAGGCTCAGGACTTGTGAGGATCAGGAAAAGTCTCAGGCAGGAGCTAGTTCCTGACATATTCTTTGGAGGAAGCAGGGAGTGATTTGACAAAAAGATAATGAGGAATTGTATTCCAGACATAAGAGAACCCTGCCCAGGTGGGAGGTGAGTGTGCACAGGACTATCTAGCAGACCACTGTGACCAGAACAAAGTGAGTTAAGGAGACCTATATAAAAGAAGCCTGGAAAGGTCAGTGGGAGCCAGGCTGTAGAGGCTTCAAACACCAGGATGATTTCCCTCTTTGGAATTTCTGCTCCTACCCCTGGGTCCACAGAGAACATCTTTCCCCATGACAGGTCCTCTACTGCTTGTTGTTTCTGAACATCAAGTCTTTTCTTGTCTCAGTGAAGCATCTTCCATTCCTTTCACCAATTCTTGCAGCCCGTTCCTCTCCATGTCTTCCTCTTGGGGATGGACCCTAGTTTCCCACTGTAGGTCCTAAGACAGTGCATTGACAATGGAACACAACAGGCTAGCCTCCAGTTCCTTCCCCCGCATCAGAGACATCCATTGAGTTATTAACTAACTGGATTGACCTGACACATTGTAAATGATCTTCTCACCATGGGGGACTGGGGAGAGTGGGAAATTAGCATTTTAATGGGAAAGCTAATTCTCTTTCCCTTTTCTGCAGCTGTTCCTGGGATCAGGGATGTTCATCAGGCTTCTCTGTCACCTCCTCTGTACATGTTAGGGCTGAAGAACGTGTAACAGCAGAACCAAGGCAGCTATTTCTCTGTGTAGTGAGCTACTGCTACTTCTCACTTCAATGCTGCAGAAATCCCTGGTTTCCTCATGGTGGGCACCCTGGCCACGGTCGTGCACTCCAACTCCTCTGGGCAAGGGGAAGGGAATCAAAAGCAGCTAAAGTGGAAGCATTGATTCTCTGGTGATGAGACTTAAGGCAGATTCTTACATAATTGATCATTCTGTCCAAAAAGTCATTTATCAAGAACCTACTGTGTGCTAGACATTATCCTAGGTGCTACAAATGCAAGTAAAGGAAAACAAATTTAAAAACCCAAGGTAGTCAGGATTAGGGTTAGCCTCCCACTCCCAAGGAACCAACATTCCAATAGAGGAAGACAAATCATAAAGGGGACTTGGAAAGTGGGAGAGGGATGGGGAGATGGGGAGGAAGGGTGCCCCCTGGGGGCAAGGCAGCCAATGGAAAGTGGGAGGGACAGGATGAACAGAAAGTGGGATGGATCTATGTATATACAAAATACATTCAGGGTAATGGCAGGGGAGGGGAGGCACAAGAGACTCCCAGACTATGCCTTTCCAACAAAAATAGGACTTTCCAGAGTTCAGGTTCCACTGACCAACACCCCCCCCCCTCCCCGGGACAGCAGAGATGGAGCATCCTGTGTGAAGCACAGCAGGTAGCTCAGTATGAGTGGAGATCAGAATGCTTGGCAAATTATGTGTTCAAAGCCTGGAAAGGTGAGAAGAGGGCAGGCTGTGAAATGCTTTAAAAGGCAAACAGAGGAAATTGATATTGGAGATAATAGGGAGCCATTGCAACTTGTTGAGCAGGGAGGTAACATGGTCACCTCTATACTTTAGTGAGTAAATGAAAGAAGGGATGTGTGGGGAGTGATCACTGCTCAGCCAGTTAGTGTTCTCAGAGCCTGAGCTCTGTCACCAAAGACATTCCTAGGGAATGCAGACCACACAGGAAATAGAAAAAAACTATCTGGGAACAAGAGATCCAATCCTCTGGCACAAAGTGTTTTGGGAAGGTGGGCAGGGCTTAAAGTAGAAGCAGAATGTGTAGTGCTGAAATGATTGCCTGGATTTTTCTGTGTTAGTGAGTGAGAGACAGAGACAGAGAGATGGAGACAGACAGAAAGATGGAGACAGACAAGGCAAGCAGGCAGACAGATTAATTCCCTTATCCAGGAGGCACCAATCCTGCTCCAATGGTGCAGCAGTCCTGGCTTCCTTTCTGTGGCACCTGGGAGGAGGAAGTGATAGAAGATGAAGAGGTGCTAGCTTCCTTTTGGTTCCTTAGCATCCCCCCAAGCTCTTTTCTCTGTCCTCCTGCTGAAAATTCAGCACCACTTTTAAGAGGGAGTCAGAGAACCTGGACTCAAATTCTCTACCTGCCGCTTATTCCGTTTGACCTTGGACAGTTCTCTTAACCTCTCCGCCTCAGTTTTCATATCTATAAACTGCTGTTTGTACTAGAAGGTGTCTGAGGTTCCTTTCAGCTTTAGATTCTGTCACTGTATTTCTTGTGCCTTGAATGGTGAATATATTGTACAGTGAAGACAATGCTAGACCTGAAGTCGGCAAGACCTGAGTTCAAATCTTGCTTCACACCCCATTTGTGTAATGCTGGGAAAGATCGATTTGATTAATTTCCCTCATCTGTGAAACTGGGATGATAATATTGGGAGTATCAAATAAGATAATATTTCTAAAGTGCTTTGCAAACCTCACAAAGCTATACGAATGTTAGCTGTTTCAATCACCTATTATTAAAGTGGCTGTATAGTATCTTATATAATCTGCAAAGTCACTGGAACAGAACATGCAAATTTATGTAAACAACATGCAAATCAAGAGGTTCTTCTGGGTTGAGCTGAGGGCAGAATCCAGTAGCTTCCTCATATTTGGGAGCTGGTCTCTGTGGTTACCATTCTGCCTGTCTCCACAGTGACCACTCCCAGGCCTGTATCCATGGGGACCTCAGGCAGAAGAAGAAGATGGGCTACACTTCCTGAAACTCTGAGGCCTGAGGGAGGAATTTGCATAAACCCTTCATCTAAATATGGATTCAAGGGACAAACCCTTAAGTTTTGCTTTTAATCAAACAATAAGACTTTTCCATAAACTCTGCAAGGGGGAAACCTCTAGATATCTAGGTTCCTGGGAAAATGGGGTTACAGAGAAATTCTGAAGGACAGAGCTAGCAGAATTCTCAAAATTGAAAGAGCACAATGTTAAAACTCAAAGAACACAGAATAGGTAGATGTGAGGGTCCTTCAAATGTCCTAGGATATACAATGAGAGAATTGGGAGGAACTTTTACACCACAGCTCATGTAACGTCTGAAACTCACGTGGAAATTGTTTTGTTTTCCACAATAACTGTGAGGTATGGGGAATAAGGAAGAACATATTATTCCCACATCACAGATGACAACACTGAGGTTTAGTTCATGGTACTCTAGAGGTCCATTAATCCCACCTTTTCATTTCATGAAGAAGAAATCTAAAATCTAGTGACTTTGTTGAGGCCACATTGATAGGGACTAAGATTGAGTTCAATGCTCTGTTAAAAATCCAGTTCTGTCTGTCTCTAAGTTATTTCACTGACTCAAAGTAATAGAGTTAACGCCAAGCCCAGAACCCAGATCCTCTAATTCCTGGGTCAGTGTTTTCCCCTCTACATGAGACCCTCTTTTTCACTCTCCTGAGTTTGCTAATGACAAGTTACATGATTTATGTCATGTTATAACATCTCTAAAAAGAATTAATAAAGAGACTGAAGTCTTCACCATTTCAACTTCCCCTGAGTGGTTATACACCTTGCCTCACTGACTCCTTACCACTGAGCCCTGCACCATTGACTGCAACGTTGCCTCCATATTGATTTTATGATCTGTTGAAGGAAGATGCTCAGGTTGGAGGAGAGTGGGGTGGGGGTGGGGTGGATGCTGGCTCTATTTGAGGACTTAAGTGTCTGTCATTGGGAAGCCTTGCTTTATTTAACCCCTGAAGGCAGAACCAAGAGCAGTGGAAGCTGAAGAGATGCCCATTTTGGCTTGCTATCAGGAAAAGCTTCCTCCAAATTAAACCAGTCCTAAAGTGGAATGCGCTTTCCTGACTGGTAATGACTTCATTACAGCAAACATTTTCAGGGAGAGGCTGTATCACCATTTGTTGGGCATGTCATTGAGGAGATTCCTGTTCAGTTTATGGTTTGGATTAGAAGCCCACTGAGGTCCTTTCAACTTCAAGAAAAAGTATGGATATCTTATTTTAATATCACCTAATTTTCCAAATATATCCCTGTCTCTGATTCCTAGAAATCCTTCCCTCAAAGCAAAAAATAGAAAAGAAAGAAAAAAACCAGTTCAGCAAAGCTAGCCTCTTGGTCAGAGCAACCAACCAAGTCTGACAATGTGCAATGTCTGTCACCTTGGCAAAGTCCTGCCAGCTGTTAGATTCTGCCATTTTCTGATTTGCCTGCATGGTCTTCAGATCTGCACAGATCTCATGAGTGTATGTTTCCCCTGCTACCTGTGCTCCCTCTGGATTTGCCACTTTCACTCACCTGCCTGCTCAGCCAGAAAACTTCCCTTGGTGCCTGGATCTTCCTCACCTTGGAACATCTTTGTGCCCCAGCAGCCCCTTCCATTGGTAAGTTCTGCCCAAGGCCTCCATTATGGGAAGAGACCTCCACTGGTCTTCCTTCCTTCCTTTGCCACCCCCATTTCTGTATCTCCCCACAACTCATCAGTTCCCTTTATATGTTGTTTTCCCCAATTAGTCTACGAGCTACTTGAGGCGTTATCTTTCTGTTATTTATTTGCATCCCAGTGCTTACCACAATGCCTGGCATGGAATAAAGGCTTTCCAAACGTTGATTAACTGATTTCCTCAGCTGCTGTCTCAGGGAAAACAGCAAACATTTGTGGGAGATAAAAATATCTGGAGAGAGGAGAGGAATTGATCTAGCATCCCAAGGAGACATTTTCAGATTCCTAATATATGAGACATCCACCTTCCTTTTCACAGTCCTCTGACTATAGATAATCTCATTGGGAAGGAAAGGGGATTTATTAAACACCTACTAGGTGTCAGGCACTGAGTGAAATGCTTTCCTATCTCCCTTGATTATGTTCTTTCTGTGCTAGCCAAGTTGACCTGTTTGCTGATCCTTGAACTTGGCATTCATTATCCTGCCCCTATCTGCACATGTAGTTCTCTGTGTCTGGAATGTTCTCTCTCTTTCTCTTCTACCTCATAATATCAGTGGTTTCCTCCAAAGCACAACACAGGTGCCACCTTCCAGGCTGGGCTGTTTTGATGCCCTCAATCATTAACGCCACCTCCTCCACTCCCCCTCAGCAATAACTGTTTTTTCTTCCAAATGTCCTCATTTCTTTGCGTTTACTTATTTGCATGCATGAAGCTTCTTAAGGAGACGGGCTGTTATAGACCCTGTATCTTTAGCACCTGGGACAAAAGGTGAATGATTAATAAACACATTGAATTAGACTGAATTGAATTCTTACTTGGGCAAGGCACTCTCTGCATAGAGTGTCTACCTTATGCCATGTGGCCAACCCATAATCAAGTCCTGGCAATTCTATCTCCATGACATCTCTCCTCTCCATCACCTTCTCTCTGATCTCCCAGCCACCCAAGGAGGCCAGGCCCTCATCACCTCCTGTCAGCAGAAGCACAACCGATACCTAATTGATCTTCCTGTCTCTAGCTTCTTCTCTTTCCATCTTCCAAAGTATTTTTAAAGCACAGATTCTACCATGTTACTTCCTTCTGTTCAAAAAACTTCAGTGGCTCTATATATACCCTGGGATTACATACAAAGTCCCCTGGCATTTAAGACTCTTCACAATAGGAGT
The DNA here is from genome assembly GCF_028372415.1 of Notamacropus eugenii. Classification (NCBI taxonomy): domain Eukaryota; kingdom Metazoa; phylum Chordata; class Mammalia; order Diprotodontia; family Macropodidae; genus Notamacropus; species Notamacropus eugenii. The sequence goes on from NC_092872.1 coordinate 755,763,851, forward strand.
CCAGATTTCCAGGCTGATGACACACTATTCTCTCACACCGTGCTGCACCACCCACCTATCTAATTCCGCCCCATCTCCCCCACCATACACACACATTCAAACTGGTTAACTTGATATTTCCCAACATTTCACTTCTACCCTCAGCTTCTCTGTTCTCTGCTCACCTCCATTACCTTCATCCCTTAGAAGTCTTTACTCCTTTCTGTACAGAAGGCTGTTTTTGATCCCCCATGCCCTCCTGACTGTTAATGCCTCCTAGACCAATCTCTTTCTCTCTCACTCTTTCTCTTTTTCTTGTTTTTCTCTCTCCCTCTGCCCTTTCTCTATATGTATATATAATATGTATATATGTATACATATACCCTATTTTGTATCAATTATGAAATAGTTTCCAATTCTACCTTTCCACGATTTTATGATTCTGTCCTCTGTCCTCCAAATGAATATATCTTGTATTGGATAACCTATCGGCATTTCAAATACAACATGTTTAAAACAGAACTCATTTTCTCCAACCCCTGCAGCCCTCTCCTCTTTCTGATGTCATTATTTCTGTCAAGGCCACACCTTGGTCCCAGTTCCCTGTGCCCACAAACTCGATGTCCTTCCTGACTGTTCACTCTCCCTAACCTCATACATCTGTCCTGTCACCAAATCTTGTCATTTCATTTTTCATGACATTTCCCAGTGTTCCCTGCTCTATTCTCTCCTGGTCTATTAGGATGTTCTTAGAATTGGCGTCCCTTCTCGTAGCCTCTGCCTGCTCCAATCGTTGATCCAGGAGGCTTTCAAGGTGGTTTTCCTAGAAAGCAGGTAGAATTATTTCACTCATCTACACAATCAATTTCAATGGCTCTTTATCGCTTCCAGGATCAAATATAAAATCATCTGCTTCACTTTTAAAGCCCCTGACAACCTGAACCCATTTTCCCTTTGTAAGCTCATTGGATGTCACTTCTCTTCATGCCATGGGCAGTTCAGACAAACTGGCTTCCTCTCTGGTCCCCATGCAACATTTCATCTCCTATTACCGTGTCTTTGTACTGTATGTCCCTCCTACCTGGAATGACCTCCCTATCAAAGACTCCCTCTTTAGAATGCAGAAGCCTTTCCTGACCCCCCAACAGCTCCTGCCATTCCACCCCAGTGATGTCATTCTTATGTATTCTGTGTGTACTCACTCATATACACAGACCTTACTGGCTCCTCAATTAGAAAGCAGAGGTTTTGTGAGCAGGAATTATTCCATTCCTTGTGCCTTTATCCCCAGTGCCTCGCACAGACCCTGGTCCTTAGTAGGTACTTAAGAAATGTCTTTGTATGGTTGATTGAGAGATTGATTATTGCATCAAAGCTATGAGAGAATTAGTACGAACAATGGTCTACAGTTTGTCCGTCTCACACATGGGGAAACTGAGGGTCCCAAAAAGAAAGTGACTTTCTTGGGATCCCAAAGTTGCTAAGTGACAGACATGGTGGAGTAGAATGCAAGGGCAGGGCTGGAGAAGCCGATCCCCGAGGTCCCTCCAATGCTGAGGTTCTCTGTTCCAAGGTCTGCTTAGCTCTTCTGTTATCTCTTCAAAGGCCCAGGCCAGTCTTGCTGTTCTGTGCTCTGGGTTTGAAGGCCCCTCCTAGCTCTGATTGCATTCTAGATGATAAGGGCCCATTCATCCCTGAGCCAAGATGTTCTCTATTGGAAGAAAGACCCTGTTCTATATCATACAGCCTGAGGTCCTCCTGCTACATCTGATATTCTGTGTTCTGTGTTGTCTTCCCTCTCTGACAGACCCTGCTCTGTGTCCTAATCCAAGAAGGCTTCATGGAAGAGGATATAGAATTTATATGAACCTGACAGGGGAAGCAGTGCTAGAGGCAGCTCCAAGGACTGGCATCTCAGTCCCAGCGTTCTGTGTGAAGAAGCCTGGGCTGAGTCCTCCCTCTCAGTTCCCATGTTCGAGTCTCTGATTCTATTGACGGGGTTAAGCTCCAAACCACAGCAGAGCCTGGCCTGGGCCGTGGCTCCTGTTCCTCTTCCTGTCTGGGGTGCTTGTTTTACACTCCCTCTTTTGGGCCCCCTTGAGCAGTAAATTCAGAATTTACCATCTGCTCCCTGGGCCCAGAGAGCAAACCAAACCGGAAATAACAGGGTCCCACCCTCACGGTTAATGAATGTGTCCATTCCATTTCCTTTCTTACCCAGGCCCAGGCTTTTCTCACCACGCTACAGAATATTCTAGCAACAGTGGCCCTTGTGGTTCCTGGGCTGCAACAAACATAGCTGGAGTCCCCTGGCTCACAACGTGGGAGCGTAACTGCCAGGTTGGAGTTTGGCTTGCATGGTCCTGTGAGTTCTAATGCCCAGATTCCAGGAGTAGTTGGAGCCTTCAAGAGAGGCCCAGACAAGGAGGGGGAGCTCAGCCATGCCTGGCAAAGGGCTTCAAACCACTGGGAGCAAAAACTAGAAGGAAAGAGGAGAGATCAAGAGTCCCCACAAACTTCCAGTCTAGCAAAGACATTCTGTTCTGTTCTTCTGGCCCCACCCAATGCTTGTTGGTAGGGAAGCACCAAGACAAGTCCTTTGGTGGACACTGGGCATGATACCTTGTTAGTTGGAGTCATGGCTTTCAATCTCTCTTAGCTCTGTATAGAAGATCAGAGATAAAAGGCAGGGAGGACCCTTGGAGGCCGTTACGTCTGACTCCTTATGCTATGGATGAGAGAACCAGGACAGACAGAGGTTGAGGGATTTGCCCAGGGTCACACAGCTCAAAAGTCCTAGAGGCATGATTTGAACCCAAGTTCTCCTGACCCCAAGTCCACTACCCTGTCCACTGCACTAGAACCTAGACTGTAGTAAGCTGAGGGAATTCAAAGAGGCCCCTTTCTCCAGGAACCTGTGCTGGACAAGACGACAGTTAGAGCAGGGACATAGCAAGAGCCTGGGCTCTACAGGGAGAGGATGTAGAGTTCAGTCCTACTTGTGATGCTCATCATCTTTGGGACTGGCAAATACCTCAACTTCCCTGGGCTGCAGCTTCCTCCTTTGTCAAATGAGGGCTTTGATCAGGTGACTTGGACACTGTGATGATGTAATCCTGAGTACAGAGTGTCTTCCTTCCTTCTTTCCTTTCTTCCTTCCTTCCTTCCTTCCTTCCTTCCTTCCTTCCTTCCTTCCTTCCTTCCTTCCTTCCTTCCTTCTTTCCTTCCTTCCTTCCCTCTCTTATTCCTTCCGTCTTTCTCTTTTTCTGTCTTTTTTCCTTCCTTCCTTCCTTCTTTCTAAATCTGTGATTCCATAGCATAGGTCTCTCGGTGAGAAGCTTGCTATCCACAATGCAGAGGGGAGCCTACCCTGAAGTTTCTGGTGTCAGAGAACTTCCTGTTCAGGGGACCAGGATGTAGAAGAGACAGAATTTGAAGCCAGGTCTTCCAACTCCAAGGTCAGCTCTCCCCTCCTCTATAAGGCCAGCAAAATAGACACCCACTCGTCCAAAGTCATTTCAAGAAGCAATAGGCACTAGCCATGTGGAACAATCTTGCAATGCCTGGAGTCCAGAGTGGTAGCTGTGCTTTGAGGGAAGTTAAGGATTCTGGAGGGGGAGATAAGGAGGGAGAACACTTCAGAAATGGCTCAGGGGCAGAGACAGAATTTTCTCTCCCTCTCCCTCCTCAGCTCTGACTACTGATTTAACTGGCTCCCTTGAAGTCCCAACTTAAATCTAGCCTCCTCCAGGAAGCCTTCTCCCTCATCCTCCATTTCAGTGCCCCTTCTGTGGTTTCTTTTGTGTGTTGTAGACAGTTTGCTTTGTGTACTTGTTTGTGTGTTACCACCCTCAATATATTGAAAGCCTCATGTGGGTAGGGACTATCTATTGCCTCTTCCTGAATCCCCAGTGCTTAGCATGGTGCCTGGCACATGGCTGGTGCTTGGTAGGTGTTTATTGAATTGAAGATTTCGGACACAGGAAATCATCTGAAGAGTCCTGGAGTGAGGAGTAGGAATGCCACACATGGGGAGCAGTGAGCTGGCCAGGCTGGGAGGATGAAGGAGGGTGTGAAGGATGGGAAACAATAGAGAAGGAGGTGGCAGCCAGACTGAGCAAGGCTTGGAATGCCTGGCCAAGGACTTTGTATTTTCCCCCTAGAAACAAAGGGAGGCATGGGAATTTATTGAGCAAGAAATACCTTAGAAATATCCATTTGACATCGATGTGTGGGCTGAGAGAGAAAGAAGGAGAGATTCAGAGACAGAGGCAGAGGAGAGACAGACGGACAGAGAGAGACCAAGACAGAAAGAGAAAGAGGTAGAAGAAGAGACACACACACAGAGAGAAAGAGAGTGAGATGGAGGGAGAAGAAGAGAGGGACAGAGACAGAGGGAGAGGGAGAGAGAGAGAGATATACGCAGCATGTCGTCAAATCAAGGTTTACAACCAAGAAGTGATGGAAAAGACACCCCCATCTAAATCATGTGTGTCTGTGAGCATGAGGGCATCAGGGCAGGCACACTGGATGTAGAGTCTGAGGATCTGAATTCACATGTAACTCAGCTATTTCCTGTGTGACCTTGGGTAGGTCACCAAGCTCTCTGTGTCTCCACTTCCTCATCTATTAAATGAGGGGCTTGGAGTGGATGAACTCTATGTCATGCACAGTTCTAAAAGTTCTGATCCTAGGGAAAAGAAGGAAGGAAAATTATGTGATTGAATGAAGAAAGACAAAAAGAGAAAGCCCACCAATTTCCACGCTTACCCCAGAAGACTGACTGGAAGAATAAGGTTGAGATGCTGTCTGGAGACACGATGGGATGACATGAACAAGAGTGGGTTGAGATCATGGGTCCATCTGAGCACATAAGTTAAGGAATGACAGCTCTCAGACTCCAGGAAATTAAAGATTTTTCCCAAGAATGTGTGAATAAGCCCAAGCAGAGGGGAAAAATGGCCTAATGGAAGCTACAGCTGGCTTATGAGAGAGATAGCGCAGCATGGAAACCAGGAACCAACCTTTGACCCAATACCTTTCTTTGATCAGAAAACAAAGCTAGAGGCTATTTGGGAACTGGATCTGGGATTCAGACCCAAGACCCCTGGACCTTTCTGCAGCACCCTAACATCTGGATGCAGTGTAGACTTGGGTCCACTCCTGGCTCTGCCCCCTTTCTAGTTGTGTAATAGTAGGCAAGTCACTTAACTTCTCTGGGTCTCAGTTTCTTTATTTGCAAAATGGACATAGGAATCATTGCCCTACCATCCTTATAGGTTTTTTTGGTGAAAGTTCAGTGGGCATCTTCCCACATAGAGGCTTGCAGAAGCCCCAAATTCCATTCGTCATAGTCAAAGGATCATGAAGGACAGTACCTTAGCATGTAAAGTGTAATAGCTGTTTCTGGAATATTTGTTGCCTTGAGTGGAATTCCCTTCCAACCTGGATACTCTGCGTTTCTGAATTATTCTTTTCAAGTAACAACCCCTTGCCCCCAGCCAACAAACCCGAAACAGAAATCTCCCTGTACCTCAGTAAATAAACTGATCTTCAGAACTGTGGAAACAGAGGAAGCCAGCCCACTCAGAGTTGTTTTTCACATCCTTCTTTGGACATCTTCCTCCTCCTGCCTCGCAAAAGAGCAGCTGTGGGACTGTTTGGCCCAAGTCAGAAGGTCAGGGAAACAGCTGTGGTATTCACTCCAAAAAACTGGAATTGCAAAATCCATACACCCTGAAATTAAAAAAAAATTAACTTCAGAACTAGGAAGGGCCTTAGAATACAACCCAGAATAGCAGAGCTGGGGGTGATCTTAGAGCAGAGAGCATCATGATTGAAAAGCCACTTCTAAAAGCTAGCACGCAGCCTGTCAAAGCTAGGAGGGAACTTACAACACAGGCTGTTTACATTTTAAGGTTTATAAGCTTAAAACTTTGTGGAAACTTTTAGAACACCTTGCATAGAATACAGAACATAGGAGGCAAGAGTTATCTTAAAACAGAAAACATAGAATTTCAAGGCTGAGAAAGACTTTAGAGCCCAGAACAAGGAAAGTCAGAACTGGGAGGGACTGTCATAGTTCCCAGCTCAACCACCTTATTTTCCATACAGGAAAGCAGAGGTCTAGAAAAAAGGAAAGCTTTGCCTGGATCATGGTAAGGGCTTTATTAAATTGAATTGAATTGTCAAGGTCACCCACCTAATAATTCCCAGAGCTTTAGGACAAAAGGAAAGACTTGGGAGATGCACTTTTGACTTTACTCCATGTTTCAGTTCTGAATTAGAGGGTCGTAGCTCAGCTCCCTCTCACTATTACCTTAGCAAAGCAGGTCATAGGAGGTCACCCTGAATCTGCTTCCCATTGTTGGTTTTCACCTATGCTGTTATGCTATGGGAGGCCTGCCAGCATGGTGGAGTCATGGTCTAGGCCTAAGTTTACTTCCACGTAGAGCTAAGGAATGTTTGAGTTGGAAGGGATATCAAGGTTTCTTGTTCTTCAGAAAGAGACAAGCAGGGCCTTCCTTACCCATTAGCAGGCTAAGAGACTTCTGGGTGGGGATAACAATCAATGTCTCTTGACTCTCATATGAGAGCCCTTTACTGTCAAAAAAAAATATTTCCTTCTCATATCACTTGGGAATAATTAATTAGCCAATTCAACATTTAGTAAAAACATCTCCTCTTCTCTTCTCCTCTCTTCTCTCTCTTTCTGTCTCATCCATCATTGGTCAATCTTTCTGTCTGTCTACATTTTTGGATAACCAGTTCATTAGAATGACAGCTAAGAATTTCATATCCTAGAGGCAAGGAAAAGGACCACACATCTTTAACAAGAGAGGCACTATACTTATCAAGCAGGTGCTCTTTTCATAAAAGCAACAAAGTTAGGGAAAACCTGCTATTATAGTTAGTATATCCATGTTCTTGCATTGTCAGGTTTGGTTGAAAAGAAAGGTGATGAACACAATGCACCCCCAGCATCCATCCACCTGTCTATCTATCATCTATCTATCTATCTATCTATCTATCTATCTATCTATCTATCTATCTATCTATCTATCTATCTATCATCTATCTATCTATCTATCTATCTATCTATCTATCTATCTATCTATCTATCTATCTGTTCTCCATGCCATCCCCTTATTTTCACTGAGGGTACCAGGGACTGGATTCTCTACCATGTGGGAGCCATTCAAAGTGTGTGGCATGCTGCCATCTAGCGGCCCCGGCAGGCTTAATCATTTTTCTCAGGTTCACTGTGGAGCAGGTTTGATGGAGGTCCCATACATGGTTATGGGCCTTCATGACCCTTTGGCTGCTCCCAGATTATGTGCACAGAGCCCTCTAGAGGAGAATGGATCTTTCTGGTCATCAGGAAAGTTTGAAACCCAAAGAGAAAGCCACAAGCTGAGATGTCTGAGCTATTTTTCTCTGAACTGAGAGAGATTACTCATGTTGGGGCCACACAACATGTGAATGTTTCAGAGGGGGGAGGTCCTGCCTTTCCTTCTACCTCAGTCCCTCCTTGCCAAGATTGATCTGTGCTTAAAGACCAACTCAGAGAATTAGAGAACATAGAATGCCAGAGGAATGAGGAAGTTTAAAATATAGAGCAAAAAATGTCAGAGAGAAAAGCAAGCTTAGAGCATAGAACACTGAATTGTGAGCTAAATAATTCCATTGAACAGTGAATTCTATAGCTGATGTGGACCTGAGAACAAAATGTAGCAGAGCTAAGGAGTTCCTTAGAACAGAGAATTCAGAGACAAGAGAACCCTTAGAACCTAGAACACAGAATGTCAGAGCTGTGAAGGACTTTAGGATGGAGAATGTCAGAGTTAAAATAGACCTTGGAACCTAGAAAACATAATGTCCAAATTGGGAGGGACCTTAAGACAGAGAATGTCAACCTTTAATTGCATGTTTATACTGGTGTGAGAGTGGTTTTTGAACTACCCTGACTAATACGATCTACAGACCTTCAAGGCTACAGCAGACTTCCCTCTGTTTGCATCCTATTAGCTTCTTATCTATCCCCAAACAGCATGAGGATCAAATTCTCTGGATAAAGTAGTGTGCTTTAAATTTTCTATTCCTGCTGGATCAGGATAATTCTAGGGATTTGGATACTTAGGGCCATTTGAATTTCTCAGAAGGATGCCACCCATTCTTAGTCACAAATTTTTGTGGCCTGATCATAAAGAAATGAGAAACCCATCTAAGGGAGAAAATCAGTCTATAAGTAGCACTGTACTAAGTATCCCCTCTCTGGGTATCAGTTTGACCTTCTATAAAATGAGGGCATTAAATTAGATAGTCTAAGGTTTTTTCAGCTGTGACATAGAGGTCATCCATGTCATAGAACAAGTTGGTTTGGAAGGAGGAGCCCATCACATGAATAGAATGTCATCATCCTCTACCCTATCTACATGATTCCTTGGTGACCACAACTACAGATCCAAGGAGTCATGACCTACAGTCATAAGAGAAAGATCCCTTCTCTCTATTGCTTGACTTGTTCAAGATGGTGGTGGTGGCAATGGACCATGTTTACACTGGTCAGGGGTGAGCTAGAGTGGAGATAGTTGCATCCTACTGTGAACCATGCTTCTAGATGATATCAATAGCCAATTAAGACAACACTGAGTAGGGAAGAGTTGGGAGTACTGTGTGATAGAGATGAACTGATGGGAGCGTAGGAGATCAATTAAAAAGGAGATTTGCCCAAGTAAGAGGTTGTGGTGAGGCCCTAAACCAGTAGGGATTAAAAGGAAGGGACAAATACCAGCAAGAATTGAATGGATATTAGTCTGTGAAGGGTAGAGGAGCCAAAAGATGGGAATGAAGCTGCCTCAAACCCATTTCTGCTTCTCTAGGACTGAGATTGCTCCTTTCTGAAAATGGATAAAGATCCATTTTCCCTGTGAAGAGTCAAAAGGAAAGAGTACATTTTTAAAAATAGTATTTTCCCCAAGTTACATGCAAAGACAATTCTAAGCATTCATTTGAAAAAATTTTGAGTTCCAAATTTTCTCCCTCCTTCATCTCCCTCCTCCCTGAGATAATAAGTGGGTTATGTGTTCAATCATGCAAATGATATTACCATATTAGTTACAGTTATGGAAGAAGAAACAGATCCAAAGGGGAAACGCACAAAAAAAAAATGCAGAAAGTGAAAAATGGTATGCTTAGATTTGCACTCGGATTCCATCTGTTTTTTTCCTGGAAGTGGATAGCATGCATCATCATTAGTCCTTCGAGACTGTCTTGGATCCTTGTATGCTGAGAAGAGCTAAGTCCTTCACAGTTGATTGTCGTACAATATTGTGTTTACTGTGTACAGTTTTCCTGGTTCTGCTTACTTCACTTTGTATCAGTTCATCTAAGTCTTTGCAGATTTTTTTCTGAAATCTACCTGCTCATCATTTCTTCTAACACAATAGTATTTTACTTTACACACACATAGCACAACTTGTCTAGCCATTCCCCAAATGAGGGGCACCCCCTCAATTTTAATTCTTTGCCACTACAAAAAGAGCTACTATAAATATTTTTGTACATGTAGCTTCTTTCCCGCTTTCTATGATCTGTTTGGGATACAGATCTAGTGATGGTATTAGTCAGTCATAGGGAATGCACAGTTTGATAGCCCTTTGAATATAGTTCCAAGTTGCTCTCCAGAATGGTTAAATTAGTTCACAACTCCAGTAATAGTGTATTAGTGGTGCATTAGACCACAACTATGGATCCATTTTCCCACATCCCCTACAACATTTGTTATTTTCTTTTTCTGATATATTAGTTTATCTGATAGGTGTGAGGTAATACCTCAGAGTTGTTTTAACTTGCATTTTTCTACAAAAGTGATTTAGAGCATTTTTTCATATGATTATAGATAGCTTTATTCTTTGTCTGGAAACTCCCTGTTCATATCCTTTTATCAGTTGAGGACTGATTTGTATTCTTATTAGCTTGAGTTAGTTGTCTCTCTATATATGAGAAATGAGGTCTTCATCTGAGACACTTTCTATAAAAATTGTTTCCTAGCTCTCTACTTTCCAATTTTGGTTGCATTAATTTTGCTTGTGCAAAAACTTCTTAATATAATCAAAATTGTCTGCTTTATATCTAGTAATGCTTTCTGTCTCTTCTTTGGTCACAGATTCTTCTCTTCCCCATAGATCTGACATATAAACCATGAATTGATGTCCTACCTTGCTTATGATATCACTCTTCATATTTAAATCATGTTCTGAGTTTGATCTCATCTTGGCACATGATATAAGATATTGGTCTATGCCTGGTTTCTACCATATTGTTTTCTAGTTTTTCTAGAAGTTTTTGTCAAATAGTGAGATCTGGTTCTAAAAGAAGAGGTCTTTGGATTTATCAATCTCTAGATTGCTATGGACATCTACTTCTGAGTCTTGTGTACCTAATCTATTCTACTGTTCTACCACTCTTATTTCTTAGCCAGTACTAGACAGTTTTGACGATTACTACTTTATATACAGTTTGAGATCTGGTATGGTTAGGCTATCTTCCTTCACATTTGATTTCATTATTTCCCTGGATATTCTTCTTTTAAATGAGTTTTGTTTTGAATTTTTCTAGTTCTATACAAAATTTTTTGGTAGTTTGATTGGTATGACACTGAATAAATAAGTTAATTTAAGTAGAACTGTCAACTTAACTATATTGGCTCACCTAAACATGAGTAATTAACATTTTCCAATTGTTTAGATCTGACTTTATTTAAGTGAAAAGTGTTTTCTAATTGTGTTCATGTAATTCCTGGATTTGTCTTTGCAGATAGACTCTCAAGTATTTAATATTATCTACAATTACTTAAAGAAGTATTTATCCCTTGCTGCTGTAATTTGTTGGCAATATATAGAAATGCTGATGATTTATGTGGGTTTATTTTATATCTTGCAGCTTTGCTAAAATTTTTAAAAATTTCAACTAGTTTTTAGTTGATATGTATATCATCATATTATCTGTAATGAGTGATAGTTTTCTTACCTCATTGCCTCTTCTAAATCCTTCAATTTCTTTTTCTTCACTTACTGCTATAGCTAATATGTCTAGTACAATATTAAGTAATGGAGGTGGTAATGGCTATTGTTGCTTCACCCCTGAGCTTATTAAGAAGGTTTGTAGCTTATTTCCATTACATATAATGCTTACTGATGGTTTTAGATAGTTACTATCATTTTAAGGAAAGCTTCATGTACTCCTGTGCTCTCTAATGTTTTTTTTTTTTTAACAGGGATAGGTGTATTTTCTCAAAAGCTTTTTCTGTATCTATTGAGATAATTATATGATTTCTGTTAGTATTTGTTATCTATATGGTCAATTATGCTAAGAGATTTCCTAACAGTGAACCAGTCCTGCCTTCCTGGCATAAATCCCATCTGGTCAGTGTATGATCCTTTTGATATATTTCTATAATCACCTTGCCGGTACTTGATTTTATAATTGTGCATTTAAAGAACTTGACCTATAATTTTCTTTCTCTGTTTTGATTCTTTATGGTTTAAATATCAGCACCATATTTATGTCATAAATGAACGTGGTAGGACTCCTTCTTTGCCTAGTTTCCCAAATAGTTTATATAGTATTGGAACTGATTATTATTTAAATGTTCATTAGGACTCACTTGTGAATCCATCTGCCACTGGGCATTTTTTCTGATGGAGGTCATTGATGACTTCTTCAATTTCTTTTCCTAAGCTGGAGCTATTTTATATTTTTGCAAATGGTTGGTTGGTTGTTCTCCTTTGTTCTCAAAGAAGACCAAAATGATATCACCATGTGACAATATGTCCAGCTGGGGCTGATCAGACCAATACAAGTTCAGAAGGCTCTACCACAGGTCGGATACAAATAGTTCATGTATACATTTGGGGTAGATTTCCTAAATGTGCTCATATTGTATTTCTTTTGAGCTACTTCAATATTGCTTTGATTATAGAGCATAGCGCCTTCTCTGATGAGGTCCTGTGCCATTGTCTCCCATGTCACAAATCAATTCCAAAGTTCTGAAGAGAGATCTTGACATAGCCCTTGTATTGCCTTTTCTGAGCACCATGTGAATGCTTGTCCTGTATGAGTTCTCCATAAAATAGTCTTTTTGGCAAGCATGTGTTTGGTATTTGAACAACGTGACCAGTTCATCGAAGTTGTGGTCTCTGAAGCATAGTTTGAACACTTGACAGTTTAGTTTGAGCAAGGACCTCAGTGTCTGGTACCTTATCCTGCCAGATGATCTTTAGAATCTTCCTAAGACAATCCAAATGGAAGCGATTCAGTTTCCTGGCATGACACTGGTAGACTGTCTAGGTTTCTCAGACATGCATCAATGAGGTCAGCACAATGGCTCTGTAGATCTTCAGTTTGGTAGTCAGTCTAATACCTTTTCTCTTGCACGCTTTCTTTTGGAGCCTCCCAAACACTGAGCTAGCTCTGCCAATGTGTGTGTCAACCTTATTATCAATGTATACATACCTGAAACATATACTACTAAGGTAAGTGAACTAATCCACAGTATTCAAAACTTCTCCATTTGCTGTAACTGAAAGTTCCATATGTGGATAGTGTGATTCTGGTTCATGGAACACCCATATTTTACTGGTATTGTTAAATATCAAGTGGCAGAAAATTGATCCATACTGTCTTGCATCTCAACTACAGAGGGTGCATTGAGTCCATAAACATCTGTAAAAAGATCATGCACCAACACTCCTCCATTTTGGTCTTGGCTTGTAGCCTTTCCAAATTGAAGAATTTACCACCAGTGTGGTGGCTGACCTTGACGCTATATTCATCCTCATTCAAGGCATTTGACAACATAATGCTAAAAAGCATGGGAACAAGCACAGAGCCTTGTTGAGAAAGTGCAAGGGCATCATTTCTTATCCAGAACCTGGACAAGCATACTGTTGTGAAATTGACATAAAATACTGATGAATTTCTCTGGGCAACCAAATTTTGACATAATTTTCCATAAGCCCTCATGACTAACAGTGTCAAAGGCCTTGGTCAGATCTACAAATATTGCGTACAGACATCTCTTCTATTTCTCCTGGAGTTTTCAGGAAGCAAACACTATATCGACTGTTCCTCTGTCCTTTTGGAAGCCACACTGAATCTCAGATAGATGACCATCTTCCAGGTGAAGGATCAGCCTATTAAGGAGGACTCTAGCAAGAATCTTGCCAGTAATGGCTAAGAGAGAGACACTCCCCCTCTCCCCCATGGTTGTCGCAGGACAATCTATTTCCTTTACCTTTATAGGGATGGACAATGGAGGCATCCTTGAATTCCCAAGGAATAAACTCCTCTTGCCATACAACCTGGACAATTTCAGTCAGCTTCTGTGTGAGCAATGGACCACACCTACCCCTCCCAACCTCGTAAATCTCAGCTGGACTAGAGTCAGAACCAGGTGCTTTACTACTCGAAAGAAGCCTAATGGCGTTCCAAACCTTTTCTTCAGTTGGAACTTCTGCTAGGTAGGGATTGACTTCAGTCTGAGGTAAACCATCAGTGGCTTCAGGCTTGATTGATAATGGTCTATTGAGAACACTATAGGAGCATTCAGCCCGTCTCTCTGGTATCACATCTTTATCACTAATCAACATGACTCCTTGAGCACTGAGTAGCTGAGATGTCTCATAGGTCTTTGATACCAAAATAACATTCAGGATACCGTAAAAGTGCTTTGGATTGTTACTATCAGCATAAAACTAAATTTCATCTGCCTTCTTACTGAGCCAAAAATCCTGCATCTCTCTAAGCTTCACCTGCACTTTGTTTTTGATGGAATTAAATGCTGCCTTCTTAGAGATGAATGAACTATCCTACTGGTAAACCCTGTGGAGTTCTCATTTTTCATTTAGCAGCTTCTGAATTTTCCCATCATTTTCACCAAGCCAGTCTTGATATTTGCAAGCATTTTGATACAGATGAGCAAATGCAGTGATGTACAACAGATCTTTGGAAACTACCCCCTCCTTTTCTGCTCCACTGTTGCCAACTGTGTGTTGGCTCAATATTCCTTCCAAGTTAGCAACAGATTTTTCCTGATCAGAAAAGTGTTCTTATCTGTTGACATTAATTATTCTGGTAGTCTTTTGCTGCTTTTGCTGAATATGAATATTTAGCTTGAAGAGGATGTCTATGATTGGTTCAGTACTCTGCACTACACATTGCCTTTCTTATTCTCATGTCCTGTCTGTCTCTTCTCCTTACAATCACTTAGTCTATTATAGGACTTCTTAAACTTTTTCTACTTGTGACCCCTTTTCACATTTTGGCAGCATTAGTTGGAATTACATAGCCTAAGGGCATATGCAATCCAAAGACCATGTACTTTGTATTCAGAACTAAGGCTGCAGTGAAGTTGCTTGATGCACCATAGGCAAACGTGGCCAAAAACACATCCCTAAATTAATTTCTGGTGCTATGTGGTCAAAAAACTTCTACTATCGCCAAAATTTTTGTAACCCTAAATGAGGTCTTGACTCACAGTTTAAGAAGTGCAGGTCTATTAATTGCTGGTCTTTGCTGTGAAGGTTCATCCAAGAAATATTATTGTGTTTTTGTAAATGGAAGTCAGTGTTGATAATGAGAAGGTCATGATATACAGAAGTTTTTAGGGACCATTTTTGTGGTTATTTCCAACTCCATTCCTCCCAAGGACTCCCTGCCATGTCTGGAAGTCTGAGCCTCCTCTAGCATTAGAGGCACCCAGAATTATAGGCTTGTCTTCTTTTCGTTGATGATGAGGGTCTCCAATTCTTCATAAAATTTTTCTTTCATCTCATCAGGGTTTGTCATGGTGGAAGAATGGGCACTGTGGCATTTTCCTGCATGTGGCAATCACATTGTCATGGGTCTGTCTTTCATTCCTTTTGGTAGGTATACAAGCTTGTTGACTAGATTAGTTTTGACTGAAAAAACTACACCAGCTTCATGGTACTCCCCTTCACTGTGACTGCTTCAGAAATACATGTATCCAGTTCCAACTTCAGTAAGTTGGCCTTCATTTGCTAGCTTTGTTTTATTCAAGGCTGCTATTTGGATGTGATACCTATGAGTTCATCTTTCAGTTCTACTAGATTTTATGTTTTTTAGAAGTGTGCACTCATTCCATGTACCAATGGTGAGTGGAATCATCTTTGCAGAATTTTTTGTCATTTTTTTTGTGTGTTTTGACTATAGAGTGACATAGTAATCAAGCCAGAGTTGGGTAAGCAGATAAGTTTTAGGGTGCCTATTCTAACCCCTTCCTCATACCAGGTGGTGAGCAATACAACCCTTAAAAGGCTCCCCAGAAACCCAAGGGGCTGCCAAATTCCACTACTGCTTCCAGTGAGAAGACAACCCTATGACCTGGGTCACCTGTGTGCAAGATTGTGACTAACACTTCTATTATATCCATATTTGCTGCTTTGTCACTTGTCTATCACCACAGGACTTTGAGATAGGTTAAAAAAAGTAAAATGGTGTGGGTGATGTCTTTTGACTTGTGTGTAAATTGAATTTAATTGAAGTAGAGTTGCATGAAGTCACTGACCTCACTCTTTCTTCCAGAGTTATCACAGTCCAGTGGCAGGACACAGTCAGGATGACTGGTGATGACTCAAGATGCAGTGCATGACACAGGTTTCTTTGATATGTAACCAAACTCTAAATGTTCCATGTGCCTGTTTCAGCTGCCTTTATAGTCACTGGAACAAATTGTTCTCATCCTCCCATTCCATTAGGGGAAGTCTTCACAAGTTTGGGGTAGGCACCCTCCCCCAAATACCAACAAGTTTGAGACCCCTCAGTTACTCTCAACCTGATTTAGCCCATCTGCTGAAATGATTTACTAGGTTGTGGCTACTGTACATGTTATACCTTGGTGAGAGGTAGGTGAATCAGTTGAACAACCAAGATGGAAAGCAGTCCTGAAAAGGGCTCCACAGCCCTCTTGCCAGAGGTATTAGTCTTTCCAGAACACATCTTACACTCCATTTTTGTAAACATTCATCACTTAAATTGTCAGATTTATTGCCATACAATTGGACAAGAGGAGATAAACACAAGTCATTCCCCAACGGATAAATGGTCAAAGGATATGCAGAGGTAGTTTTCAGATGAAGAAATCAAAGCTATCTATAGTCACATGAAGAAATGCTCTAAATTACTTTTGATTAGAGAGATATAAATTGAAACTATTCGAAGGTACCTCTGCACACCCCTCAGATTGGCTACTATGACTAAAAAGAAAAATGATAAATGTTGGAGAGGATGTGGGAAAATGGGGATGCTCATGGAGTACTATTGGAGTTGTGAACTGATCCAATCATTCTGGAGAATATTTTAGAACTATGCCCAAAGTGTAAATTGTGCATACACTTTGACCCAGCAAAACCACTACTAGATCTGTATCTCAAACAGATCATAAGAAAGGGAAAATGGCCTGCATGTGCAAAAATATTTATAGCAGCCCTTTTTATAGTGGCCAAATATTGGAAATTGAGGGGATCCCCATGAATTGGGGAATAGATGAACAAGTTGTGGTATATATGGATGTAATGTAAAATACTATTGTATGATAAGAAATGAGGAGTAAATGGATTTCAGAAAAATCTGGGAAGATTTACATGAACTGATGCAAAGTGAAGTGAGCAGAACCAGTAAAACATTGTACATAGTAACAGCAACACTGTGGGATGCTCAATTATAAATGACTTAGCTCTTCTCAGCAACACAATGATCCAAAGCAATTACAAAAGACTCATGGTGGAAAATGATTTCTGCATCCAGAGAAGGAGCTGACAGAGTCTGTATTCAGATGGAAGAATGCTTTTCTCGCTTACTTTACTTTTTTGTATTTTTTTTCCTTTTGGTCTGTTTTGTCTTCCACCACTATGACTAATATGGAAATACATTTTACATGACTGCACATATATAATCTATATCAAATTGCTTACTATTTTAGGAAGAGAGGAAGGGAGGAGAGGGAGAAAAATTTGGAACTCAAAATCTTGTAAAAATGAATGCTAAAAATTGTCTTTATATATAATTGGGAAAAAAATAAAAGACCAGAAAAGACCCATAAATGCTCTACTGATCATTGTAACTAAATTTTCTTGTCATCAAGTCTTACCCTTCTCTGTGACAAGATCTCTTCTACAAAGCTAGCAACTAAAGGATTATATGCATCCTTTGCTCTAACATTTCCTGTTGATGAAGCACCTTGTACTTTGGACAGCTGTCATTGTTAGGAAGCTTTTGTTAGACCTCTCCTAAACCTTCCTTTTTCCACTTCCCCCTATTGCTCCTGCTTCTTCCCTCTAGGGCCAAGCCAAAGAAACAGAATCCTTCCTCCATATGGTAGCACTTCAGATATCTGAAGTTAACATGTCCCTTTAAACCTTCCTTCTGTCAGGTTAAGTCTCTACAGAGTTATTATATGAGATCTTGGGTAAGTCCTTCCCTCTGTCTAGGTTTCAGTTTCTTCATTTATAAGACAAGAGGGCTAGATCAGATGGTCTCTAGAGCCCCTTCTAGATCTCCCCAGATTGTCGAAGGAGAGTAAGGCCCTTGTAAGTAGTTAAACATATAAAGTTCTCCAAATGACTTTGTTAACCATCAGGACCCAATTTAACAGCTATTTTTCTGTGGACAGTTCTGCCTGTCTCTCCCACTTGTTCCACCAGATGGTGCTAGAGCCTTACCTGAAGTCTAGGAGAAGCAGCAACCTGAGCTGGAACCAAGCCTGCCTGGGATGCTGCAGAGACCCGCAGTCCCCCTTCCTAATTAACAGTCCTTTCGGTGTCATCAGGATGACTCAGCTCTAGCAAGATGGTGCTGCCATCTTGCAACCTCTCTGGCTAAGAGGGACTGCAGTGGCTGTTGTAGGAAGGAAGTGGGGTCTTTTCTGCCTCCTCGTCTCATCTGTTCCTTCTCTCCTCAGGCAATACCTCCACTGCAGTCCATTCCATCATCCTCTCAAAACTGGCACAAGCTGCTGGAGGGGGGCTCCTCCTGCCTCAAAGATGTCCTCAATCTGGTCCATCCTCCACTCAGTCACTAAAGCTTGGCTCTGAGGATGCCACCATCCTCTCCCCCATGCTCAGTCAACTTTGCCAGCTCCCTCTTGCCTCCAGGAGCAAATACAAAGTCTTCTACTTGTCCTTCAAAGCTCGTCCTAAGCTGTCTCCTCCCGCCTTCCCAGTTTCTTGGACTATACTCTCCTCCATGAAATTTACAGTCCTCATATGAATCCTCTTTATTGTTTCTTGCACAAAACATTCCACATCTCATCTTCTACCTCCATGCTTTTTCACTGATTATCCTCCAAGTCTGCAATGCTCTGCCCCTCAGTTCAGTCTCCTGAGTTCCTTGGTCCAATCCTATCTTCTGCAGCAGGCTATCCCCAGGCCCACCTGGGGCTGGTAGCCCCTTCCCCTTGGTTGGTCTTCAAGCTCTTCTCCAGAGTTCTCGTTTTCATTTAGTCTTTGACAAGCTGTCTTCATTATTAGAACCCAAGTTTCTTGAGGACAGGGACTGGTTTTGCTTTTCTTTGCATTCTTAACACACAGTGCAATGCCTAGTATACAGTTAATGTTTAATTAATGCTTGGTGATTGACCAATTGGACTGCTAGATGACCTTGAAGGAAAAGAGGGGTATTTAGCTTGGAAAAAAGACTTGGGTGGGGGTAGGGTCTTGATCATGGTTTTCAGGCATTTTAAAAAACTGTCCTATATGTAAGAGAAAAAGAATGTGCAGACTTACCCTGTTGGTCACATGGAAGAATCAGGAACAATGGGGAAATGCTGGAAAAACACGATTTGAATTTGATGTCAGAAAAAAATCCCTAACAATTAGGGCTGCCTGAAAATGGAGGATGCCTTGGGAGCCAGGAGGTTCTCCCTTAGTTCTTTAAGTGAGAGCTTTAATTTTCTTCTTGTTCAATCATTTTTCAGTTCTATCCTACTCTTCATAACCCTACTTGGGGTATTTTGAGCAAAGATACTGGAGTGATTTGCCATTTTCTTCTTTAGCTCATTTCACAGATGGGAAATTGAGGCAAACAGGGTTAAGTGACTTGTCCAGGGTCACACAGCTAGCAAGTACTTGAGGCCAGATTGGAACTCATGAAGAAGAGTCTTCCTGATTCCAGGCCTGACCCTCTAGCCACAGCAGTGCCACCTCGCTGCCCTGGAGCTAGCTAAAGAGCTTTGCTATTTGCCACTTACATAGCTTCAATTAAGTCACCAAACATACTTGGTCCTCAACTTGCTTACTTGTAAAATAATGTGGCTTGGATTAGGCCACATTTAAGGTCCTTACTTGTTCTAAACTGTATCCAGTTCTATATGTTCTCAGGATAGAAGAGGGACTCTTATTTGCTGAAGTTGGTAGATGGCCCCTGAAATTCTCTCTAGGTCTGAATGTCCATGCTCTTTCTGTATTCTAATATCTCCCAGCTCTGATATTCTATGCTGTCAGGTTCCTCCCAGATCTGATATTCTGTGTTCTGTGTTCTAAGATCACTCCTGGATATGGCATTCTATATTCCATATTCTAAGGTCCCTCTTAGTTCTGGCATTCTATGACGTCCATGAAATTGTGTCTCATTCATAGCTCCCCTAGATTGAGAGCAGTCAGCTGTAAATAGCAATCATAGAGAGGACACTGGTCCTGGCTGAGCCACATCTGTCTTTGTCTGCATGTTGCAAGATCCAGGGGGAAAGGTTCTGAAATTCCATGTGGGCATTAACGTCTTCCAGCAGAATGTTACAGGGTCCTGCTACAGAGTAATGTTCGTAATTACTAACAAGTGTTGGCTCAGCTGGTACATTGATGGTAGCTGCTGGTGATTTTATTTTTTAGGGACAGCTCCAGAAACTTAGCTCCAAGTAGGAAGTCCATGGGTCCATCAGATAGAAACTAAGCATAGACAGAGAAAACTGCCTTTCCAAAGGACTAGTGCTCTAACAAACATCAAAGCAGGGCAGGATTTTAGTGCACAGGATGAAGACTTTTGTGTTGTGATGGGATTTTAGGACCCAGAATATGGAATATCAGAGTTGCCAGGGATCTTAGAATATAAAACTGACATTGTTAGAGGAGTTGATGTAACTGGAGATAATTAATCTGGAGAAGAGAAAACTGGGGAAAGACATGATCGTTTGAAGGGCTGTCATGTGGGGAAATGTCTAGAATTATTCTCTTTGGCCCCAGAAGGAAGGATTAGGAGCAGGGGATGGGGCACAGCCTGGCGAATTTTGGTCCAATTTGAGGAAGAGTTTCCTAAAAATTAGAGCTCTACAAAGATGGAACAAGCTGCCTGGGGAGGTGGTGCCCTCCCCCGCCCCTCCCAGTGATCTGTGCTTTAAAGGCTGGAGGATCACTCTGCACATACTCTGTGCAGGGAATACTTTCCAGGTATGAGTTGGAGCTGTAGCCTCTGAGCCCCCTTCCAATTCACACTTCCTCACTTCTGCTTTCTTCCTTCTTGCTCTTTCTTGGGTCTACATTCTCTTCCCTCATTTGCCTTATTCATACTTTTCTATCCCTGTCCTGTTCTTCTTCCTCTTTCTTCTTCATCATCATCATCTCCTCCTCCTCCTCCTCTCCCCCTTTTCCTCTTTTCCTCTTCTCATTTGGAACAGACAGTACAAATGGCCAATAGGCTCAATGTTGGAATATGAGGACAGGCCCAGGCTGGTTCCATTTTCCCAAAATTGTCAGGCTCTGTTAATGTCCCAAATCTCTATCAGAAATGCAGAAATACTTTTTAGTTTTTAAATACAAATAGGCCCCAGTGTTGTGGGTCTGTGTGATGTAACTCCACAGCCATCACTCAGAGGGCGTTGGAGAAGAATATGGTGAGGATGAGTGAGTGCAGAGCATGCGTATTATGGGTCCAGAACTGGAGTTAAGATGTCCTGGATAGAACAGAAGCTACTTTCCCCCTCTGTATCCCCAGTGCCCAATACAGTGCTTGGCACACAGTAAGTGCATAATAGTCGCTTGTTGATTGAGGCCAGGGAAATGAATGAGTGAAAAAGCAGAGGGGCTGGTCCTTTGTCAAGGGCCAAGGCTAATACATGAACATCTATTCCACTGACATCCTCAGGACATCAGGAGAAAGCTGGACAAGTCTGCAGGCACATCAGGAGCATGCCCTGTGGCGACCCTTGAACTGGGACATAGACCATGGTAGGTTTGCAGTCTGCGTTATTGTGGGGAACCCTGAAATGAGTGGAACTCCAAATCCTTTGGAGCATCTGAATTGGTCTTTCTTAACATTTATCTCCTTTCTCAGTTCTTCTGGGCCTGTTAAATCATGGGTTAAAGGAGAAAGGTCTTGGCCACCCTTCTGCAATCTCCCTACCTACAGGGCCATAATGACTCTATGAGACTGCCCAGTCTAACATGAGTTTTCCCTTGAGCCCCTTGCCCTGGCTGGGTTGTGTCTCTTGAGGATCTCTTTTCCTTCACTCCTCTCCTCAACCCCTGCTACACAACCACCTCAACTCTGAAACGGTTGATCCCTACTTGCGCTTATCCCTTTCTGCAGTTCCTGGCAAGACCATTCCAATCCTAGCTCCCCCTCCCACCCTTCAGCACCCAGCAGAAGTTCAGGCTGGTGTCCCCAGTACTGAATCTAGGAGCACAAGGTTTAGAGCTGGGACCTGTCAAATTCATTATATTGGACAACTCCATTTTAGAGATGGGGAAGTGGACAAGAGAGAGGAAGTGACTTCCCAAAGGTCCCCACGTAGTACCTGAGGAGCCCAGATTCCTGCCCGGGACCCTCACAGGAAGCCATTGGCCTTCTCGTCTTCCCATTGCCCCAAACAATAAAGCAAGCATTGTTTTTATAGGAGGGGAAAAAACAGAAAAGAAAAATACCAACCAAAATGACATTTAATTGGAGTTGGAAATGTCCTTCCTATTATGCAGATTTGTGAGTGCTGATGTGCTAGGATGAATACATATTAATTAACTCGAGCCAGAGGCCAATCACTTAACCTTTCTGAGCCTCAGGCAATTCTGTAAGATGATAAATTAATTCAAGTCAAAGGTCATTCCCTAAGGAGCTGTGGCCTTGGAAACTGCAGTGGAAGGAATTCAGGACTTAGGGGATCAACGCCTGGCTGGGAGTCCCTGCTATTCCACTTGCTCTCTGGGTATGGGCCTGGGTAGCACCCCCTTTCTCTGAACCTTGGCCCCACCCACACACCTTTGAAATCCATCAGTTCTGCTGGCACCCATGATTCCATTGTATAAATAATTGAGCCATAGGTTGAAAGCCCTTGGAGGGGCCCAAAGTCCAGGCTTTCCGGCCTTAGCTTTGTCAGAAAATGCCTGAGGCAAGATTCAAACCCATCTCTTCGTATCTCCAAGGCCAGTTCTCTAGTTAGTATATCCCACTGCCTCTTGGCCCTCCACTAATTCAGAGCCAAATCCTTTGAGCCTTTGAGCAGAGAAGGACAAGCAGCCCAGCCCCCCCAGACTCTCAGAGAAGGAAGGAATCAGTGAGTTAAGCCAGAACTCCTCCATAGCATCCCCACCAAGAGATCTTGCAGCTTTTCCTGGGGCTTTCCTCCCCGCCTCTCTTACCCAACAAATTCATCCGCTGAGTCTGAGCCTGTTTATCCCCTGTCCATGCAGCTGCTCCCATTTACAGGTCTGAGGCTTTGCCAGCTCAGTAGGACTTGCTCGAGCCTCCAGTCTTCTGGCAGCTTAGCTCCTCCACCCAGCCCTCAGTGAGGCATTGGGCAATCTTTGGGCACCAGCTTCTCTGTAAAACAGGGATGATCCTTATTCCTAGGGATATGAGGAAAAAGAGCTGGAAAGGTCAGACCTTAGAGGCCATCGATCTGACCCCTTCCTTTGACAGAATAGGAATGGAGCTCAGTGTGTGATGATTAAAAAGTTCAAGAGACACCGTTTCTGGGTAATTGAATCATTTTATGAATAAGGCCAGCAGGTTGTTAATGAAAGGATTGGCATTTGGTCATTTGTCTTAGACCACAGACCCCTAATGGCAGGGGTTTATATGTCCTTTATATTTTAGTTTAGTTTACATGTTCTTTGAAGAAGTGGGGTTCCCAAGGGGGCCTACTCAACTCTGATTGGTTAATCCAATGAGAGGCGAGCTATGTTGGGTACATGAACTAGGTCACTCAAATCTTGATCACAGAGACATCAGTTTCCAAATCCCCTGTCTTGAGAATGAGGAGAATCGACTTTTCCCAGGACCTGCCTGAGCCAACACAATGAGTAGGAAAATACCCACTGGCCTGAACTTCTGCTCCTTTTCCCATCTGACTAGACTAGATCTCTAAGGTTTACTGGTTGACTTCTGGATGAGGAAGTAGAAAAGGGGGAAAAAACTTGGTCCTATTACAATAATCAATGATTAACTATGAGAAAAATAATCAATTCCTCACAGTTGACTTGCCCAAGGTCACACAGGAAGGAGAGGGAGAGGAAAGGAGCTAGCACTTAGTAATTCCCTGTTGTGTACCAGGCGTTGTGCTGAGTACTTCGTAAATATCATCTTATTTGATTCTCATAATATCCTTGGCATGTAGGTGCTATTATTATCCCCAGTTTTCAGTTATGAAAACTGAGGCAGGAAGAGGGTAGCTGGCTTGTCCAGGGTCACACAGCTAGGGAGTGTCTGAGGGTGCATGAGCAGCCTCAGGCCTTCCTGACTCCAGACCCAGAGCTCTATCCACTGAGCCACCTACTTTCTTCTAGGTAGAAAGGAGCAGAGTTGGGATTTGTAGCCAGGTTCTTGGGCCTCCAAAGCCAGGGTTCTTGCTACCATACTCCCTTTCCTCACAGGGGTGCTGGGACCTCTGAGGCCCCTTGGCAATGTGAACTCTGCTTCTAGAAAGTCTTTGCAAGTAGAATAAGCGTAGAGAGAGTTGTAGAATTATCCAAGATGTTTCATCCAATTGCCTCATTTATAAGATGGTGGCTCTGAAAGGTAAGAACTTGCCCAAGGACACCTTCATCAATTCATCAGTCAAAAAGCCTTGGTTAAGCATTTTCTAAATGCTAGGCTCTCTTATTTATTAAGTGTTTAATAAATGAGTTTTCTTATTGATTGAGTTTAATTCCCCAGGTCTGTGACTGCATGCAGGTCATGTCCCTTTTCTGGGTCTCCCCAAATCCCAGGACCTCCCACCTGGAAGGGTCCTCAAGGCCATACTGCCATAGATGACCCTCAGGGCTGGCCCGTCCAAGCTGGGCCTTGGGCCTGAGCAGTGAGGCCTCTGTTGTGCTCCTGATAGGGGCTGCTCTAGCTGCCTCCCTCAGGAGCTCACTCCTTTTCAAGGAGGCCCATTCCTCCTCTGGGGGTCTCTAATGAATGTTGATATTTCTCCTGGCCTTGGGCCTGAGCTTGCCTCTGCGGCCTCCTTCCCCTGCTCCTGACTCTGCCCTTTAGGGATAAACAGAACAGTCACTTGGCCACCTTGCAAACACCTGAATATTAATGCTAATAATCCCAATATTAAAGCTGTTATTGTTCAGTTTTTCAGCTATGTCTGACTCTCCATGGCCCCATGTGGGGTCCTCTTGGCAGAGACACTGGAGTGGCTGGACATATCCTTCTCATTTTACAGATGAGGAAACTGAGGCAGACAGAGTGAAGTGACTTGCCCAGGGTCACATGCCTAGTGTCTGAGGCCAGATTTGAATTCACTAATATTAATATGAGCATTTCTAGTGTCTTTGAGGTTTGTGAAACCCTTCACCAAGGGTATCTCACTTGATCCTCACAACAACCCTGGGATGCAGGTATGACTCTTTTTTTCCATTTCACAGATGAGGAAACAGGCTGACAAGTCAATTGACTTGCCCAGGGTCACATGGCTAATAAGCGTCCCAGGCAGGATTTGAATTCAGGTCTTCCTGACTCCAGGTCTAGTGCTTTATACACTAGCCTACCTTGGTATCCTGTGTTGTTATAATAATAACAATAAATTCAAGCTATTTTTCTGCTGTTCCACCCCAAGCCTCCCACCCTGCAGGGTAAACACCCCCACTTTCTTTAGCTAATCCCAGTATAGACTATGTTCTGTCTTTTCATCCTCCTCTGGACTTTTCAGCCGTTGCTGATGGATCAATGCTTCCCTCCCCCCCCAGCCATTCTGTGGCTTCCCAGGCCTTTCCAATGATCTTTCTCCTCTCAAAGACAGAACATAGCAGCAGTGTGTTCAGTGTTCCTGGGGAAAGAGATGAAGAAAGGCCTTTCAGGGCCCGGGGCGCTCCAAACAGCTCACAATGGGACTTCCTGCTGACTGACTCTGGGATCTAATGCCATCTTCCAAGGCCTTAATAGCAACACCTCCCATTGCTAGCCTGTGTCCCAGTTTGCAAAGTCTTTTCCCTACAAAAGCCCTAGGAGATACTTACTTAAAGCATTTTTAATCTCCATGTTACAGAAAATGGGAACTGAAAGAAGCCCCAGAATGGTGGGATGGTAGCTGCAGAGGGACCTGAACATTTGTCCCACCCCTCATGTTACAGAGGAGCAGACGTAATCACTAAGTGCCAGGCTCAGGGTCACACTGATGGTAATTGGTTGAGTCACAGCTAGGGATGCCTAGTCCTGGAGTCAGGACTTGAACCCAGGTCTCTCCAGGCTCCAAATCCAGCATTTTGACCATCATTCCACAGGATTTTATTATTTGAGTTTCATGCCCAGAGGAAAGGAGGACCCAGAGCCAAGGCCCTCTTTGATCAAAGCTGACCCTCCACCTGGAGGACTGAGCTCAAGTTTGGGCATCTTCATTGAAGCAGGATGTTGATAAGCTGAGGATGGCTGGGGTGGAGAGGGCCAGAAGGATGGGGAAGAACCCAGAGATGGTGCTCTCTGAAAATGGGTTGAATGACTTGAGAATGCTTGACCTGAAAGAAGAGAAAGGAGCATGGCACTTGATACTTTCCCCTTCACTTTTGCTTTTAGGCTAAATCTTTTACTTAAAATAACACTACATATCAATACCACATAAACTCACTTCCATTTCTGAAGGACTGGCATATGGAGGACAGATTACAATTTTCTGACTCCAGAGAACAGAGTGCAAAGTGCTAAGAGCCAGATTTTGATGGGGGGTGTGGGGGAGCAGGGGAACTTCCTCACCCTGAGTACTGGTCCCAAGAGGGATGACTGCTGCCCTGGGAGGGAATGAGGAAAATGAATGACCATGTGGTGGATCTGGTGTACCCCATTCGTGGCCTGGGCAGGGATAGATGGGCTAGAGGCTGCTTCCAGCTCTGAGATGCTGAAAGTTGATCAGACACTGAATCATTAACATTCTGGCTTCATCACAGACCCTAATGATTCTCCCTGCTCCTCTTTCTAACAGAGATGTTTCCCAAATCTCCCTTTTAATATTTAGCTGAGCTGAACATTGCATTCAGATGAGGAGGATGCAGCTGGTCTGTCTATGATGGGGCATGTTGGACCGAAGATACATGCTATAAGGATCTCGGTCCCATTGACTTCTAAGCTCCCTTAAAACTGTGAGATTCTATGAATCATAATGAATGCTGAAGAATGGATCTTGACCTTTATTTAGTGAGAAATAAATAAAATGTGTTTCTTGATGTTACTGATGTCTTTGTGTCCTGAAGAGTGAGCCCAGGTACAATTAATCAGTGAATCGCTGTGGCTGGTTGATTCGTTTCTTAAGTAGGGAGCCACTGAAGGGCTTTGAGCCTGGGAGTAACAGACCAGTGCAGTGAGTCAGTTAGCAGGTGGGACATCATTTGGAGGACACAAAGAGAGCTGGGCAGAGTCACTAGAAGGCTATAAAAAGAGAAGTCCTGAGAGTCTGGACGAAGGGCAGGGCAGGGAGGATGGCAGAAAGGGAACAATTGGAGAGCTATCACAGGAGCTGGATTGGCATCACCAACGCTGATTGGACTGATGAGGAGAACAGAGAGGGAAAAGCCACAAGGTTGGAGAAGTGGGAGAGCTTTTGACAGTCCAGGAAACCATGGGGAGGAAAACCAAGGGTAGGATGTGTCTTTGAGATCAGATGCTGATCTGCTTCTGCTCCTGGGACACAGTAATAGCATCTGAAAAATACATTCTGTTCATGGCATCCTTGGCTGCTTTAATTTATTTACCAGGCTAAGCCAATTAATGCTAAATTCTTTCAAATTATGTCCTCACTTGGTTTCAAGGAGTTAATTATTTAAACAGGACCATGGCTCAGTTGCTACATTTCTGAACTAATAGAGGTTCCACATCCATGACTATTACTATTCTCAGCATCAGTGAAGAAAGGATAGAGGATGGATGGATGGATGGGTGGGTGGGTGGGTGAGTGGAAGGATAGGTAGATCTAATAGATGAATGGATGGGCAGATAGATGATAGATGTAGACAGACAGACAGATAGATGAATGGGTAGGTTGATAGGTGGATAGATGATAGATATAGATAGATGATAGACTATATGAGATAGATAGATGGATAGATGGTTAGATAGACAGATGGATAGATAGATAGGTAGACAGACACAGACAGATAGATAGATAGAAAGAAAGATGAACGAGTAAGTGGACAGACGGATAGATGATAGATATGGATAGACAATAGACAGATATAAACAGATGATAGACTCTGAGGTAGATATATAGCTAGATGATAGGTAGATAGATAGACAAATCAATAGATTGATGGATTGATTGATAGCACAAATGAAGTTCTTGCAATGTGCCAGGCTAAGTTCTCCTGTCACAGGGGTAAAGGGGAGGGAACATGCCCAAGGCTAAGGCTGCAGGTGACTTGAGCTGAGAGTGAACTGAGCATTTCAAGGACCCCTGATGAAATATCAAAAAGAGAAGTAAAGGAAGAAATTGAATTTATGTTGTAGGAAAGATAGGCCTTTCACATACTTCGTGTACATGGGGGAAAAGCCTGGATAGATCATCCAGGAGCCAAGGGAAGGGGGTGACAGGCAGTCTGGGGCTATATTCATGGTCCTGTATTCCACTCAGCACATCACTGTTAAGAGATGGACACGCACAAGTCACTATGCTAGGGGCACAAAAATGAAAAGGGAATAGTCCCTGCTCTCATGGTGGTTACTTTGCTTCCCAATTAAAATTGTATAGACATATTTTGCTTTTACATCACATTCCTTTCCAAATATATCCATCCCCTTCCCTTTACTCAGAGAGCTACATTTTGTAACCAAGAATTTTTAAAAGTAGTGTAGTAAAACTAACCAACCCATGTTTGATGGTGTATGCAGTATCATGTATCCACAGTCCTCCACCTCTTCGAAAAAGGGAGGAAAGTCTATTTCCTCCGCTCTTCTTTAGGGTCAAGTTTGGCCATGATAATCGCTCATGATTCCACTTTGTTCATTGTTGGTGGTGAATCATCCATCCACACACCTACCCTGTGCCAAACGGTAATATACAGAATGGAACCCGTCTTGTTTTCAACTGCTGTTCTCTCCCTGCTCATCATTGTAGCCACTGTGTATCTAACTTTCCTGGTTCTGCTGGCTTCACTTTGCATCAGTTCCCCAGGAGCTCTTCGTGTTCTTTCCATCCATTGGGTCTGTTGTAATTTAGAGCAGAGTGAGAGTCAACTACACTCATGTCTGGAGGTTTCATTGGTCATGTTCCAAAGAAGACAGATCTAGATCATCTCCAGCTCTCTGTCTCTGTAGACTGCAGAGTGTGATGCTCTGAAGATGTGTGTGTGTGTGGGGGGGGGTGGTGCAAAAAGAGTATGTAAATAGGGAAACTGTATTACTATCTTGCAAAAGTATATATCTACACATATATAAAGTGCAACAAGGTAGTAACATAATTATATACATATATACACATATATACATGCATACAGGTTCCTTCTGTCTTGGCCGATGGAGAACACATTGGATTCCTTAGCCCAACAGATTCATAGCACTTTCCCACATCTACAGGCATATTGTCTCAGAGTGACTAGTATGGCCATCAAAACTCTATACCTCAATTGAGAGTCATCTAACTCAAGCCCTTCCTTTTCCTGTTGGGTAAACAAACACCACACAAGGAGGAGTGACTGACCAAAGGTGAAGCAAGGATGGGAGGAGGGAAAGGGGGCATTGATTCCTAAGCAACTGCTCTTGGGCCTCTGTTGCAGGGAGAGGAGATAGAGCAGCTTTTCATCTTCTCAAAGACTTTGTGTGTCAATAATTCTTGATATTTATGGCAAGGGGAACACCCAGCAGGTCGTCATTTCCCATTGGCCAATGACTGAATTTTGTTACAACTTCTCTCTTGTGTGACATCTACTTACAAATAATAATGTCGAATAAAAGCAGCTGGAGGATTAGGCAGGCTTTATGATGCAAATCTGTTTGCTGTGAATGATGTGAAAAGTAGTTAAAGAAAATACAGCATCCTCCATGGTCACAGTGGGAGCTTAAGTCTACCTCAGGAAGGCATCTCTGCTTGAGAAGGCTATTAGACCTCAGGGGTCCAGAGACAGCAGGACGTGTGGGAAAGAGTCTTGGACTAGGAGATTATGGGGCTGATCACCCATCCTGGATTGGCCAGCAGGAAGGAATTGTGTGGCTGACAGATCTTGGTAGGTGAGTGCTTTAACATCTTTGGGTTTCCATTTCCAAAATGAAGATGTTGGACAAGATGAGATCTAAGATACGTTTCAGTTCCAAAGTTTTACTTAACTTTGTAAACACTAAATGACAACAGGTTGGAATTATCCCTATTATAATTAATGTTTAAAACTTGATATCATTAACCCCAAAATGCAGTCAATTTCACAAGTACAGTTTATCAAGTAGGATACTGAAAACTAGTTTATCTACTGAACAATAGTTTATCTGCAACAAGTCTTGGGGTTTGAGCAGATTGCAAGCTCAATATGAGTATCAGGAATTTGGTGGCTCCATCAAAAAGGTGAAAGCAATCTGGGCTGCATTGACAGGGTAGAACTTCCAGGACCAAGGAAAGGAAAGGAAAGTCCTTTGCACTCTTCCCTGGATAGATCACATCTAGGATGCCACTCAGTCCTAGGAGTCACATTTTAGACAGCATACAAGAGGACAATTAGAATAGAGAGGGACAAACCTTGAGATCATGATCAGAGGGGATGTTGAGCCTGAAGAAGGGAATGTCTAGATAGAGGTGGAGGGGGTAGAAAGGAGTTGTTGCCTTTAGTATTAGACAGATTGTCTTAGGGAAGGGAGATTAGACTTGGTCTATTTGACTCCTACTGTATGGCAAAAGATCTTAACACTAATAATACCAATAATAATAATATCAGTAATTAAGTTCATATAGTGCTTTGCGGTTACAAAGTACTGAACAAATGTTATCTCATTTGCACCTCACAACAGCTTTGTGAGGTAGGTGCTACTGTTGGCCCCATTTTTATAGATGAGTAAACCAAGGCTGGGAAAGGCTAGGTGGCTTGCCCAGACCTCAGGGTCACACACCTAGCAAGTGTATGATGTGCTATTCAAACTTAAAGTTTTCCTGATGCCAAGCCCAGAACTCTTAACCAAGGTACCACTTTGCCAAACTCCATTAGAGAATTCACCAGAAGAACGGGCATTGCAGCAGTTGCTGGATTCTGCCCATAATGACTATCTTCAAGTGGAGGCTTGATAATCCCTTATTGTGTTACAGAATTCTTGTTCAGTTATTGGTTGGGTTCCTTTGAGGTCCATCTAGTTCTGATATGTTGTGATTCTCTGAAGGAAGTGGCCTTGGTTGGATGTAAACTTTTGCCACCACATTGATGTGAAACTCTTCAGAAGCTTGTCATATAGGAGAAAGAGGACTGTGCATAGACTCGAAAGATATGGATTCAAATTCTTCCACTGATATTTACAAATGACAAAATTTACTGCCTGTGACACTTGCTAACTGTCTTAACTTGCTAACAGCAGAGCAAACTAACTAGTAAGTTAGTTTGCCATATTTACTGTGTACCTGATGAACTTAACAATATCCCAAACTGATGAGCAGCCCAGTCCATGTCTGTGGCTTTCATTTTCTTCTTCTGTAAAGTGGAGATGAAAAGATCTGCCCTGCTGATCTCACAGGCAAGGAAAGCTTTTTTGGGAATCCTTAAAACACTTTAGAAATGGGATTTATTAAAAAATAAGCCTGAAGCCAGAAGGAGATTAGAACAATATGAAAGGAGAATGTTTTTTGTCCTGTATCTTGCCAAAATCACTGTGTTTATTGAGGTGGTAAAGAAAAGTAACTGACTGCAAAGAGGGTGGATGCTGAAACACTGTCTGGGGATTGACAGTAATGTGTAACTGGAACATCCTCCTATTTTCTTTCAACAGACGCCTCAGGAAGGAGTTCTGAGAAGCCTGAAGGAATGTGATGTTTGATTAATAACAAGTCATCCCAAAGGAAGAAAGCAAAGCAATTCAAGTCAAGCACTCATTAAGTTCCTACTGGATACAAGGCCATATCCTAGGTGCTGAGAATATCCTCAGTATCTTGTTCCCAAGAGATTTACTTTCTACAGAAGAGAAACACCATGTATGGCAATAGACAAAATAGAAAAGAATATGCGTACAGAAACAAATACATACCCACATGTTACATGTACCTGTGGGTATCATTTATGGGGAAGTAAGGAGTAATACCAGTTTGGGAAATCAGGAGCGGAGCCTTAAAGGGAACTAGAGATTCTAAGTGGAGATGAGGAGGGAAAGTCTTTCAGGCATGGAAGTCAGCCTTTGCAGAGTCATGGAGGTAAGAGATGAAGTGTGGAGAGTAAGTCAGTTTGACTGCAATGCTGAGTATGCCTTTGTTCATACAGGAAATCTAAGTGGGAGCCAGGTTGTGAATAGCACAATCAGGTGCTCTTATTCCCAATGGCTTCATATAACAGAGAACTTGAAGGCTGCTGAGAAGATAGTTCCTGTACCAAAGATTCTTGCCCATGGGTCTTGCATTACATCATTAAATGTTTTTTTTTTGAAGACAGGGAGAATCTTAGAGTCACACTGGGTCTTAGAAGATAGATCATAGAGAATGAAAGATGGGAGAGTCCTTAGAAAATAGAACACAAATTCTGGGAAGATGGTGGAATAAGGCAGAAAATTACCTAGGTCTCCCAAATTCCCCTCCCCCTAAAAAAAACCCCAAACAAATTAAAACAATATCTCAAAGTGAATTCTGAGTGGCAAAAATAATTAAAAGTCAGGATAAAGTAGTTGCCTGCCTAAAACAACTTGTGAGGTCTTTATGAAAGACTTGGGGGGCCATGGCATCATTGACTCATTTGATACCTTCAGTCAGAAACTGATGAATCAGCAAATAGCCAGCTACTGGGCAACTGTGTCAGGTGGCAGCCTCAGCTTCAGGGACTTTCCCCTCTCAGTGTTGGGGTTGGACAACTGATCAAGAGAAAATTGCAGGGCTCTCTGCTAGTCCTGGGTGCTATAGGCCCAAGAGTTAAGAGATCTGACCAGACTTGGTCCCAGGCTGTGGCTGGGGATGAAGAGGTAGGAGCACAGGTCAATAAGTGAGGTCACAGAGGGTAGGGACCTTGTTGGCTATGGACAGTTGCAGGAGAGAGGAGGCCCTGGTTTTGGTTCCAGGACAGAGGGGTGAGCTGAAACTTGAAACCATAGTAGAGACCCCAGGGTAAAAGAGCATTTGTGGTGACAGCATTGATGGGGTCCCTGGTCATGGCTCAGAGGAAAAGTCAGGCCCTCAAAGAGAGGTCAGAAAATAATAGCGCCAAATACTTGAAACCTGAGATGTTATCTTCACACCTTGTGACTAGAGATTGACTTTAAGATAATGCTGATGGAAAAGAAATAAGCTGCTAAAAAATGTGTAAGCAAAAGAGAAAAGAAAAACAACTATAGATAGCTACTATGGTGATCGAGAAGATCTGGATTCAAACTCAGAAGAAGATAGTAAAGTAAAACAGCTATTTGTATGTCAAAGAAAAAAAGGTCACAAGTCCAAAAAGAGTTTTTGGAACAGTTTGAAAAGGAATTAAAAAATCAAATAAGAGATGTTGAGGAAAAATAGGAAAAAATAAGAGTAATGCAAGAAAATCAAGAAAGTTATGAAAATAAACTCCACCAATTAGAAAAAGGCATCCAAAAACTTACAGAAGCAAATAACCTCTTAAAACTTAGAACTGGGCAAGGAAAGCTAATGACTTCGTAAGACACCAAGAAGTAATAAAGCACAACGAAAAGAACGAAAAAATAGAAGAGCATGAGAATAGTTTCATTAGGATAACAACTGACCTGATGAAGATGTCAAGGAGAGACAATGCAAAAATTCTTGGACTACCTGAAAGTTACAGTAAAAAAATCTACATACAGTATCATCAGAAATGATTAAGAAAAATTTTCCACAAAGTTTTAGAATGAGAGGATAAAATAGAAATAGAAAAAAATCCACATATCACCACTTGAAAGAAATTCTGAGAAAAAAACTCATAGAAACATCATAGCTAAGTTTCAAACCTGCGTGGTCAAAGAAAAAATACTACAAGTAGCTAGAAGAAAAACTGTGGAGCTACATTCAGAATAACACAAGATTTAGCAGGTTCTACATTAAAAGACTGAAGGGAATGAGCCATTTCATTCTTAAAAGTAAAAGATCTGAGCTCGCTACCAAAAATAACTTATCCACCAAAGCCGAATGTAATCCTGAATGGGAAACAAAGGATATTTGATGAACTAAAGGACTTTCAGATATTTGTGAAGAAAATATCAGAAATAATGGAAAATTTGACCTATTAGATTCAGCAAAAACATAAGAAGACAAACATTAAAGACCAGTTATAAAGCAGTTAATAAGGTTAGAATGTTTACTTCTTATATAGGAAAACATTATCTATAACTCTTGAGAACATTATTACTTGGGTCGTTTGAAAGAGCATAAATAGACAGAAGGTTTGAGGATGAACTTAGTCTGGTGGGATAATCTTAAAAAATAAAATTGGGTAGGGAGAGGTAAAATGGAGCAATTTTCTCGTACAAATGGGGCACGAATGGAAGAACTGTTACAATGGAGGGAGTAGGGGGTGGAAGGCTTGTAGTGCTAGCCTTATTCTCTTCAGAACTGTGTTTAAGAGGGAATAACATAAATATCAAGAAAGGCATAAAAATCTTATAGAGAAATGAGAAGGGGATAGGAAATGGGAGGGACTTTTAGAGGGTGTGCAGATCGTAGTAAGTTGAGAGGATAAAGAAGGGATTTTTAAAAGGGGAGAGTGGATAAGAGAGGGACTCTTAGAAGGGAGGTTTGATTAAGGTTAGAAGTAGATTAGACATTTGAGGAGGGATAGGGCAAAAATATGAAGAAAAGGGTAAACAGTGAGGAAAAGTAGAATGGAGGAAAATAGCACAACTAGTAATTATAACTTTAAATGTGAATGGGGATTAACTCACTCATAAAATGGAAATGGATAGTAGAATAGATATAAAAAGGATCCAACAATAAGCTGTTTAGAAGAAACACATTCAAAAATAAGAGATACACAGAAAGTAAAAATAAACATCTGGAGGAGAATTTGTTACGTTTCAGCTGATGTAAAAAAATATGAAGCAGGGCAGCAATCATGATCTCAGATCACATTAAAGTTAAAATAGATTTAACTGAAAGACATTAACAAGGAAACTACATTATGATAAAAGGTACCATCAACAATGAAGTAATATCAATACTAAACATATATACACCAAACACTATGGCATCCACACTTTTTAAAGAAAAAAGTTAAACAGATTACAGATGGAAATAGCAAAACTGTAATAGTGGAAGAATTAAATCTTCCCTTCTTAAAACTAGGTAAATCTAGTCAAAAAATAAATAAGAAGGAAGTCAAGGAGACAATAAACTGGAGAGAACTGAATGATAACAGAATGTACCATTTTCTCAGTGGCACATAGTATCTTTACAAAATATGATCATATGTTTGGGCATAAAAACCTTATAGTTAAATGCAGAAAAGCAGAAATATTAAATTCATATTTTTCAAATTACAATGCAAAAATATATATTTACTAAGTGACCATGGAAACAGATTAAAAATTAATTGTAGACAAGGCAACCCAATCTTAAAGAATGAATGGGTTAGAGAACAACCAATAATTTTATTAAAGAGAATGGAAATAATGAGACAATATATCAAAACCTATGTGATGCAGCAAAAGCAGTAATCAGAGAAAAATTTATATCTTTAAATATTTGTGTCAATAAAATAGAGAAAGAGAAGAATCAGGAACTTGAAATGCAATTTAAAAATATTAGAAAAAGTGCAAATTAAAAATCCCCAATTAAACACCAAATGGAAAATTTTACAAATTAAAGGTGAGATTAATAAAACTGAGTGTAATCAAACCATTGAAATAAAAACTAAGACTAAGAGTTGCTTTTATGAAATAAAAACAATAAAGTAGATGAACCACTGATTAATAAGATTTTTAAAAGAGAGTGAGAAAACTTAAATCATTATTACCAAACATGAAAAGGGTGAATATACCACTAATAAAGGTGAAATTAAAGCAGGTATAATGAGGTATTTTGCCCAGTTATATACCAATAAATTTAACAATTTAAATGAAATGGAAGAATATTTACAAAAATACAAACTGCATAGGTTAACAGAAGAGAAAATAGAATATCTAAAGAAACTTATTTCAGAAACAGAAATTGAACAGGCCATAAATGAGTTTCATAAGAAAAGAGCATCAGAACCAGATGAATTTGCAGCTGAATTCTATCAAACATTTAAAGATCAGTTAATTCCAATACTAAATAAATTATTTGAAATAATAGGCAAAGGAAGAGACCTATCAAACTCATTTTATGAAACAAACATGATGCTGATAACTAAACCAGCAAGAGCAAAAAGAGTGTGGCATGGGGAGGCAGAGAAAAAAAATATAAAATAAGAAATGAACTACAGAGAACAAAAGAAAACTCTGAAGGAAGCATGGAAAATAAAGTGATATATAATGTCTATTACATAACTTTTCAAAAAGAAATGAACAGTGTGAAATCGAAATTCATGGTTCCATATCTAATTCTATTTTTGTGTTGTGCTATGTACTTGGAAATGACATTTTTTGTCTTTTTGTATTTACGATCAAAATGAATAAAAAAATATTCAAAAGAAAATAGAATACAGGATGCCAGAGCTGGAAGGCACTTAAGGACACAGAACAGTCTACAAAATGTCAAAGCTCAAAGGGTCCCTCAATCATGTAACATCTATTGCCTGAGCTTCAAGGCATCTCCTTGAACACCAACTCCAGGTCCAATCAGGAGCTCCTTCCACTTTATCCGTGGTCAGGGATCTGTGGAAATTTTTCTAGTGGGATGAGAAAGGTGTCATGAGGTCACCCCCACCTATGGCAGTCATTCTATCGATGGGCAGCAGTTCTTCTTTTTTATTCTACTGAAATATAATCTGCTTCCCTGTAATTCCTACCCACCAAATCCTAGTGGAAACACATCCCAAACGAGTTTATCTGTGCTCTTCTTAAAGAACTTTGGTTGTATTTAACACAGGACTTTTCAAGTTTGCAAAGGACTTTATATGACTCACTCCTTACAGCCTGGCAACCCTGCAGATTGGAACTAAGGGCATTATTATGCCCATTTTACATATAAGGAAACAGGTTTTGGAAGATCCGATCATTCCTTGCTAACACAGTTAATATGTATCAAAGGTAGAACTGGACACCAGGACTTACTGATTTCAAGTCTAGCATCCCATCTAGTACACTACAATTTGTCATTGCATACTTAGGTAGTTGAATCCCTTTTGGATAACACAGTCTGGAAGTTAAGTTAGTTTGTTTTCCTAGCAGTAAGGTTAACTCTGCATCTCTCCAGTTTCCACCCTAGTACTATGTGATGCTCTTTAGGACAATGAAGGCAGCCATGATAAGCACAATTCCTAGTCTTCTTTTCTCTGGGCTATGCATCCCCTTTTCTTCTACTGACCTCCACATGATGTGATCTTTAGGACTTTCATCATTTTGTTTATCTGTCTCTTGGCACTCTTTAGCTTGGCGACATCTTCTTCAAATGCAGTGCCACAAACTCCATTCAATTCTCTAGCCCAGGTCTACACTACTGTTATACTAACTACTACTAGCCAGTGTAATCTGGCCAGGGCATAGGACAGAAGAACACTTTTCTGCTGTATAGAAGTCAAAACTGGATGTGCTGTCCCCAGAGGCATTCTCATAGCCCCTTTCTGGTCCATATGATATCTCAAAAAAAGAATCTGACGTTGACTCAGTGGTCCCAACTGTGGAATTTTTTCCATGTCTGTGAGTGTCATTGATCTGTGCTTGAAGTCCTAAACTCATTTCAGGTCCCGGGGTGATTTCTCAGTAGCTCTTCACTTATCTTGAGCTGCAGTTTCCTCTTAGCCCTGTTTGTCCCACCATTTCTAAAATGGAGATTACTGTTTCTGATACAGAAAATCCAGACCAATCTATCTTAAGTAGTTCAGTTCTTGCTGTTGTTTTTTTTGTCATTCAGTGATTGACTATATCCCTAAACTGTGCACTTCACTTTAGCAAGCATTGATCAAATGCCCTTATGTGAGGACCTGTGCTAAGCTTTGTTGTTTATCAGTTTTTCTTGACCTTGACATTACTAAAAACAAAAGTAGATTTTTTTAAAGTCAGAAGATAGAATATGAAGTCTATCCTCAGGCCTGAAGGATTTCTCTCTCTCTCTCTCTCTCTCTCCCTCTCTCTCTCCCTCCCTCTCTCCTTCCCTCTCTCCCTCTCTCTTTCCCTCCCTCCTTCCCTTTCTCTCTCTCTCTCTCTCTGCAATGAAAAGGGAGTTGCCTAAGAAAACTGATGTGACTACAGAGGGAATTTACCAATGTAGAATGAACATGCACAAAAGATGGAAGTAAGAGTAGTTACAGGAAAGAAGGTGAGATGCAGTTTATGGAATCATGCCAAATCTTAGAATTGGTAAAGAGCTCAGAAGTCACTTAGACCAACTGGTATCTGCAAACCTTGAAGGTCATTATCCAACCTTCGCTTAAAGACATTCAGGGAAAAGAAACCCATTCCTTTCGATGGGAACTCTTTCCATTTTTGGACAGGTCTCATTGTTGGTATTTTACTAACATCAAGTCTCAATTTGTCTCTTTCCACCTTCTGCCCATTGTTCTTGGTTTCGCCCTCTTTCAACAAACAGAACAAGTCTAATGTTCCTTCCACTAGATACCTTTCAGATACTTCAAGTCAGCTCTCATGTTTCCCCCAATCCCTCCCTGATAAATATTCCCAATTCATAATGATGGAATCCTAGCCACTTCCCCCAAACTCAATATTCCAACTTCCTCATATGCCTCACAGCCTCACTAGAATAGCAGGTGTGACCATGTTCTCAAACACATTATC
Source organism: Notamacropus eugenii (assembly GCF_028372415.1). NCBI lineage: Eukaryota > Metazoa > Chordata > Mammalia > Diprotodontia > Macropodidae > Notamacropus > Notamacropus eugenii. Next base: position 755,802,281 of record NC_092872.1, read on the forward strand.
TGTTTAGCCTCAGAAAGGACCACAATAGCCAGCTGATCAGAAAGCAGCATGAGCAGGGTATGAACCAGGATGTTTGACCACTAAAACAAGCCTAAGTGAACGCCTGCCTGTGCGGTAATAGCGAAGAACTGCCCTATGGTGAACTTATGATGTAGAGAGGCTTATAATAGTATCATTATCATACGTAAATGCCCCCTGTGAGCTTTTCTGTATGCCTTCTGGGTAACTGCATGCACAATTTCACCAACATGAAGATCCCTCCTCATTTTAGTAAACCTCTCCTCAATTTTAATAATCATATATTCTGCAATGCATATTCATATATTCCGTTATGTAATCAGCTTTATTTACTCTATAAAAATCCCTGTCTTGTTCTGCTAGGGTGCTGATTCTTTCTTGGAGTTTAGCCTGCTTTCTGAGAGGCATAATTCTTAGTAAATACCTTTTGCTTGGTTTGGAAATAGTTTGAATCTGTGAATTCTTTCTAGAAAGCCCTCATATCCACCTGAACCTCAATAAAAATATCACAGAATGAGAACTGAAAGGGTCATTAAAGCATGTCTGTCCTAAAGCTGAGCTGAGGATCAGAGGGTGAGGGAAAGGTAGCAGAGATGGATTTGAACCCAGATCTACTTATTTAAAATTCAGTCTACTTTCCATTATTCAACATGATCTCACCTCTGTTGAATTTCCATTTGTATAATCTTGAGCTCTTCACCAGCCCAGCTGCCCCCCTCTGAAGTCTCTAACCCTCTTTGCTCATCCTGGACAGAAAGTAGTTGGTTTATAACCTCTCTGGTCTCAGACACTCTTCTTGAGCGTAAAGGTCAAGCTGCAGAGAAGGAAGTAGCAGGCATAAATTGATTCCAAATAATGAATAAGAAAACCGCAAATAGGTTTTGTCCTAAAATAATTCTCTTAAAAAAATTAAAACCACCACTTAATATCTGGTGAATGTGCTTAGCCAAAACTCAGGAAGCCTGAACCTTGTCTCAGGTCTGCCCTTGTCTTTCTGTATGACCTTTGGTGAATGACTTTCCCTATGTGGGCCTCAGTTTCCTCTTTTGTAAAGTGACATAGTTGGAATAAATGAACTCTAAAGACCCTTCTTCCTCTTACCATTTATGAGTCTGAGTTTCTCCCTAGACTGTAATTTCTTCTCTTCATAGTGGAACATAATTTAAAAGTCAAATACTGTGAGCTAGGACAGGGGTTGGAGGGATGAGAAGCAGTAAATAAGCCCTGGTGGCCTTGCAAGTTCCAGCCACATTTGGTGATTAAAACCTGGCTGCGCCATCAGGGGACATGGGCTTAATAAAAGATTGCCAGGCTCCTGCCTCCAGAGATCAGAAGCTTTCTGTAATGGATTCAGAAGGCCAATGACAAGAGCATTACCCATTTATAGAGCAGAGAGACTTGCAAAGCACTTTCCCCAAGTCATGCAGAGAGGTACAGTGCAGAGATGACCACTCCCATGTTACAGATGAGGAAACTGAGGATGTTTCCATCTAGCAACAAAGGAACCTCTGGGGCCATCTGGTCTGACTCCCTCCTTTACAAAATGAAGCTTTTCTTCTCTCTTTCCATCTCATTGTACTAGCCACATGGCTTCAGTTCTATTTTTAACAGACACATTAAACATTTACTAAGCACCTTGGGAAATCCAGTAACAACGAAATGGTCTTTGCCCTCGGTGCACTTCCATTCTACTCCAAAGCCTTTCAAAGCAGACTGCTCCCCCTCGCCTTCCTTGGGCTCTGACCTTTCAGATTGGTCCCTCTTTGGGACAACATTCATTCTTGTCTCCAGGGCTGGCTGGGACCTAAGTGAAATTTTAAAGTTAAGCAAAGATGACTTTTTGTCTTGCCCTGAGTTCTGTCCTTCATTCTATCACAAGAAACCACGACTCAACTCCCTCTTCCCCTTCCCACCCTCATCAAACATACTCTCTGCTCCACTCTTTGACTCTGTTTGGGTTTGTATCTCTGTCTCTATGTCTCTGTCTCCGTCTCTCTCACTTTCTGTCTCTCTCCTCTTTCTCCCTGGCTCTCTCCTCTATGTCTCTCTGTCTCTCTCACTTTTTGTCTCTCTCTCCTCTCTCTCTCTGTCTCTGTCTCTCTCCAGTATATTTCTCTCTCTCTGTCTTTCTTTGTCTCTCCCCCACTTCTTAGAATTTCAAATATTCACAGAAGTGAAGTCCAAGTGCTACCCACCGGTAACCCTAAATGCTCCCTACTTGTAGTCCCTTCTGCTCTTCACTTTGCATTTACTTTGTGTGTATTCAACATACATTTCTCTGTGTACACACTGGTTCTGTCCAATGACTTGTAAGTTCCTCGTGGGCAGAGAGTGTTTGGGAATGGAGTGTATCCTTGGTACTAACAGTGTCCAGCACACAGTAGGTCCTTAATAAATACTTTCTTTGGAGGAGGGAGGCAAAACAATGGGGTTAAGTGACTTGCCCAAGGTCACACAGCTAGTAAGTGCCAAGTGTCTCCGGCTGAATTTGAACTCAGGTCCTCCTGACTCCAGGGCCTGTGCTTTATTCACCATGCCTAGCTGCGCCTATAAATATTTTTTTTAATGAACTCGCCTATTCATACCCATGTCTGGTACAGTGTTCTACATATAGTAAGTGCTTAGGAAGTGCTTTTGATAGACAATGTCCCTGCAGAAGTTCCACACTTAGACAGGTGTGAGCTCTGATGCTTCCTAACTGTGTTGCCCTGGCCAGTTCCTTTCCCCTCTCTGCTTCTCAATCTCCTCCTTAGCAGGATGAGGGAATGGTCAGAATGGACAGATTCTTTGGTCCTTTGGCATTCTGCTATCTTGGATTCAATTCTAACATTTATTCTGAAAGTCTTACAGTCCAAAATATGTTAGCAATGGGACCACATGTTCCATGTGGTGTTCACCTATGTAATAAAGCCTGTCCTTGTTCTCCTAGAGGTTAATGTTCTATACCTCTTCAAATCAGTTTATAGCACTCGGCATTGCATGGGAAGAGGGAAGAGGGTCTATGTGGACCTATGGTTTCTTAGATACAGGAAACACCCAGTGAGTAAACCACACTCACCATTGGAGATCAGTTAGCAACACTCCTGCCAAAGGAAGCTTCCTGACATGGTGATATGACTGTCACTCTCCTGCTCTACAAACTGTTATGGCTCCCCATAGCCTTTAAGATAAAATGTAATCTCTTTTTAGCTTTTACCTCTATACCACCTGTCCCTGATCTATCTTATCAATCTCATTGATTCTTACTTCCACCCTGCCTTCTGTGATCCCACAAACTGGGCTTGTCTTAATTCTTCACACACATACCTGCCTCTCTCACCTTTGGCAGTCCTTCCTTCCTGGAATGGACGCCCTCTTCTCTACCTCACAGAACCCCTTTCTTCCGTTAAGATATAGCTCAAGCTTGAAGTCCTTCTTGATCTCCCCCTCTTTTAGCCTCCTATCTCCTCCCAAAGCACCCTGACTTTTGTAGGTTTATATTCATTCTATTGATAGTAACTCTATATATGTATTCATTGTTTCCCCATTAGGATGTAAGCTCTTTCAGACTAGGGAATGTTGGATTCTTTGTACATATGCCCTCAGAGCCTAGAACAGTGTCTGCTGTGCAGCAGGCACTTAAAAATTGGTTGAGTGTAACCTAAAGTCTTATAGACTTACCTAGGGTACTGAGAGATGGAATAGCTTGTCCAAGGTCACACATCCAGTGCATGTCAGACCTTCCTGACACCAAGTGACCCCTCTCTCGGTCCACAGCATATGCTTCCCTCTAAAATACTTTGAATATTATATTCATATCATTGTCTGGGTATATGTATATCCCCCAAAGAAGGAGATAGAGGCTGCTTGAGAGGAGGAAAAGTTTTCTTGTTTTTTGGTGTCTAACAAATAGGTGCTTAAAATTCTCCTTCATTTGAATTAAAATATGCACTGAACTTGAAAATGTCCCCTGCACCCACGCCTTTGTTCTTTAACTCTCTCCCTCTCTCTCTGTCTCTGTCTCACTATCTCTGTCTCTCCAGATCTGTCTCTCTTTGTTCTGAGTCTATTTCTGTGCCTGACCGTCAGTCTCTGTGTCCATCTCCTTCCCTCTCTCCTTCTCCCTCTCTCTTCCCCTCTCTCCCTCTCAAAATTGCATGCTTATTTAGTAACGTTCAGCCTCCCAGGTGTCCTATTGTCTATTGCTAGGAAGACCCCCAGAGCACAACCCCTGAATAGGTTCAAGGCCTTGCAGTTTCATTAATAGATTCTTTGTGGAGAAAAGGAGGCAGTCTCTATGACAACACTATTATCTCAAAATACTCAGAAATTGCTGGGGACCCATAGGGCAGTGGAGAAAGGCATGGTGGGTGTCTATTGGATTCAGTGAGAGTGTATTGTGGAGGAGGAGAGGAGGGAGAGAGGGGAGATCCACAAAGAAGGAGCTTCAGGTGATCAGAATCTCTCTCAGGAAGGGCAGGTCCTGGATGCTATCATGAATGCCCCCAGCCCCTAGGTAGAATAGGGATGAGCTGTTTCCCAGAATCTCTGAGGGTTTTAGCCACTGTTCATCCTGTGATCATCAGCTGCCCTGCCTACTCATAGAATGAGAAATGAGGACCAACTGGAGTGAAATGACTGTGCAGCCAGTGAGGACATGGACATCATCTGTGGCTTAAAGTGCGTCACCAGAACATGGGGAGCTGTAAAAGTTAGTAACATGGCAACAGCGAGGCCAGACAAGTAGACAGCTGGGGTCCTGCCCTGGAGCCGGAGGAAACCCGAGAGCAGGGGAAAGCTATCAAGTCAGGGGGTCGCTGATGAAAAGCCACTCTGTACCCTGGTTTCTCTGAGGACCCCCATCAGCAGTGTGTACTCAGTAATCAGCTCCATACATAAGGCTCCCAAATGTCAAGATTCAGCCCTTGCCTCTTTGCTGACCTCCATCTCCATACCAGAAACTTATTTTGACATCCTCTTCTCCATGAGCCATATGTATCTCAAACTCAACATGTCCGAAATGTAACTTACCATCTCCCCCTTCATCTCCGGAAACAAAGGGAAGGGACCCAGTCCTCCTCCCAACTTCTTTCCTTGTGTTGATGGCTCCAACATCCTCTCACTCACTTAGCTTCCCAAACTTGGACTTGTCCTAGATTCTTTTCCTCCATTCCCTGGATTCAATCAGTCACCAAGACTCATAAATCCTACTGAGAACAAAGATTAAATAACTAATATTGGGGAGACATAGGATTTATTCCTCTCTGGAACCTCATTCTCTACTAGGCGTAGCCAGCATTCCAAAGATATTGCTGATAATGAGATTGGACTAATTTCTTAATCTAGTTCAGACCCCATCCACCTGGGGAAGTCCATTGTGTTCTACTCAGGCTTGGGGGGGGGGGTATCTTTTGGCTAGTTTGCCCAAGTCTAGGGTTGATTTGGAAGTAATTGACATGATCCAAGTCAGCCACCACCACCCCAACCCCTCATTAGCATAGACCCACCTGTCGTTATAATAATATTCATTCTCTCTTATTACTTGTTAACCAATCAGAATTAATTACTGCCTTCAGGAACACTCACTCATCCAAGAGCACGGAAGTGATGAGTGGGTTTCATGAGGGGTCTTTGGTATTCGAGATTAATGATTAATAAAATGATTAATTACCCAGAATTTATGTCTCTGGAACGTTTTAAATGTCACCCTACTTGCACCACGCCTCTCACACACTTGTAGTTGTAATAGCTAAAGCTATTTTAGCTCTCATTAATATAATGCTTTAAGGTTTGCAAGGTGATTTCTGTATGATCTTATTTGATCTTCACAACACTATTTTTATCCCCATTTTGCAGATGAAGAAGCTGGGAGGGGTTCAATGACTTGCCCAGGGTCCCACAAGCTAGGAATATTTAACTAGGATTTGAACACAGGTCTTCCTTTCTCTCAGCACTCTGGTCCCTGTGCCACCTAGCTGCCATCTTTCCTTGACTCACACAGTCTCCACCCGAACTCAGACTCTTAGTTATCTTTATGTTGGACTAGCCTCAAAGTCTCTTACTTGCTTCATTTTCCTCTCAGTTTTCTTTCTCCAATCCATTCTCCACATGGTTGAAAAAGATATTTCTAAAACATAAAAGTGACCAGTTACTCCCTTACTCAGAGTCTCCAGTAACTACCTATTGCCTCTAGAACAAGATACAATCTACTCAGCCTAGCATCCAATTCAGGGGTTTAACTATCCATAATTTGGCTCCTGGGGCAATAAGGTGTCATAGAGTGCCAGGCCTGGGGTCAGGAAGACTCATCTTCTTGAGTTCAAATATGACCTCGAATACTTAACTAGCTGTATAACCCTGGGCAAGTCACTTAACTCTGTTTCCCTCAGTTCCTCATCTGTAAAATGAGCTGGAGAAAGAAATAGCAAAACACTCCAGTGTTTTTGCCAAGAATACCCCAAATGTGGTCACAAGGAGTCAGACATGACCAAAATGACTGAACAACTTAATCTGGTCCCTTCTATGTCCTGATAGCTCATCATGGGCCTGAAGAGAATTGTCATGAAGGTTATGGCAGTGAAATTCCAGCTGTAACAAGTTATACCAAGCTAGGAGGGCTTCAGAAATGGTTGTCCCCTGATGGAGTTCTCCACTCATTCCAGGATAAGTCTAGCTAAGTATGCACAAGCTCATCACCAGAGGGTCCTACAGGAGCCTGTAGATTTCTTTGTGCACATTACCCCATGAAGCCTGGCTATGAGCTTATGGAGTTGGGAATTGACTTCTGGGGCAAGGGATGGCAATCCCATCCCGAGTTGACCACAGGGGATCATGGGCTTGATAGAGAAGTCATTACAGACCATGTACCAAGAGAAACATTGTCCATGTCTTTTCTGGTGAGGACTGTTTGGGCTCCTGGGGTCACGGTGCTCTCTTTGTGTTATTTCCTTACCAGGGTATTTTTGCTTTTAACTTCTTCTGCCCTTCTGGCCTGAAGAATCTACTGAAAAGGGAAAGTAAATGAGATTTCTATTAAAATGCTCCTTTTCTTGTCACCCACACTGCTTAGTCCAAAGATCATTTGCATAGGGTCAGCCTGGCCCCGGAAATCGATGCTCCTGCTGGTTGTCTCTGAGGTGACAGATGAAAGAACAGACACAATTTTAGGTGATATTTGGTGCTGGATACTTGAAACTCTGTGTTTCATTCTAAAGAAATACTGTATACAGTGAAGAATATAGGTGAGTATGGAAGCCCATGCCAGGCTGGATGAAGTAAAAGCAATCAACAAATCAACAAAACAAAGTGCTATTTATGTGTCAGACAGAGTATTAAGCTCTTGAAATACACAGAGAAGCAGCAAGAAAGACAGTCCTTGCTCTGCAAGGAACTCACATGTCAAGGGGGAAGACAACTCATAAAGACAGAAAAGGAATCTTAGTGGTGGGGGGTGCAGACTACAGATGAAGGTACCCAGCAGCTTGGAGAAGGTTCTGTAGAGTCAGGAGGGTAAAGCCATGGCTAACCTGGGCATTCTCCCTAAAATGGAAGTTTGGAGAGGAACCAGTCAATCAGAGGGAGAGACCACAAAGTACTTCTAGTAAGTCCAAGGGTAGAGTGAACCTCCAAGGTGAAGAGGATTTTGTGGTATGGAAGAGAAAGCACTGTGGAGAGTCAGGAGAACAGCCTGGAGAGAAATGAAGACACGGTTAGCTGAGGCATCCTTGTCTTTCTTAAAATGGAGCTTCATGGCCAAAGGATGGAAGAGGAGACAGGAGGAGTAGACATGATTCAATTCAACTCAACTCAATAAAGCATTTATGAAGGGCTTACTATGTGCAAGTTTCTGGGAATACAAAAATAATAAGAACCCAGTGACTGCCCTGAAAGAGCTTGCAATCTGTTGGGAGGTGAGAGGATATAATACGTTCACAGAGAAGCAAATGGAATATTCTTGACCAAGTTGCACTCAGAAGGAATAGGTGCTACTGACTGGGAGAATCAGGAAAGACTTTGTGTATGAAGGGGCCTCTGAACTGGGCTCTGAAGAAAGCTCCAAGGTTGCTGGCCACTGGAAGGGTTGTCAAGCAGAAGAGAGGTCAGTCCTTCAATGGCCTACCCTCTCCCCCATATTCAGACTTGCACAATCTCCATTGCCAGGACCCTGATTTCTCTTCAGTCAGCCTCTCCCTTTTTCCTTAGACATCAACTGGAGAATAGATTTGTGCCAATGTAACCCCCAGATCTACCAAAGTTTGCTGTCACCACAGTCCCCAATGATTGGTGGATTGGCTTCAGAGCCAGTAGTCTCTAGCTCTCCAACAACTACCCCAGCAGAGATCCTATATTTCTATAAAAACCCTGATCTATACTAACTTCCATATTCTTGAACTTCCAGGCTCAGTGCTCACCCCTGGAAGATCCTACAGGGCTAACTTCTGTACCAGGAATCCAAACCCATTCACTCACAATGCATATAGATACACTCATAGGAAAGTCATGTTTATATGAACACATATGTGCACACATATGACACACATGCCTACACAAGCATGTCTACATATGTTGGTGTACATACTTATGTCACATGCTTAACTTTCCAAAGTACCTAGAGGACTTAAGTCCCCTAATCTGACCTAAGGCTTTGAACCTGGGTGTATCTCAGAGCCATGACTACTCCCTCATAGATAATGCTGGCAAACTCATTGACTCAATGATAAAAACAAAGGCAGTTGCATCATTGGAATTCCCCCAACTAACACAGCTCAATATGCTCATAATAAATAAGCTTGCAATACCCTCAGATTTGTCCTTCATGAATGCTCAATTACTTGAGAGCTAGCTGTGCCATGAAGAGCAGCCCTGGGGAGAGATTCCTATTCTCCTCTTCCATTTCCAGGAAGGTGTGTAGTTATGATCAGGATGGAGCCTTCTCATGACCACAGGAAACTTTCCACACACCCCTAGCTTGGCCCATATGTGCCAAATGCTCAGTGCTTAGCACTGGTCTTATTCTCCATAGTTCCTGGGGCCAGGATTAACAACCGTGAGTGGAAGCTACTGAAATGCAGACTATATCTTACCCAAGGACTGGCATTTTGCAAATCACAGACCAGTGTCCTGTTTTCATTGTCTAGGCACATCTTGGGCCACCAGAGTATAAGTGATGGTTGCTGTTCCCTCATGTTAGAATGACCTGGGACAATGGAGAAAGCTCAATAATGAGGAAGGGCTTTGGAGGGGTAAGAGTGAGGTCAGAGTCATGGCTCTAATCCTTGCTGTCTGTGCCACCCTGAACAAACCTGGATCTAATCCTCAGGTTCATGAGGAAGATGAGTGTTTTCTGTCATTTGGTGCTTTAGATCTCTGATGCATGGGATTCTGTTTAATACATAATAAACATTTAACAAATATTTGCTCCATTGAGTTGAAACACAAATCCTTTTTTTCAATACCACCAAGTGGCCATCCATCCTAGAGTTAACTCTTTCCAGTAAAGGTGAAGCAGAAAGACTGCCTTCTAGAAACATGGAGCACATTCCCCCTTCACTGGAAAAATGACAATTTTGTTCCTATTTGGACTTCTGATGACTCGGTTCTTTTCAAGAGGCCACAGTTGGACATACTCGTACGTTAGTACATCATGTCTGATTTGGTTTATTTTGCTTTTCTTCTCCATATTGATGGGAAAAAGTAGAATGGGAAAATACAAAAACAAAAAATGCAGTCATAAATGCAGAGTCGCACAATCCGGCCAAATAATCCTCACACTGGCCATGGCCCCAAATGTATGTCCTTCTCTGCATTTTAGATTATCACCTCCACAGCAGTGGAATGTTTTATCTACATTGTCTCAGACTCCTTCAGCATTGCATTGATTAGAGTCATTGGACCCAAATGGCTCAGGAGGAGAAAGTAAGGTTGGTGAACTTGCACAGCCCTCCTCCACTCAAAACATAGTAAAGTGTCATGGTCTTCTTCAAAAATGAAGGACGAACACAGATTGTGAGTAGATCGAGCTCATCCTCTCCCTTCTGTCTCCCTCTCTCCTTTCTCTGGGACTTTGAGGTTTATTGGCTAGATGTCCTTCCTTCCTTCCTTCCTTCCTTCCTCCCACCCTCCCTTCCTTCCTCCCTCCCTCCCTTCCTTCCTTCCTTCCTTCCTTCCTTCCTTCCTTCCTTCCTTCCTTCCTTCCTTCCTTCCTCCCTCCCTCCCTCCCTCCCTCCCTCCCTCCCTTCCTTCCTTCCTTCCTTCCTTCCTTCCTTCCTTCCTTCCTTCCTCCCTCCCTCCCTCCCTTCCTTCCTTCCTTCCTTCCTTCCTTCCTTCCTTCCTTCCTTCCTTCCTTCCTCCCTCCCTCCCTTCCTTTCTTCCTTCCTTCCTTCCTTCCTTCCTTCCTTCCTTCCTTCCTTCCTTCCTTCCTTCCTTCCTTCCTTCCTTCCTTCCTTCCTCCCTTCCTCCCTCCCTCCCTTCCTTCCTTCCTTCCTTCCTTCCTTCCTTCCTTCCTTCCTTCCTTCCTCCCTTCCTCCCTCCCTCCCTCCCTTCCTTTCTTCCTTCCTTCCTTCCTTCCTTCCTTCCTTCCTTCCTTCCTTCCTTCCTTCCTTCCTTCCTCCCTTCCTCCCTCCCTCCCTCCCTCCCTTCCTTTCTTCCTTCCTTCCTTCCTTCCTTCCTTCCTTCCTTCCTTCCTTCCTTCCTTCCTTCCTTCCTCCCTCCCTCCCTCCCTCCCTTCCTTCCTTCCTTCCTTCCTTCCTTCCTTCCTTCCTTCCTTCCTTCCTCCCAAACCAGTGCACTCTGAAGCCCATGGGCTGAACAAAAATAGGTCCCTGTCCAAGCTCAACTTAATGGCTGGCTGAGTGATTAACACTAGTAACAGTTTCTGTTGATTTAGTTATTTTTTGTTTTGTTCATTAAAAGGGCCATTCCCTGATTACTCCTTAAAGAGGCCTATTCACTCAATGGGCATTACCTCCCTCTAAGTGGGTACCTGAAAAGGCCAGCCTAAAAAGGCCAAGGTCACCCATTGCATCCTGGACCATCTCCACTCATCCTGATGAATGTCTGGTCACTGGATTCAGATGGCTCTGGAGGAGAAGTGAGGCTGGTGACCTGCACAGCCCTCCCTCACTCAGAACAAAGTCAAGTGCAAGTCATGTCATCATTTCTCTGATGGCATGGTCTTCTTTGAAAATGAAGGATGAACACAGACAGACAGACAGACAGACAGATTAGAGTTATACAATCTTCCAAAAGTATTTTTTTCCCTCTAGAATGTTGTCATTGTATCACTTGTTCCCCTAGTTCTTCTCACTTAACTCTACATTAGTTCACAGAGGGCTTCACAATTCTTATTAAATTGTCAATTTCAGGGGGGCAGGATAAGAAATGCAGTTAGTCTTACACAACATGAATATTATGGAAATTTTTGGCAAAACTGCACTTATACAGCCTATACTGAATTGCCTGCCTTCTCAGTGGGGATGGGTGGGGAGGGAGGAAGGGAGAGAAGTTGAAATCCAAAGTATTTGGAATGAATGTTGAGAATTGTTTTTGCATACAACTGGGAAATAAGAAATACAGGTAATGGGGTATAGACACCTATCTTGCTCTACAAGAAAAGAGAGAAGAAGGGGATAAGCGAAGGGATGGGTGTGATAAAAGGGAGGGCATATTGAGGGAAGGAATCATCAGAATGCAAGGCATTATGGGGTGGGGGGAGGAGAGAGATGGGGAGAAAATTTGGAACTCAAAATTTTGTGGAAATGAATGTTGAAAACTAAAAATAAATAAATAAACGTAAATTTAAAAAAAAATTGTCAATTTCATCATATCTCGTGGCAAAGAAATGTTCCATTACCTTCTTATAACAATATGCATTTAGCTATTTCCCAGTGGGAGGAATAGCTCCCTCTCTTAGCTTCCAATTTTTGGCTGTGACAAGAAGAGTTGCTATAAACGTCTTAGTATATGTACATTAGTTTCCTCTTTCTTTGATTTCTTTGGGAATATAAGCCTAGTACAGGTACATTCAAGTCAAAAACATATGCAGAGTTTGGTAACTTTCGGGACATAGTTCCAAACTGTTTTCCAGAAGAGCTGGACCAATTCACAGCTTCCTCAAGAGGATAATAATGACATATCTAATTTTCTCCAGCCCTTCTAACATCTTTTGTTTTTGCTGGTTTGTCATCTTTTTTGGGGGGTGGGGGGAATGTGAGGAAGAATCTCCAGGTTGCTTTAAATTCCCTTTCTCTTATTAGGGGCAACTAGGCAATGCATTTGATAGAGCATCAGTCCTGGAGTCAGGAGGAGCTGAGTTCAAATTCAGCCTCAGACACTTACTAGTTATGTAACCCTGGATTTAATTCTATTTGCCTCAGTTTCCTCATCTGTAAAATAATCTGGCAAAAGAAATTTCAGAGCACTCCAATATTTTAGTCAAGAAAATCCCCAAATCGAGTCACGGAGTTGGACATGACTGAGCAACAGCAAACATTAAAGATTTAGGATATTTACAGGATTATTAGATTTTATATAAAAGCTATTTTACTTATATGATCAAAATCATCCATTTTATCTGGTGCTTACTCATGAACTTTTCCCCCATCCAAAAGATAATTTTTTTTCCTTGCTATTCTAATTAATTTAATATGTAACTTTTTATATCTAGGTCATGCTTCAATTTGGAACTTAACTTGGTACATGGTATGAAATCTAAACCTAATTGCTGCAAGGTTAGTGTCCAGTTTCCTCAACAATTTTTGTCAAATAATGAGTTCTTCCCCAATCCCCCACCCTCCCTCCCTCTCTCTCTCTCTCTCTCTCTCTCTCTCTCTCTCTCTCTCTCTCTCTGTCTTCCCTCCATCCCTCCCCCACCTCTCTCTCTGCCTCCCTTTCTCTGTCTCTGTCTCTCCCTCCCTCCCTTCCTCTCTCTCGTATTTACTTACTTCAGCCTTGCAGTACAATTTGACATCTGGCATTGACATCTCCCTTTCCTTCACACTTTTCTTTCATCATTACCCTTGAGATTCTTGACTACTTTTCCTTCTCCTTATACACTTCAGTAGGGGCAGCTAAGTGGAAAGTGGATAGAACACCAGGTCTGGAGTCAGGATGAGCTGAGTTCAAATGTGGCTTCAGACACTTACCAGCTCTCTGATCCTGGGCAAGTACCCTGTTTGCCTCAGTTTCCTCATATGTACAAGGAATTGGAGAAGGAAATGGCAAACCACTTCAGGATCTTTTCCAAGAAAATCCCCAATGGGATCACAAAGAGTCAGGCAAAACTGAAATGACTGAACAACAATGAATTTCAGTATTATTTTCTTCTAGTTCTATAAAATATTCTTTTGGGAATTTGGTAAAAACACTGAATAAATTAAAAGAGGTAATATTGTCATTTTATTACATGGCTTGACTTACGTATGAGTAATGAATGGTTTTCCCATTATTCAGGTCTGTCTAGTTCATGGAGTCGAGACCACCTGTGTAACACCACAGAGGAGAATGGCATGGAGTGTGTGGGGAAGATTTGGGGGTGGCCAGTTAAACTGGAAGACAGAGTTTGTGCAGAGGAGTAACATGAAGTAAAATGAGAAAGAAAGATGGGAGGCAGAGTGCACAGGGCTTTGCTTGCTCGTTAGAGCATCTTGTATTTTATCTTAAGTGCAATAAGGAGTCATGGATTTTTTTTTTTAGTAGAGAGGGTTCATGGTCAGATTTGTATTTTAGGATTATCAGTTTAGCAACTTCATGAGGACAGATTGGAGAGGGGAGAGACCAGAGGCAGGTAGGACAGCTTCGTGGTTATTTTAATAGTCTAGGGAAGAGGGGATGAAGGTCTAAATAAGCTTTGGCAATAGCAAGGAGACAGATGTGAGGGATGTGGAATTAGCATTAATGAGTCTTGACAGCTTGGATGTGGATATTAACGCATTTAGACGAGTCAAGGATGGCTCTGAGACAGCAGAGGGATGGTGCTGCCTTTACAGAAATAGGGAATTTTGAAGAAGGATGTGTTAAGCACATCATGGGGATACATGAAAGGAGGGACAGCATTGACATAAAGGAGATATGCAGATGTGCAGAGAAGGGAAACACTTCACAAGTATATTTCTTCTGTGCTCTCAGTGGCTCTCTGACAAAGGTCATACTCTGATCTCCAATGGGCCTGTCAGTGGAAAGAACACTGGATTTGGTCAGAGCACTAGGCTTTCAATCTTAGCTTTGCTGCTTAACCAATGGGACCTATATGACCTATGGGACCTATGTGACCTTTCCTGTTCTGGGTCTCAAGTTTTCTCAGCTGTAAAATTTGAGGTTGAAACAAATGCCTCCTGAAGGCCCTTTCAGTTCTGCATTGTAGGACAGTCTAAAGCCAACATTTTGGCAGCAAAAGAAACTAATCCAGTTCCTCTGCTGCTCCTCATCGATAGCCAAATGTCCATTCTAATTCATTGTTGCAGGAGATGTCATCCCTCCCACCCTAACCTTTACCTCATAACTTCATATTGAGTTATAGTTGTAGGTAAAGCAAGAAAAACTTGAGTAGAACTGACCCCAAGAAATGGCTGGAGACATCTAGAAAGAGTCTGGATGTGGTCCCTGGTAGCCAAAGTTTAAATCTCACGTCAGAGACTTGCTAGCTGGGTGATCTGGTTGGAGGCAGGATATGTAGTGGATAGGAAATTGAACTTGATTTCAGAAAGACCTGGACTCCAATCCTGCCCCATCACTCTAACCTTTATCCTCTCTGTGCCTCAGTTTCCTCTTCTGTAAGTGATGGGGTTGAACTCAATGACCTCTAAGGTCCCTTGCAGTTTAATCGATGATCCCAGTATTCCATAAATGTAACCATCAGTATTTCCTGGGACAAATCATTTACCTCTCCAAGGCTTTGTCATTGTCTTTTTTCCTTTGTAAGATGAGATTAATATTACAATTACAGGATTTATGGCAGGAAGAGATCCTTTGTGTTATACAGAACCCAGAGAAGAGAAGAAAATTGTCCCAAGTCAGCAGGGGAGCAAAAGCCAAATCACGATTGCAAAGCAGTTCGATGGACACCAAACCCAGATGTGCTTGCTGCTTCTCCTCCAGTGACCATGCCCAACACAGTGGGCTGTTCTGGGAAAATCACTCTAAAGCCCTCAAGAAATAAGACCTTGGGACTCAAGTGGAAGGTGCAAAGTGTGGTATTCTAGTGGAAAGGGAGAGGAAAAGAAGAGTCAAGGTCTAAGTCATGTTCTCAACAAAAGGACAAAGGGGCTTAGCATCAGCTCTCTTGCTAATTTCTGGCCATGGGGCTTTGGGCAAGTTTCTTCTGTCTGGGGTCCCTCTATAAAACAAGACCATTTGAAAAATGCAAGAAGGGAGTTTGATTAGATCAGGATTTCTTAAACTTTTTTCAACTCTTGACCCCTCAGTGCTTCTTAAAATGTGGGTCATGACCCACAGTTTAAAAAACACAGGACTAGACGACCTCACTGCTCTTAGAAGTCAAAGTTCCTATCTCCATCCCTTTGCACATGCCATCTTCCATCTACGAAGTGCCCTCCTTCCTCATATCCCTGGAGCTTCTTTCAAGGTCATTGGTCCTAGAAGCCTTTCCTGATGAGCCATGTTCTGGAGCTCACAGTCACTCTCAAATTATTATATATTGAATTATCTTGTGATACAGAAGCAGCTCCCTCTGCAAGATCACCCAGAGTTGGAGGGCTACCATAATGAATGACAATGGTGTTCAGGAAGGGTAGGGACAGCAATGAGCAACTCCCACCCCTCCTGGGTGCTCTTGCCTCCCATCATTCTGCTGCCCATGTGGGGCAGCTTGACAAGTTATTGCAAAGGATCATGGTTGTAGAGACAGAAAGGCTTCTGAGTTTGTTAAAATGGAAGGAAAAAACCAAACATTGTGACTCTAAGATCTGATAATCAAAGTTCTCTGAGGCCAGAGGGTGAGTAAGAATTGGTCTGAAAATAGAGCAGAACCTGGAGGTCCATCGAGTTCATGGGAGTTCCTGGACTGCCTTTCTGTCTTTCCCATGCCATGTATGCCTCTTTGGGTTCCTGAAGGCCTCTGTGCTGACCAAGGGTCTCTCCTTTCAGTCCTAACCCTGAACTCCAAGTGAGTCACTCAATTTGTGTCTATAGTCAGTTTGACCTTGACCACCTGTCCCAGTGTTGGTTCCAGAGCAAGGCACTGGAAACTAAGGGTAGAGGAGGAATTGACAATGGCAGGTTTGGGAGGCAGGATAGGTACGTGGAAAGAACAGCACATTTGGAAAAGAAGGGGTTGATTTTTAAAGCCGAGCTGTCTAAGAGTTCAGCTATGCAGCCTCTTTTTGATGACATCCAGTGCAGGGGAACTCCCTGTCTTCAGGGTAAGCTGTTACACTTGTGGACAGCTCACTTTAACTTGTTTTTTCTGACATTCAGCCACTTTGCAACTTACAAGCTCATAGCATTAGAGCTGGAAGCACCTTAGAGGTCATCTAGTGTGTCCCACATCAATTTTCAGGTAAGTAAACTGAGGCACAAAAAATTTAAGTGACTTGGCTAGAGCCCCACAGGTAATCAGTAGCAGAGCTAAGATCTGAACCTGGGTTCTCTGACTTGGAAGCCATCACACTTTTTTTCTGCCTTCCCTTTGTCCATTTAGATCTGCTTTCTGGGGCCAAGTAGAAACTACCTAATCCCTGTTGAATACACTGATCCTTCAAGTGTCTGACAACCATTATTGTGTGAATAAGTAATTTTTGTGGAGAGAGAGGTCCTTACTTAGCATCCCCTCCCTCTACCACTTGTTACCCTTTAAGTGCAGCAAAGTTACCTCATTGGGACTCAGTTTCTTCATCTATAACAAAGGGAACCATCATCTTTGACCTACTCATAGGGAATATGATAGTCAGTGTGGCAGGCAAGAACACTGTATGGGAGGCCGGAGGACACAGGTTCTAATCCTAGCTCTGCCTCTTATTAGCAGCAGGACCTTGGACAAGGTCCTTTCTCTTTGAACCTCAGTTTTCTTGGGTTGAATTAAATGATGTCTAAGGTCCACTCTAGAACAAAATCTCATGGACCAGAATTAGAGAGGAAGCATTTTGTAAATGAAAAAGGCTCTCCCAATAAAAGGTGATAAATACACACATACACACAAGAGAGAAGTCACATTTTGTCCCCATGGATAAGCTCATCCTTCCATTCTGACAGACAGCAGGAGTAAAGGACCCTGGATATTCCCCACAGCATCAAACTTTATTCATGTGAAAGTTGATGTGAACTGATGGCTGACTGTCACTTAAGTCATGGGAAGGCTATTAGGAGAGGTATCTTCTGACACCTCCATCTTCAGACCTGGCATTTAATCAGAATCTTAGCATCATAAAACACAGATTGTCAGAGCTGGTAAGAGGTGAACACCCACAGCAGATGATCCCAGATCTGGAAACAATCTAAGAATATAGAACTAGGGCATGGAAGTTGGGAGGGGCTTCAGAACATGAAACACAAACAGTGGCAACTCCTAAGGCACCTGTCTGTCCATGTCTCTCCTCTTCTCAGAGAATTACATTGGCTCTGCTTTGCTTCACGATAATGTACAAAGCCCTCATCTGGATGCAACTCCCGGCCACTGGGGTTGTTCCTTGAAATAGCCTGCCAAGTGGTGCTTGGGCTGTTACATGTATTGTTTGTCTATATGTGCTATAAATGGCCTCAGAAGGAACAAGAAGGGGTAGAGGAGAGGCAGGAAGCAAAGGAAAACTTATGCTTTTGAGAGGCCTTATGAGAAGAGAGTGGTATGGTCTGGGAAATGACTGTCTGTGGGAAGACAGAGTTTTAAAAATGAACACAATTGATGAGCTGGTGCTGCTTCCTCCCATTAGCTGCTGTTTGACCTTTGATCCTGAAGAGGACCATAACATTAGGGAGGTGATGCCATGACATGCAAGTGAATTGGATTTAAGTGAGGCAGGGCTGTGCAAAGTCACCAGCTTCACTTTCTGCTCCGCAGCCATCTGGGTCCAGTGGCCAGATACAGATCAGGACAACTGGAGGTAGCCCAGGATGCAGTGGGAGACCTTGGTCTTTTTAAGCTAAGGTCTTTAACAAGTGTCAGTTTGACTGAGGCACACCCATCCAATGATAAAGGTGTAAGAAATGAGGCCAAGAATGGCCTCTTAAAAAAATAGATCTAGGAGGGAAAGACCCTCAGGGTTTCTGGTCAAACAGAAACAATCCCTTTCCATACTGTTTAACACTATTTCCCTCCACAGACTCTGTGGTCTAAGCCTCATGAACTAGAACTGTTCCCCAAACTCAACACTCCTGCCCTCCTTCTTTCCATGTCTCAGAATCTTTTTCTTCAGAGATGCTGTCTCCTTCATAAAGCTACCCCTGATCTCTCTCATTAGTGATCTCTTTGTACTCAAATTACTTTATGTAAGGTTATACCTACACATGCACCCCCCACTACTCACCCACACCTCATACTCAGTAGAATATAAACTCCAGATTTTTATTTGTGTCAGAGTAAAGATAGATGGACTGCCAAGGCAGTCAATGACATGGTCCTCTGGACTGAGAGTGTGCCCACAGGGAGTGATTTCTGATGGAAGATGTAGAGTTTGAAGATAAATAAAGGAAAGGGGACCTTATAACTCACAAACTCCTGTAATACCTTTATCTTGATGGGGTCTACATTCATGATGGCTAGACTGCTCCATGTGACCAAAGCCTGGGGTAATGGACTTGTTCATTGTTTCAAGGTTGAAAGGGAGTATAGATATGTTTTCAGTGGACTTTTCAATCTGGATCAAGTGGAAATATTAGTAGGGGCCTATGCAGCTGAGATAGGAGATGAGCTGGTCACTTGAGAGTGAGGACCAACAGCCAGTGGTGCTTTGAGGAGAGATCAATTGGCTATTCACAAATCCATGACTAGTATCAATGGGAAGCTGATGGAACTTTACAGATTTAGAGAAAAGCCCCAGTCAATTGCCTTGGCCAATCCCTTCCAGTAGTGGCTGCAGAGAAATGAACTTGTAGGGTTTTGCCCTGACTGCTACAGGGGAGGGTAGGAGTGGAGTTAATGCAAGGTCTGAGGACAATCCTGAACACTAGAGGAAGAGAAGTTAATTACCTGTGTCATTTTTGTGATAGGATTAAAGAGCTGTGTACAGAAATGCCCAGGGAGGAATTTTCTAGGAATCATAGTGGAGATCAAGAGTATTCCCTAAGTAGGATGGAGGCTGAAATGTATTTAGACAACTGACACCACACCCTAGACTGGATGGCATATCTCACTCTATAACATTCATGATAGTGCCTTGGACATGGAGTTTAATATAAATGAATTTAATTGAAAAAAGTCAGAGGCCCTTAGAACACAGAACACAGAATGATGAGTTGGAAATGGTATTGGGTAGTTGATATGGTATCCCATTGATTTATTGAGATATACATTTTTGAAGGGTAACTGAGTGGCACAAAGGATAAAGTACTGGGTCAGTAGTCAGGAAGACTTGTCTTTGTGAATTCAAATCTGACCTCAGATACTTACTTGCTGTGTGACCTTGACAAGGAATTTAATTCCATTAGCCTCACTTTCCTCATCTGCAAAATCAGTTAGAGAAGGGAATGGCAACCCATTCTCATTATCTTTGCCAAGAAAACCCCAAGTGGGGTCACAAAGAGTTGGACATGACTGAACAACAAATACAGTTTGGGACTTTCCACTGGGGGAGCTGGCTTTGCTGGGTGATACATATCTGATGCTAGGTGTTGATTTTTCTTTTTTTCATTGTGGGACTGTGTGTGTGTGTGTGTGTGTGTGTGTGTGTGTGTGTGTGTGTGTGTGTGTGTGTTGGGGGTGGAGTTAAAGAGGGAAAGAGGAGCTAGTGATGGATTATCAAATGAAAAAGAAGATAAAAATAAGAAAAAAGGGCGAATGAAGCATATAAGAAAATGTACGGGAGACAATAGAACGAAAGGAGCTTTGGAGATAGCATGTTGAATTTATGACAGGCTTAAAGAGCAAGGCAAGCTATTTCTAACACAGATTCATGGCTTTGTGTAGACTCTTACTTTTTCTCCTGCTTCGTATATGGACACGCTCATCTTGTCTGGTATTGGGTAAGTTTAGAATAAAAGAAATTCATAGATCGTTCATTCATTCCATAGACTTTCAACCAACAATCATTACATACAGAGGTTTATCCCTAGAGCTAAGTGAGGTATAAACTTCAGGAAACAGTCAGTACCACATTTCTCACTATCTTGTGTGGGCAAATACAGAATATGGAATGGGAACTTTAAAAAAAGATTAAAATTTGTTTTAACATGTAAGTGGGGAAAAATAAATTATCATATAAGGAAAAAAAGAAAACAGTCAGTGAGAATTTAGAAGGCACTTCCTATGTACTTGGCTTTGTGCTGGGGGCAGGGCGTACAAACACAAAGAATGAAACAATCCCAACTCACAAGGAGTCTCTCTTCTAATGCTGTCCCTGCCCTCATGGACCTCTAGTCTAGTTGGGGTAGAGTATGTTAATACAGGATCTTAGCACACACCAATATCATGTGAGTGATGAATGCATCAGAGAGGAGGAAAACAAAGGATTCAATGGGTGGTGAGTGAAAAAGAGTGAAGGTAGGTACGGTGGAGGAGGGGAGTCTACACCATTTAGCTTCTCTCACCAGGGGATGCTCAGCCAGTCAGATCAGAACCATGTTCTCTGGAAATAATCCCTATCTTCCTTCTTTAGTGAGTTGTTGTTGTCCTTCATTCTTGAAGAGGATCCAAATGACATCACCATGATGAAGTGAAGTTTCAATGGGACTGGTTGTGACTGATCAGACCCATACGAGCTCAGAATGCTCTACCACACCCTACACCCCTCTTTCATGAGTAAGCACTTACTGTTAGAGCTCTAGAAGACCATCTTCTAGGGATTACTTGTCTGTCATAAGATACTGGAGATCTGGGTCAGACTCTAGCTTCCCTTAACTTTCCCTTCCATAGTGATGGAGGAGGAGGCTTGATGTTGGAATGCTGAGCACTGATCCCTGCATTGTGACAGATTCCCAAAAGGTCAGAAATGGGATAGTCTACCAAGCAGAACAATCACAAAGTTAAAAGGATCTAAAAGAAGCTAAAGGATCCTCAATACATAGAACCGTCAAGAAATCCTAGAATCTTGGGGTTGGAAGGGACCCCAGAGGCCACTTTTTCTACCTGAACTTAAACATGAATGCCCTCACTAATATGTGAGCAGACATGGCTAGCCAGCCTTCAGAGACCTCCAGTGAGGGACAGGGGAAGTCCTTTCAGCCAACGCATTCCATTTTTGGACAGCTCCTTTTGTTTTCCTTACCACAAAGCTGAACCTACTGCCACTGTCCTTCAGGAATCAAGTGAGCACAGCCAGAACATCGTATACAATTATCAGCAATATTGTACAAATTGTCAGCTGTTCTCAGCAATACAACAATCTAAGACAATTCTGAAGGACTTATGCTGAAAATTACTCTCCACCTCCAGTAAAAGAAGTGATGGAGTCTGAATGAAGATCAAAGCAACTTAAAAAAATGTTGGTTTATTTTTGTCTGTGTTTTCTTTTGCTGATATGGCTGATATGGAAACACGTTTTGCATAAATGCACATGTATCAAAGTGTTTGCCTTCCCAAGGAGAGGAAGGGGACAGAGGGAGCAAATTTGGAACTCAAGAATTATAACAAACAATTATTAAAAGTTGTTTTTATATGTAATTGGGAAAAAGATAATATTTTTAAAAGGATGGGATTTCTTTTCCTCTTCTCTTCTTGAATCAGGAATTCTTAAACTAGGTCCATGAATTTGCTTTTTAAATATGTTTTGATAATTATGCTTCACTATAAATGGTTTCCTTTGTAATTCTATGCATCCTGCTTTATGTAATTATGTACATGATTCTAAGAAAGTATCCATAGGTTTCACCAGCTGGCTGAAGTGGTCCATGGCACAAAAAAGATCTTGAAAGATTCATTTGCCTTCTCAGGACTTAATGTCTGGGAAAGAAAAAGGAAATCTATTCCTTGGCCCTTCTGACACAGCTTGTACTTTGGTCCCAGGGGATTCCAGGAGTAGCAGGGCTTACCTTTCACTCTGCTGCCTTTTTATAGAAGGAGGGAGGCATGATCCTTGCTTTCCCAGTAACAAGAAATAAAGCAAATCCTGGCATAAGAACATCTGGCAAATCAATGATGCTGGCACAGTCCAATTACAGAAGTAAATCACCAGGCTCCTTCAAATTCTGTTTGCCTTTGGCTGCTGTATTTCTTGAATCAAGGACAGGCAGGCTAAATGCTGAGGCCTGGACCTGGCAGGTCACTGATATCTCTTGCCAATGAATCTCTCCACATCCAACCTTGGGCTTGAGCCATGGTGGGCAGAGATCCTCTTCTGACAAGAAGACATCAGCAGCTCTCTGCCTTTCTGAGTACCCAATCTTGAACTTGAACAGGCTTTAAAAGCAGGCAACTGAATCACTTCAGCAGATTTTTGTCTCAAGTTCACCAGGCATCTCATCGGTGCCCATTTACTCACAGGGTTCCTTCTTGATTCCCCCTTTACAGGTTCACAGGCCTAAAGCAATAGCACAGACCATGAGCATTGTCTAGCCCTCCTCCTCCATCCTCATCTGAGTCAGCCTTTTCCACCAGGAAGATAAAGATCACACCATGCAGATGATCCCCAGATCCATCTGTCCAGCCCCAGCCATCTTGCATCACCAGTCAGCTACTAGACATCTCAAGCTGAATGTCCTACAGAAACTGAAACTCAATATGTTTAAAGTTGAACTCACTTTATTCCACCTGAAAACTCTCCCCTCTACCTAAATTCCCTATTACTATTGAGGACACCGTTATCATCCCAGTCCCCCAGGCTCACAACTTAGCTGTCAGTCTAACACCTCCCCCTCTCTCACCTCTTGTATCCGATCTGTTTTCAAGGGCTGCTTCTCTCCTCTGATGTGCCCAGCACCCTGGAGCAGGCCCTCATCACCTCATCAATAGCCAGATTATTGCACCAGCTGCTGTGCATCTGCCTGTGTCAAATCTCTCCCTGCTCTGATTTTTCCTCCATTCATCCAACAGAGTGGTTTGTCTAAAGCTCAGGTCTATGTCACCCCCCCCCACCCCTACTCAATGAACTCTAGTGGCTCCCTATCACCTCCAGGATCAGGCATAAAAACCTCTGGCTTTCCAAATCCTCCATAAGCTCACCTCCTCTGCATTCCCAGTTCTGTTTAATACCTTTCACTGCCCCCTCCCTCACCATCGTCTGTGGCCCAGTGGCATTGGGCTCCTTAATATTCCTCAAACACAACACCCCATCTTCTAACTCAGGTGGGTTTTTTTGGTTTCCCCTGGGCCCAGAATGCTTTCCCTCCTCATCTCTCCTCCCTGTTTTCTCTGGCTTTCTTTATGTCTGATTTAAAACTGCACCTTCTACAGGAAGCCTTTTCCCAATTCCCCTTAATCCATGTGCCTTCCCTCTGGGATTGTCCCCAATTTTTCTCGTTTACAGTGTGATTGCACACAGTTGTTTGCATTGTGCCTCCCCCATTAGGATTCTTTGAGAGCAGGAATTGTCTTTAGCCCTTCTTTGTATCCTCAACACAATGTGTCAAAAAGATGTAGTAGGTTCAAGGGCCCTTTCCCTGGCATGCTGACTATAGGAAGCTGGCCAAGTCACTTGATGTCTCAATGGCTATGGTGTCACTGCAAGACTCCAAGTTACAGGGTAGGTGCCTATCTCCAAAGCAGAGAAAGTTCCCTACTAGGTTTTCCCTGTCTCAAGGCAATCATGGATCTGTCCTAGGTGCTGAAGTTTCAAAGTCAGAAATCAGGAACTTGTATTTTAATAGTGGATTACAATATACAGACAGATAAATTAATATAGGACATATACAAAGCAAGGTCACTGATATGGATATTAGGAGAAGGATGGAATATTCTAGTACTAGGAGAGGTTTCCTGTAGGAGGTTGCACTTGAGTTGAGCTTTGAAGGAAGTTAGGGATTCTAAGAGGTGAAGAAAAAAAAGGGGGAACACTTTCTGGACATTGGGCAGAGTCTGTACAGTGTACCAGAGATAAGATGACTCCAGCATATGCTGGACAATAGCATGATTCTCTAATTCAGCCTTCCTGTGACTCCCCAGAACAAAACCCCTTTCTCTGACCACTCATCTCCATAAATGGTATCTCTCCTTATTAGAATGTAACCTCTTTGAAGTAAGGGAAGGGGCCATCTTTAATCTCTATTTGTATTTAGAACAATGCTTAGAATATAGTAGGAACTTAAGAAAAAGTTTTTCATTCTTTTTTTACCCTATGATTCTGAGGATCATTTAAAAAAATGCTTGCAGCATAGAATTTTTGGGCTTAGAACTTCAGACCACAGAAAAATACTTTCCTCTTTGCCCTTCTGGGAGCCTCTTAGTTTTTAGAACCATGCTCTTGTTAGCCTTTTAAAGCTAAGATTATTAGGCAATGGAGTCCGTCTGAAATGATCCCCGATGGTCATTGCGTACTGGTCCATCTTGACATATCCTCTTTGAATGGAGCAAGGAAGTGCCTTCAGGCTGGACAGACCAGTAGAGTTTGTAATTTTGAGTAAGCTCTTGAATGATTTTTCTCCTCACTTCTCCCACAAGCCCCAGAAATGATGTCTTTCTCTTTATGTACCCACAGTGATGCCCAGCAGACATTCTTTGTTAAACATCATATCTTGGACACCAGTAGAAACTTATAGTGGGCTGGAGGCTTGAATGGGGTAGCATCAAAAAGGGACCAACAGATGGTATATTGAGGACAAAGAGTAATCCAGTTCCAGAGAGCACAAAGTAAAGGAGATGAGGAGAAATTGGCAGAAGACTGGGAAAGAAGTTTGGAGACTGTAATATAAAGGGGAAGAATTCCAGGGCCCAAATGTACCCTTGATTCAGTAGACCATGGGGAACCATTGAAGGTCATTGAACCAAGGACTGAGAAAACTACACATACAAATCAGGACTATTAACTCTGGTTGAGTCATCAAGTAAAAGGAGGAAACATGGGGTCGGGGCTGCTGGCTATAATGAACTAGAACAAAAGTCTTACAGACTTGAGCAACTGTGAAGGATGGGAATGGGAAGGAGTGCATGGATGGTACCAAGGGTATTATGGAAGCAAGATGGACATGCCTTAGCAGGTGGTTTGGGGGAGGGGAGACGATGTTTGGATTTGGATATATTCAATTTTACATGGACTTTTCTGTGTAATTACATAGGGTCCTGGGACTGATAACTGGAAATAACCCTGATGATCATTGACTACAGCTCCCCCATGCCACAGGTAAAGAAAGAGCAGAAAAACTGGAGGGTTAGGGAGGGAGAAGGACTTGACTAAAATCATACAAATAATAATGAGCACTGCCAAGGTTTGAGTCAAGGCTTTAAACTCAGAAATCTTTCGATCCAACCCCCAGATGAATTTCATTCCACTCAACAAATATTTATTAAATGTGCCCAATATTAAGGTCCTGGACTAAGTACTTTGTGTAAAGGGATTGAAACTGACTCCTGAAATACAAATACCCAAAACAACACATCAACAGGTAGTCATCTAATCTCCACTTGACGCCTCCTTTCTAAAAGTCATTTCCTTTTCACTTGTGTCTGACTCTTTGCAATCTTATTTGGGGTTTTCTCAGCAAAGACACTGGAGTGCTCTGCCATTTCTTCCTCCAGATTATTTTACAGAGGAGAAAACTGAAGCAAATAGAGTTAAGTAACTTGGCCACGTCACACAGCTAGTAAATACCTAAGGCTGGGCTTGAACTCAGGAAGAGAAGGCTTCCTAAC
This sequence comes from Notamacropus eugenii, assembly GCF_028372415.1. NCBI lineage: Eukaryota > Metazoa > Chordata > Mammalia > Diprotodontia > Macropodidae > Notamacropus > Notamacropus eugenii. The sequence continues at coordinate 755,828,160 of NC_092872.1, forward strand.
TCTAGGTCAAGCGTTCTATTTGCTATGTCATCTAGCTTCCCTGAACACCTCCAGTGATGAGTAACTCACTATCCCTCAATGACAATATGTTAACACTGTTGGGTAATGGCATGTGTGTTAGAAGGTATTTTTGCTCTGGCTCTGAGATAGTGTGGAAACAGCACTGACTATGGTATCTGGATTCAAATTCTATTTGCCTTTGACCTATTGGAGAGATATGGTCAGCCATGATCCCAGAGGACTGATAAAGACCTCTTAACAAAAAGAGCTGGTCAGCTCAGGGTACACAATGAGACACATTTTTGGTCACGAACACTGTGAGGATTTGTTTTGCTTAACTCTATTGGTTACAGAAGTTTTTTTCTTTTTCTTTTTCCTTTTAGCTGGGGGTGAGAGAGAGAGGAAATAAATGCTCATTTTTTGAAAATGTAAATAAAATAGAAAAATAAAGTCCTGCTTCTGATGTCACAAGACCTCCTCACGTCCTGCTTCATATTACCCATGAGACCACAGTCATGCAGTGTAGGCCTTCTGAACCTGCGTGTCCTCATCTGTAAACTGAGAGATTTGGACTGGGTGACCTCTGGGGGCTCTTCCTATTCTGTGTTTCTGAACAGTTCAAATAGTTTTAAAAATTTTATAATATTGATTTAAAATCTACTTCTCTAATTAGACCCTTGGAGGCCTGAAAGGGCAAGACTTCCGTCTTCCTCATGATAGTCCACTAGAGATTTGAAAGTAGGTATAATGAAGAATGGGAAAGGAGTGAACATTTACATTTGTTGAGTGACTCCTATGTGTCAGGCTCTGGGCTAAGCACTTTATAAATATCACCTTATTTGTTCTTACAACAACCCTGAAAGGTAAATGCTATTACTAACCACAATTTACAATTGGGGAAACTGAGGCAGAAAAAGATAAAATGACTTTCCCAGGATCACACAACTGGGAAGTGTCTAACACTAGAATTGAACTCAAGTTTTCCTGATTTCAGGCAAAGCACTCTGCCCACTATGTCACCTAACTGCGTAATAATCAAGACCCCCCCCAATTTTTCTTCTTCCACACTGACCATTTTCATTTTCTTCAACCAAAACTCAGTAGCTATGTTCTCTCTAGTTCTCCTTTCCACCTTGGTGATCATCACTTGTATTTGCTTGGCTTATCAATGTCCTTCCCAAACTACAGTGCCCAAAGGTGACCACAAGCTGCCCATGGTGGTGGTCTAAGTAGAGTCAAATTCAGAAGTACTATTACCTTCCCACTCTGGGGAGCCAAGTCTCTCCTATTGCTACCTAAGTGATTATTGGCCCTTTGGTCACCGTTGATTCAAATTCTCTTGGATCTTTTGTGAGATGAACTGTTGTCTCACCTGACCTTTCCCATCCTGTGATTATGGAGTTGATTTATTTGTACCCAAATATGAGATTTTACTTCTAAGGTCCAGCTTAGTGGGAAGACAACTATCATTATTTCTATTCCACATTTCTCATGTTCAGAAGTCCTGTTTGGGTCCTGCAGGATGGAAGCATTTCTCCCAGAAACCTCCTCTTCTTCTTCCTTCCTCCCAATTTCTCCTAAAACTCATCAAAGAATATAAGTCCCATGACAGGACCTGCTTCTACTAAAATAGAAGGCACTTAAAGAACTACTAAGGAAGCTTTTCCCTACAAGCTCAAAAGGTCAAGAAGGGAGCAAGCAGGACGATTGCAGAGGCACTGTTGCCATAGCAACCAGCATCCAAGCTCAGTGAGCCAGAGCCCACAATGGAGAGAAAATGAATTTAGCTCATTGCACAAATCCTCTAAGAAGGAGAATTAGGTGAAGGTGACTATGCAGGTAAAACAGTCGGGGGAAGGAGAGGAAGGTGGGTAGGGAGGGCTGGTGGAACCCATGTGGTGAGATTCACCACAAGAGAGATACCTTCAGGTGACACGCTAGGGCATGGGATTCATACCTCAGAAGAGTCTGGGGACAAAGAGAGGAAAGACACACCTTCCTGTGCCAACCCCTCAGCATTGTGCTCTTCTGCTTCCTAGAATATGAATTCCCTGGAGAAATTTCAATTCAACAACTGTTTTTTAAAGTGCCTACTATGGGCTGAAGACCATACTACAGTCAGTTTTTCCCCTAGACCTCGGGAAATTTTATATTTCATAGACACACAGAATTTTAGAGTGGGAGAGACATCAGAGGTGATTTAATCCAACTTATATCTGAAAAACAATTTCCTCTATAATATATTCAACCAGGAGTCATTCATATTTAACTTGGTCACCGATGTGAAGAAAGCCATTGTTTCATGAAGAATCTCATTCTTTTTTTATCTTAATCTTAGAAGACCTAGGACCAAATAGCTTCTCTGAGGCCTCAGTCTGCTTTCTTACCTGTTGCCTCCTTTGTGACCTTGGACAAATTGCCTAATTTTTCTTAGTCTCTCAAGTTCCCACTCAATTAAGCAAGTACACTGGTGCAAGCCCTCAATATCTCTCACCTAGGTTATTATAAAAGCTCTCTAATAGGACTCCCTACCTCCAGTCCCTCCTCTCTCCCTTCTTTAATTCTTCCCTTCCCTCCTTCTTTCTCCTTTGCTCCCTCCTTTCCTCCCTCTCTCTCTTCCTTCCTTCCTTCCTTCCTTCCTTCTTTCCTTACTCTTTTCTCTCCCTCCCTTCCTTCCTCATCTTTTCAAGGCCCTTATACAACCACATCACTCCCTTGTTCAATAATTCCTTATTGTCTGTAAAACAAAGAGTCTTTACCATCAGGTATTCATCTCCATTTCTAGCCTCACATGCTAGCACTGTTTAACTTTCCAGGCAAGTGATATGACTTGCAATTCCATAAATATTTCCCATCACTTCTCCTTTGTGAAATTCTGTTCCCATTAATTCCTACACCTGGAATTCTCCTTGGGTTCAACCTCTGCCCCTCAGTCCCCACCTTTGGACACCTGGGTCAGCTCAGCTGCCACCACCTCCATGAAGAAGGTGACACTCTGTGTCCCTGGTGAGAAGGAGTCTCTCCCCCCTGTGAATTCTTGTGAGTTTGCATAATGATCTTGAATACATTTGCCACATTCTCTTCTGCCCAATAGGTTCTTGTGTTTGTTGTTTATGCTTAAGGCTAGACTGGAAGGGACTGTGCCTTATATAAATGCTGCATCTCCTTTAGAACCCTTTAGAGCAGAGATCTCTATGGGAAATGTCAAATTCGATAGACTGAGAAGGAAATTTAAAAAACAGGATCAAGGAAATTGTTTGATTTTATTTTTTTTTTAATATGCAGAAGAAATTTCAGCAGGGCACATGAACATGTACTGCATTATTAAATTCTCTGCACTACATTTCCTATGGGGAAGAGAACTGGACCTGTGACCTCATTGACAGAAGGAACTTCCATATGAGGAAACTTCCACTAAGGCAATTGGACATCCTCTCTAAAACTAGAGTTGTCCAGGGTCCTGAGATGATCAATGATTTATCCAGGGCTGCACAGGAAGTAAGTGTCAGAGGCTGGACTTCAACTCAATTCTTCCTGGAACAAGAGCCACCTCTCTTTCCACTGTGCCACATTATGTCTAAGAAATTTTATATATATATATATATATATATACATTTATGTATACACACACATATAAATATATATATACATATATACATACATTACATATATGTGTGTAAACACACACACATATATGAAACAAGCTACATAGAACAGAGATCTCTGATTGGGCTTTCTTCAGAGCTTAGCTTCATGCCCAATACATGGTAAGTGCTAAATAAATGACAGTGTCATACACAATCCTTTTTTCTGTCTTCCATATAAGGAAATATTCATGTGGTAGATGTTTGTCAAATTCATAACAGCAAAAAATATTTTTAAAAATAACTGCAATAGAACTTCTGGAGAGCACAACCAGAATGGCAGAGTAGAGGAAGCACCCAGCTGAGCTCTCGCAATATTTATCTCCGAAGAACTTTTAAAAAATGCCTCAAATCAAATTCTGGAGTGGCAGAGCCAACAAAAGGTCAAGCAGATATCCTTCCAGCTGAAGACAACAAAGAAGGTTAAAAAGGTTAAAAAGAGAGATCTGTGACATAGAGGAGGAGATTAGCCCAGAAGCCACTGGATGAAATGCCAGTGATGGAACTAGGTAAGGGGTGGGGAACCTGTGGCCTCGAGGCCACATGTGGTTCTCTAGGTCCTCAAGTATGACCCTTTGACAGAATTCAAACTTTGCAGAATAAATCTCCTTAATAAAAGGATTGTTCTGTAAAACTTGGACTTAGTCAAAGGGCCATACTCAAGGACACTGAAGGCCACATGTGGCCTCAAGGCTGAAGGTTCCCCAACCTTGGACTGGATGGTGGTGACAGAAACAATAGCAGTGTTGGAAACTCTCAAACCAGAGCCAGTAAGAGGACCTGGAAACTGATCAGAAAGTGATCAAAAGGTACTCCTGTGATAGCACTGGTTGCAGCACCAGATAACTGTTTGGCAACTCCATTGCTTGTACCCACTTCTAGCTCATAGTTCAAGGGTGGAGAGTAGCACTTTCAGTCAAAAAGGAATGGAATTCCAGAGGGGCAGTATTGCTTCCAAAGGGATCAGGAACCCTGAGGAAAAGTATTATTTGCAATCCTAAGGGATCAGGGATCTTTCTTGGGTAAGAACCAGAAAACCAGGACAGCAGTGATGACATCTCTCATCAAATTACACCAACCTGGAAACACCAAAAACTTCTCAACCCCCAGAAATAGCTCTGAAATCAACAGTGGGAAAAGCCTGAAGCTTGAGACAGTGTCCTTCTCTTCTCCCCAGCAGGAACAGAGCAGAATATTAACATAAAAGTCCAAATGAAGAACTAGAGAAGAAAAGAATCTGACCATAAAAATCTGACAAACAACTCTCACTTTATTTAAGTTTGCATTACACAAATTCCATTCCCTAGTGGGCAAGAAGGACACCCTTCCTTCACCCATTACAATACAGTGTCCTACCTACCTAGGTGGACAGGTGGAGGCAGCAGCTGTGCCAATGTATCCCTGAACCAGTGATCCTCTGCTCCAGGCACTGAAGCTATGGAACCTACAAAGTCAGGGAAAGAAAGGGCAGGACCATGAGAAGCTATGTGAGGGAAGGAGGTCTGTGAAATAGTTGATTTACATTAAGATAAAACTGAGTGTATGGTGACAGGGAATATCAAGACACAAACTCAGAAGGCAATGAAGTCAAAACAGCTAAAAGAAAAACCTCAGAGAAAAAAGTGAATTGAACATAAGACAAACAAGAATTCTGGAAAGACATAAAATGATTTTCAAAATCAAATGATAGTGGTAGAGGACAAATTAGACAAATAAATGAAAGTGAAATGAGAAAACTATGAAAAGACAATCAACAGCTTGGTAAAAGAGATATGAAAATACTAAAGAAAATAACACTTTAAAAAAAACAAAATTGAACAAGTGGCAGTCAGGGAGGTCCAAATGCTCACTGAAGAAAATAATTCCTTAAAAATTAGAATGGGGGGGCGGAGCCAAGATGGCGGAGTAGAAAGACGCAAATACACATAGCTCCGAACCCACAACCCATAGAACATCTGTATAAAGTAACTCACGGCGAATTCTGGAGCAGTAGGGGCCACAGAACAGTGGAGCAAAGGAGATTTATGTTCCAGAGGGACCTGCAAACCTCTCGCAAAAGGTCCGTCGCATTGCCAACGTGGAGCCCAGCCCAGCCCTGCTGTGGCCGCAACACCAAGAGGTACAGATCCGAGCAGGCTTCAGGGACAGAATCTCCAGCGGCCAGGCAGGTCCCTCCACCCACAGGTGATGGGGGTTAGTGAGAGGGTCTCTTTGGTGGGTCGAGAGGGGAGTGGGGTGCCCCCATAATTCAGGCCCCCTCAGGAGGCAGAAGCTGAGGCAGCAGCAGACCAGGGCTCCCCAAGCAGGCAGGAGCCTGGATCCATTGTTGAAGGTCTCTGCATAAACCCCCTGAGGGAACTGAGCCCGAGAGGCGGCCCTGCCCCGATCTGAGCACCTGAACTTAATCTCACACTGAATAGCAGCCCTGTCCCTGCCGAAGCCCCAAGGCTGGGGAGCAGCATTTGCATCTCAGACCCCAAAAGCTGGCTGGGAGGATCAGGAGGCGAGGTGGGTGTGAGGAGAATATTCAGAGGTCAAGTCACTGGCTGGGAAAATGCCCAGAAAAGGGAAAAGAAATAAGACAATAGAAGGTTACTTTCTTGGAGAACAGACATTTCCTCTCTTCCTTTCTGATGAGTAAGAACAATGCTTACCATCAGGCAAAGACACAGAAGTCAAGGCTTCTGTGTCCCAGCCCACCCAATGGGCTCAGGCCATGGAAGAGCTCAAAAAGAATTTTGAAAATCAAGTTAGAGAGGTGGAGGAAAAACTGGGAAGAGAAATGAGAGGGATGAAAGAGAAGCATGAAAAGCAGATCAGCACCCTGCTAAAGGAGACCACAAAAAATTCCCAAGAAAATAACACCTTGAAAAATAGGCTAACTCAATTGGCAAAAGAGGTTCAAAAAGCCAATGAGGAGAAGAATGCTTTCAAAAGCAGAATTAGCCAAATGGAAAAGGAGATTCAAAAGCTCACTGAAGAAAATAGTTCTTTCAAAATTAGAATGGAACAGACGGAGGCTAATGACTTTATGAGAAACCAAGAAATCACAAAACAAAACCAAAAGAATTAAAAAATGGAAGATAATGTGAAACATCTCATTGGAAAAACAACTGACCTGGAAAATAGATCCAGGAGAGACAATTTAAAAATTATGGGACTACCTGAAAGCCATGATCAAAAAAAGAGCCTAGACATCATCTTTCATGAAATTGTCAAGGAATACTGCCCTGAGATTCTAGAACCAGAGGGCAAAATAAATATTCAAGGAATTCACAGAACACCGCCTGAAAGCGATCCAAAAAGAGAAACTCCTAGGAACATTGTGGCCAAATTCCAGAGTTCCCAGGTCAAGGAGAAAATATTGCAAGCAGCTAGAAAGAAACAATTCAAGTATTATGGAAATACAATCAGGATAACACAAGATCTAGCAGCTTCTACATTAAGGGATCAAAGGGCATGGAATAGGATATTCCAGAAGTCAAAGGAACTAGGACTAAAACCAAGAATCACCTACCCAGCAAAACTGAGTATAATACTTCAGGGGAAAAATTGGTCTTTCAATGAAATAGAGGATTTTCAAATTTTCTTGATGAAAAGACCAGAGCTGAAAAGAAAATTTGACTTTGAAACACAAGAATGAAGAGAAGCATGAAAAGGTAAACAGCAAAGAGAAGTCATAAGGGACTTACTAAAGTTGAACTGTTTACATTCCTACATGGAAAGACAATATTTGTAACTCTTGAAACTTTTCAGTATCTGGGTACTGGGTGGGATTACACACACACACATGCACACATGCACACACACACATAGAGACAGAGTGCACAGAGTGAATTGAAGAGGATGGGATCATATCTTAAAAAAATGAAATCAAGCAGTGAGAGAGAAATATATTGGGAGGAGAAAGGGAGAAATGGAATGGGGCAAATTATCTTTCATAAAAGAGGCAAGCAAAAGACTTATTAGTGGAGGGATAAAGAGGGGAAGTGAGAGAAAAACATGAAGCTTACTCTCATCACATTCCACTAAAGGAAAGAATAAAATGCACACTCATTTTGGTATGAAAACCTATCTTACAATACATGAAAGTGGGGGATAAGGGGATAAGCAGGGTGGGGGGAATGATGGAAGGGAGGGCATGGGGAGGAGGGAGCAATTTGAGGTCGACACACATGGGGAGGGATAGGATCAAAAGAGAATAGAAGTAATGGGGGACAGGATAGGATGGAAGGAAATATAGTTAGTCTTATACAACACAACTATTATGGAAGTCATTTGCAAAACTACACAGATTTGGCCTATATTGAATTGCTTGCCTTCCAAAGGGAAGGGGTGGGGAGGGAGGGAGGTAAAGAAGTTGGAACTCAAAGTATTAGGATCAACCGTCGAGTAATGTTCTTGCCACTAGGAAATAAGAAATACAGGTAAAGGGGTATAGAAAGTTATCTGGCCCTACAGGACAAAAGAGAAGATGGAGACAAGGGCAGAGAGGGATGATAGAAGAGAGAGCAGATTGGGCATAGGGGCAATTAGAATGCTTGGTGTTTGGGGGGGGAGGGGATAAAAGGGGAGAAAATTTGTAACCCAAAATTTTGTTAAAATGAATGTTAAAAGTTAAATAAATTAAAGAAAAAAAATTAGAATGGGTCAAGTGGTACCTTATGAAAGACAACAACATCAAGATACAATAAAAAATAATACAAAGATAACAAAACAAAATTAAAAGAATGAAAAAACAGAAGAAAATGTGAAATATAGAAAAAAAAACAACTAAACTGGAAAATAGACCAAGGAGAGAAAACTTAAGAATTGCTAGATTATTTGAAATCCATGATCACAGAAAGACCCTAGGTAATGTATTTCAAAGAAATTATAAAGGAGAACTGTCTCAATATTCTAGAACCAGAGGGTAAAATTGAATTGAAATAATCTATCAATCACCTCCACAAAAAAACTCCTAGGAATGTTATAATCAAATTCCATATCAATCAGGTTGAGGAGAAGATACTGTAAGCAGTCTCAGAGAAGCAATTCAAATATCATAGAGCCACATTCAGGATCAGACAAGCTTTAACAACTTCCATGTTAAAGGAGCAGATAACTTGGAATGTGCTATTCTAGAGGCAAAGGATCTAGGATTCCAACCAAGATTAAACCATGCAACAAAACTGAGTAAAATCCTTTTAGGGAAAAGTGGATATTTAGTGAAACAGAGGATTCCCAAACATTTTTCATGAAAGGATGAGTTGCTCAGTTGTTTTGGTTGTGTCCAACTATTCATGACCCCATTTGGGTTTTCTTGGCAAAGATACTGAAGTGGTTTGCCATTTCCTTCTGTAGTTCATTTTACAGAAGAGGAAACCAAGGCCAATAGGATTAAATAACCTGTCCAGTATCACATAGCTAGCAAATGTCTGAGGTCAGATTTGAACTCAGGTCTTCCTGACTTCAGATTCACTGTGCCACCTAACTTCCCCTGAAAGGACCACAGCTGAATAGAAAATTTGATTTTCAAATACAAGACTTAAAATACAATATACAATACTTAAAAAAGTAAACATAAGAGAGAAATAATAAGTGATTCAATAAAGATAAACTATTAACCTTTCTATATCAGAAGATGATAGATATATCTTCTAAGAATTTTATCATTACTAGGGTGGTTAGAAAGATTCCACATAGAAAGAGGGTGTAGAAGGAAGTTGAATATGTTGGAATGATGAAAAAAAACAATGACTAGGAAAAAAATGATGCCCTGGGGTATGGGAGAAGGGAGAGGAAAAATGGAGGAAATTATCTCACTTAAAAATGGTACACAAGGATGGGGCAGATAAACCATAAATGCTCTCACCATCCCTTTGTTGACCTTGAAAAACCCAGAGAATATTGCTGTGGGAAAAAATCCTGGAGAAGTGGAGACAGTAGAAGGGGCAAGTAGCCTTTTTAGCTCAAGAGGCTAGGAAGAACACCAGGAAGGGTTCCTCTTGTAATCCTGGGGAAACTCAGAAAGAATTCACCTGGCCTTGGTCTTGGCACACACAAGCCAACAGCATTATAAGCTGCAGCATTATACAGCTTCTAGTTGAAAGAACCAGAGGCCACAATACACAAAGTCAGAAACCATACCCCAGACTCTCAGCATAAGAAACATGGGACAGATCCCTCTGTGCTCCAGAAGCAGAGATCCCATTTAAAAGCCAGGGACAAGGCAATTGCCCTGAAAGTGAAACATCAGAAAAACAAAGACCATAGAATCTTACTACAGGGGCAGGGAAGATCAAAATATGAATTCAGAAAATGACATCACTGACAATATTTGAAACCTCAAAGGGGAATATGAACTGGTCTCAAGCCCCCCCAAAAATCTTGGAAGCATACAAGAATGATTTTAAAAGCCAAATAGAAGTTTAGAAGAAAAATTAACCAATGATTTAAAAAAAAAATTGACAAAATGAAAAAAGAATTCACTGAAGAGAACAGCCCTGTATAAAGTAAAATTGGCCAAATGGATAAAGAGGGACAAAACTGAGATAATTGGACAAATGAAAAGGAACTACAAAAGCTAACGGAAGAAAACAATTCATTAAAAATTAAAACTGGGCAAGTAGAAGCTAATGACTCTAATGAGGCATCAAGAATCAAACAAAATCTAAAAAATAAAAAATAGAAGAAAATGTAAAATATCTTATTAGAAAAAGAACTGACCCAGAAGAACAAAAGGTGCAGAATATCAAAGGAATTTATGAAAAGAAATGCTAGAGAAGGTGGCTTAGTTATACCAGATCTCCAATTGCTTTATAAAGCAAGAATCAGCAAAACCACTTGGTACTGGTTCAGAAACAGAGGTGTAGATCAGTAGAATAGGTTAGGTATACAAGACACCACAGTCAATAATTATAGCAGTCTACTGTTTGATAAACCCAAGGAACTCAGTTTCTGGGATAAGAACTCACTGTTTGACAAAAACTGCTGGGAAAACTGGAAAATAGTGTGGTGGAAACTAGTCATAGACCAATGCTTGACACTGTATAACAGAATAAAGTCCAAATGAGTACATGATTTGGGTACAAAAATTGATACTATAAGCAAATTAGGGGACCAAGGAATAGTTTATTTGTCAGATTTATGAAGAAATTTACAACCAAACAAGATAGGGAACATTATGAAATTCAAAATGGATAATTTTGATTGCATTAAATTGAAAAGTTTTTCCACAAAACCAATGCAGCCAAGATTAGAATGGAAGCTGAAAATTGGGAAAGAATTTTTATAACTAGTGTCTGTGATAAAGATATAATTTCTAAAATATATACAGAACTGAGTCAAATTTACAAAAATGAAAGTCATTCCACAACTGATAAATGGTCAAAGGATATGAACAGACAGTTTTGAGAGGAAGAAATTAAAGCTATAATCACATGAAAGGGTGCTCTAAATCACTATTGACTAGAGAGATGCAAATCAAAACAAGTTTGAGGTACCACATCACACCTATCTGATTGGCTAACATGACAAAACAGGGAGATGATAAATGCTGGAGAAGATGTGGGTGAGTTGGAGCACTGATTCATGTGACCTGATTCAACCATTCTGGACAGCAATTTAAAACTATGCACAAAGGGCTATAAAAATGTGCATACTCTTTGACCCAGCAATATCATTTCTTGGGCTGTATCCCAAAGAGATCATAAAAATGGGAAAAGGACCAACATGTACAAAAATATTTATAGCAGCTCTTTTTGTGATGACCAAGAATGGAAATTGAGGGAATTCCCATCAAATGAGAAATGGCTAAACAAATTGTGGTTTATGAATGTAATGGAATACTATTGTACTATAAGAAATGACTAACAGGAAGACTTTGGAAAAACCTGGAAAGACTTATGTGAACTGATGCTGAGTGAAATGAGAACCAGGAGAATGTTATGCACAGTAACAACCACAGTGTGCAAGGACGGTTTTGGCTAGACTTAGCCCTTCACAGCAATGCAAAGACCTAAAACAATTTCAAAGGACTCTTAATGCAAAAATGCCATCCATATCCAGAGAATGAACTATGGAGTCAGAATGCAGAATGAAGCAGATTATTTTCTCTTGTGTTGTGTTTTGTTTGGTTTCCTCTCAAGTTTTCTCCCATTCATTTTAGTTCTTCTGTGCAACATGACTAATGTGAAAATGTGTTTAATAAGAATGTATGCATAAGATTGCATGCCATCATGAGGAGGGAGGGAGAAAATTTAAAACTTATGGAAATTATTGTTGAAAACTGAGAAGTGAATTATTAAAATAATAATTAAAAAATTAAAAAGTAGTACACAAGGAAGAGCATTTACAATGGAAGAGATAATGATGTGGGACTTGAATTTCACTCACATCTAAATTGCTTCAAAGAGGGAAATGCATACATACACACACACACACATACACACACACACATACACATGCACACACACGTACACAGGCTATAGCTTCGTGGAGTCAGAGATGAGAGTTGGGTGGGAGGTGGACAAAAATAGATGAATAGCCGTGAAAAGAACTTAGCAAGCCCTCACACTAGAGGTGCTAGTCCTTCCTGAAGATAGTACATAAATACTTGTTGACTTCATTGAAGGAATGGGGGGGAGGGGGGGTCTGATCAGAAGAAAGCAATGGAGAAACAAGCACTGAGAGCCAATGGCAGGCTAAACGCTGCAGAACAGCAAGATAAACTTTCCCCTCTACCAGCTCACATTATAGTCAGAGCAAATATTTATTATTTGCAAGAGAGGCAGTGTGTCTTCATGAAAAGAAAGACATTAAAGACATTGAAGTCATTAAAGACAAATCAAACCATAAAATAAATAAGAAATAAGTCAAGAAGATGAATAGAATTTTAGAAAATTTAGATATTATAGATCTCTATAGAAAACGGAATGGGAATAGAAAGGAGTATACATTTTTCTCAAATGTACATGGCACCTTCACAAAAATTGACAAAATTTCAGGACATGAAAACCTCACAACCAAATGCAGAAAAGCAGAAAGATTAAGTGCACCCTATACAGACCATAATGCTATAAAAACAACAATTAATAAAGGGTTGTGGAAGTGGAGAACAAAAGTTAATTGAAACTAAATTACCTAGTCCTAAAGAACGAGTAGGTCAAAGAATAAATCACAAAAACAATAACTTCCATTAAAGAGCAAACCAATAATGTCACAACATTCCAAAATGTATGGAATGGAATCAAATCAGTACTTCAGGGAAAATTTATGGCTCAGAATTCATACTTTAATAAAAGAGAAAAAGCAGATGAATGAACTAGGCATGCAAATAAAACATTAACTTAAAAAAAACAAAATGAAAAATACCCAATTAAACACCAAAATGGAAATTCTGAAAATTGAAGGAGAAATAAAAATATTGGGAGTAAGAAAACCTTTGAACTAATAAATTAAACTAGGAGCTGACTTTATGGGGGGGAAGAAACAAAAATAAACCACTGGTTAATTTAATTTAAAAAAAAAAAAGAAAGAAAACCAAATTACTAGTATCAAAAATGAAAAGAATGAATGTGCCACTGGTGAAGATGAAATTAAAACAATTATTAATAGCTATTTTGCCCAATTTTCACTAATAAATCTAATAATTAAAGGGAAATGGATGAATAGTTACTGATTAACAGAAGAGGAAACAGAAGGCTTAATTAACTTTGTCTTGAGCAGAGGAGAAGGGGATTGAACAAGCCATTAATGGACTTCTTAAGAAAAAATTCCCAGGGCCAGATGGATTCACAAGTGAATTCTAACAAATATTTAATGAAGAATTTATTCTAAATTAATCCTAAATAAACTAGTTTTGGGGGGAAAGGTAAAGAAGGAATCTTACCAAATTCCTATGACACAAATATGGCTTTGATACCCAAACCAGGGAAAGTAAAAACAGAGAAACATAACTATAGTCCAATTTCCTTAATGAATATTTATGTAAAAATTCAAATAGAATACTAGCAGGGAGATTACATCGATATATGATAAAGATCATGCACTGTGACTAGGTGGGATTTATACCAAGAAAGAAGGGTTGATTCAATATTAGGAAAGCTATCATATTATTAATAATAACAAAAATATATGATTATTTCAGTAGATGCAAAAAAACCTTTGAAAAAATGCAACTGTCATTCCTATTAAAAATAGATTAGAAATCATGGAGATTTATAAAGTCTTTCATAAAATTGTAATTCCAGCTGAGATTTACAAGGTAGGGGAACCATTACTCATCCAAAAGCTGACTGAAATTTTCCAGGTTATATAGCAAGAGGATACCTCCATTGTCCTTCTCTATAAGGGTAAAAGGAATAGATTGTCTTGTGATAATCACAGGGGGATCTCTCTCTTAGTCATTACTGGCAAAATTCTTGCTAGAGTCCTCCTTAATAGGCTGATCCTTCTTCTGGAAGATGGGTATATACTTGAGAGCCAGTGTGACTTCAGAAAAGGCCGAGGAACAGTTGATATGGTGCTTGCTACCCAGCAACTACAGGAGAAATGCCAGAAGCAGAGCAGAGGTCTGTACACAATGTTTGTAGATCTGAATGAGGCCTTTGACACTGTTAATCATGAGGGTTTATGGAAAATTATGTCAAAATTTGGTTGCCTGGAGAAGTTCATCAATATTTTACATAAATTTCATGACAGCATGTTTGCCTGGGTTCTGGATAATGAACAAAGCTCTCGTGCCTTCTCAGTCACCAATGAAGTGAAATGGAGGTGTATGCTTGCTCCCATGCATTTTAGCATGATGTTTTCAGCCATGTTGTCAAATGCTTTCAATGAGGATGAACATGGCATCAAAGTCAACTACTGTACTAATGGTAAACTCTTCAATTTGAAGAGGCTACAAGCCAAGACCAAAGTGGAGAAGTGTTGGTGCATGATTTTCTGTTTGTAGATGATTGTGCACTCAGTGCAGCCTCTGAAGCTGAGATGCAACAAAGTATGGATCAATTCTCTGCTGCCTGTGCTAATTTTGCCTAATAATTAACACCAAGAAAACACAGGTGCTCCATCAGCCACCACCACACCATCCATACGTGGAACCATCAGTTACAACAAATGGAGAAGTTTTGAATGCTGTGGATAAGTTCACTTACCTTGGTAGTCTACTTTCCAGGGATGTACACATTGACAATGAGGTTGATGCACACATTGCCAGAGCTAGCTCAGTGTTTGGGAGGCTCTGAAGAAAAGTTTGGGAGAGAAGAGCCATTAGACTTACCACCAAACTGAAGGTCTACAGAGCCGTTGTGCTGACCTCATTGTTATATGCTTGTGAAATATGGACAGTCTACCAGCACCATGCCAGGAAACTGCATCACTTCCATTTGAACTGTCTTAGGAAGATTCTGAGGAGCACCTGGCAGGATAAGGTGCCAGACAATGAAGTCCTTGCTCAAGCTGAACTACCAAGCATTCAAACTATGCTTCAGAGAGCACAACTCTGATGGGCTGGCCACATTGCTTGAATGCAAAATGTATGCTTACCAAAAAGACTATTTCATGAAGAACTTGCATGGGGCAGGCGATCACATGATGGCCAGAAGAAATGATACAAGGATACTCTGAAGGTCTCTCTCAAGAACTTTGTATTTGATTGTGCAACATGGGAGACACTGACATAGGACTACTCAGTATAGTGTGCCCACATAAAAAAGGTGCTATGCTCCTTGAGAAAAGCAGAATTGAGACAGCACAAAGTAAACATGGGATGTGCAAATTTGGGATATCCATCCCAAATATTCACACGCACTATCTGTGCCCAACCTGTGGTAAAGCATTCTGAGCTTGTATTGGTCTGATCAGCCACAGCCGGACACACTGAAATTTCATTTTACAATGGTGATGTCATTTTGGACCTCTTCGAAGATGAAGGAAAACAACCACCCCCAGCACAAGTACTATCTATCTAAGACCAAGAGCAAGTATTGTCTTTAATAGTGATAAACTTGATTCCTTCTGAATGACATCAGGAGTGAAGCAAGGGTGCCCGTTATTACCACTTTTATTCAATATTGTACTAGAAATGCTAACTATATCAATAAGACAAGAAAAAGAAATTGAAATATTAAAAATAGGCAATAAAGAACCAAAAATATCACTTTTTGCAGATATGATGATATACTTAGAGAACCAACTAGAAAACTAGTTGGAACAAATAACAATCTTAACAAAGTTGCAGGATATAAAATAAACTCACATAAAACATTAGCATTTCTACATACTAGTAACAAAAGCAGCAGCAAGAAATAGAAAGAGGAATTCCATTTAAAACACACGCAGACAATACCACTACTAGATCTGTATCCCAAAGAGATTTTTAAAAGGTTTGGGGGGGAAGACTCTTTTGTATAAAAATATTTATTGCAGTTCTTTTTGTAGTGGATAAGAACTGGAAATTCAGGGGATGCTAATCAATTGAGGAATGACTGAACAATTTGTGGTATATAATTGCAATGGAATATTATTGTGTAATAAAAAATGATTAGCAGGATGGTTTCAGAAAAACTGGGAAAACTTATAGGAACTGGTGCAAAATGCAAGGTCAAGAACCAGGAGACTCTTATACACAGCAAAGACCAACTGTGAATGACTTAGCTATTCTCAGTAACGCAATGATGCAAGACAATTCCAAAGGACTTATAATGAAAAATGCTATCCACCTCCAGAGAAAGAACTGATTCAGTGTGAATGCAAATCAAAGCATACTATTTTTCCCTTCCTGTAATTTTTTGTTCCTTTGAATCTGTCTTCTTTAACAAGATGACTAACATGATAACACATTTTGCATGATTGAACATCTATAACCTTTATCAAATTGCTTACCATCTCAGGGATGGCAAAGGTGAGGGAAAGAGACAATTTTCAACGGAAAGGTTTTTTTTTGATGAATGTTAAAAACTATCTTTACAAATAACTGGGCAAAAATAAAGTATCATTGTTGTAAAAAAAAATACCTACAGACAATATAAAAAAATTTGGAAGTCCATCTTTCAAGAGAAGCCCAGGAAGTATAAGAATATAATTATAAAACACTTTCCACACAAAGACAAATTTAAATAATTGGAGAAATAATAATTGCTTGAGTAATTCAAGTCAATTTAATAAAAATGGCAACTTTACTTGTTTGTTTACTTATTTAGTTCCAAAACTACCAAAGAATGATTTTATGGAGCTAGAAAAATTATAAGAAAATTAATGTAGAAAACCAAAAGTTCAAGAATGTCAAAGAAATCAATGAAAAAATGTTAAAGAAGGTGTCCTAGTAGTTCCAGTTTTCCAAGCAGTAATTGTCAAAAACAGTTTGGTACTGGCTAAGAAGGAGAATGGTGGTTCAGTGGAATAGATTAGGTACACAATGCACAGAAGTAAATTATCATAGTAACCTGGTGTTTGATAAGTCCCCAAATCCAAGCTTTGGGGTTAAGAACCCAACATTTGCAAAAAATGATGGGAAAACTGGAAAGCAATTTGGCAGAAACTGGGCATAGATTAACATTTCATACTATATATCAAGTTAAGGTAAAATGGATAAATGATTTAGACATAAAGGGTAATGTAAGTAACTTAGGGAGCACAGAAAAAGGTACTTGTCAGATCTGTGGACAAGGAAAGAGTTTGTGACCAAGCAAGAGATAGAGAGGATCACAAGAAGCAAAAATTACATGAAATTAAAAAGCTTTTGAATAAACAAAACTAATATAGCCAAAATTAGAAGGAAAACAGGAAGCAGGAGGAAAAAAACATTTACAGCAAGTTTCCCTGATAAAGGCCTTATTTCTAAAATACATAGGAAACTGAGCCAAATTTATACAAATAAGAGCTATTCCTCAGTTGATAAGTGGTTAAAGGATATGAATAGATAGTTTTCAGAAAAAGAATTCAAAGCTATCGAAAGTTACATGAAAAAATTCTCTAAACCAAAACTGATTAGAAAAATGCAAATTAAAACAACTCAGAGATACTACCTTACATCTATCAAATTGGCTAACATGACAGAAAAGGAAAATGACAAATGCCAGCAGAGTTATGGAAAAAAAATGAGTCACTATTCCCCTAGTGATAGAAGTGTGAACTTATCCAACCCTGGACAACAATTCAGAACTACGTCCAAAGGGCTATAAAACTGTGTGTACCTTTTGACCCAGCAGTAGTACCAGTACCACAAGACCTGTATCCCAAAGAGGTCAAAGAAAGGGGGAAAAAGCACCTTTTATACAAAAATATTTACAGAAGATACTTTTGTGGTGGCAGAGTTGAAAATTGAGAGGATGCTCACCAACTGGGGAATGGTTGTATAAGTTTTGTTACAAGATTGTGATGGAATATTGTAAAAAATGTCTAGCAGTACATTTTCAGAAAAAACCTGGGAAGATTTTTATGAACTAAAGTACAGTGAAATGAGCAGAACCTGGAAAACATTGTTCACAGTACCAGTAATATTGTAAGGATGATCAACTGTATAACACTTAGTTATAATAATCCAATAAATTTCTTTTCTTCCCTCCCACCTTAGAGAAGGCTAGACACAAACGTGTGTGTGTACAAGCATTCTACACATGCTTCTATTTATTATTTCTTCCAGACAATTCCAAAGGATCCATGATAAAAAATGTTATCCACCCCCAGAGGGAGAGAATTGATGAACACTTCATGCAGATGGAAGCGTACGCTTTTATTTTCTTTTTATTTTGTTTGTACTTTCTTTTGCAACATGGCTAATAACGAAATATGTTTTGTATGACTTCATATGTATAATTGACATCAAATTTCTTTCCTTCTCAAGGAAGGGGGAGGAACACAAGGGAGAAAGAATTTGAAACTCAAGATTAAAAAAAAAGATTGTCAAAAAATCTTAGATATAATTGAGAAATATGTAACAAAATAAATAAAAATAATTTTTAAATGTTTAAAAAAATCCAAAGCAAGTGCCCCCATTTTAGAAGGATATTGTGCTTTGCTATAAGTCATTTATCTATTAGTGTGAAAATCATTTTATTAGATCTCTTTTCACAAACTGATGTTAGAGCTGTGAAGGAATAGATATTTTGTTTGGCGTCATAAAGAAACAGGTGATTTGGAGTAACGGAGGATACTGGGTAGGCTCAGGTTGGGCGTTATGACAAGGGCTATTACGCAAACACAGGACAGCTGCAGTGTCTTTTGTATGGTGAGAAGAGCAAGTTGAGGGCAGTGAAGAAAGCAGGAGAGGGGCACAAAAAGGGAAGAGAGGGAACCCAAAATAAGAGAAAACGAAGGATAGGCATCAAAACTGAGATGGGAAATAGACCTAGAAAGGTCAGCTGAGAGATCCCTGGAGCAAAACTTGGCTGCCTCTTGTTAAGACTCAATCTGCACATGGGTTATCTCCCCAGTTTTTAAAAGATGGAACCTCATTCCTAAATATGAAGGTTAGTATGTTTCCCCTTCTCACTTCTCTACTCATTATTATTTGCCTGGAAAATAGAGACAATACCTGGGTTTGTCACCTGCAGTTAATTTAGTGTTTGTTGTGAGAGGTTTATTATTGAATACATAACCTATTATGGAAAAGCTAATAATGGGGGGAAATCAGGCCCATTAGGAGGGAGACCCAGTGAATACCCAACTGGCTCTTCCAGCTGCATTTTTTTTTCTTTCAGATTCATGTGCTTGTCTAAATTTAGAGGACATATATAAACATAATAGTAACAAAGACAACCTTATGAAGCAAGTCAGGTGTTGGCTTCACTTCTTCCCCATCAACAGAATCAATCTGACAAAACTGGTTATCGAGGAGATGGATGAAGGAGTTGTGGGATTGATGGCTTCATGGAGACTTCAGCATGTTAAACCAGTGAGTGCAGCCTGAATTTGGGCAGAATGTGCAAGCCCATGTCAGTGCACCAGACATGCAAAACTATTGTCTCCCTGACTTTCAGGGGCCCAGTGACTACTTTTCTTATAAGTTGAGTCTGTCCCATGAAAATGAATTGAAGTACTGTATCCAGTCCACAAATAACATTATTTTTCATGGAGGTTCTAATGTCATGGGTCCCTCCAACCCCATGTGGTCACCCTGTGTTCCTACTCATCATCCCTTTGCTCATGCCATTTCTGATGCCTGGAAAGCCCTCTCCCTCCCAGGTTGCTGACCTACCAGAACCATCTTCAACTGAGACTATTGGCATCCTGCCTGACTTTCAATATCCATGTGAAATGTGGCTCACGATGAAGCCTCCACAAGGTTACAACCTCACTATTACCTTTTATAAAATGAAGGTGGACTCCTAGGTCTCTGCCAACACTAAATCCTAGGATTCTTCAGGGAGAAATGGCCTTTTGATCTCATGATATTTTGCATGCAGCATCCCAGAATCTCAGAGTGGGAAGGAACTTCCAATGCCCATTAAAAGCACATCCTTGCTGTAGCATAGCAACTCTATTAAGCACTCAACACATACAAATTCACACCACATCATAGATCTATAGGTGGAGAGGAGCTCAAAGGACACTCAGCTCACCTGGCTTCTTCCTCTATTTTACAGATGAGAAAAATGAGCACTTTGAAAGGTTACTCAATTGCCCAAGGCCAGAATTTGAGAGGTTAGATTTGAAGCCTAGCCCTTTCACTCCATAGCCCTTTACTCTGAAATATGCTGCCCCCCATTTCTCTATGTCCAGATCTTGCCTCATAAATTATCAGAGCTAGTTCAACTTGCTCATTTTACAAATGAGGAAAGAGAAACACAGAGGGGAAAGGGAATTGTCCAAGGTCCTACAAAAAAAAAGTATAAGGGCTGGGTTTAAACTCAGTCCATTGGCCTCTGAGTTGCATGTGTTTTTCTCCTACAAGGATAAATTGGTTTCTGTGGGGTTCCTTAACCTTGGCCAGGTGCTTGAAAGACAGTCTCTCACTAGAGCCTTTTAACAGCCCTGTGAGCTCAGTAATAAAGAAATTTACCCCTATTTGCTAGATAGGAAAACTGAGGTTCATAAATGTTAAATGATTTGTGAAGAGTATAATCCAGCCCAATCCACTAGGTGATGGTTTAGTGCCTACTGTGTGCTAGACTAGGGATAGAGCCAGTAAGAGACTTACTTTGCACAGAGGGAAGGGATGATTTGTGTAAATGAGTATAAGCAAAGCAACTGTAGGAGGTAGAGAGAGCTTATTAGTCCATTATGAATATAATTAGGCACATGAGTTGTCTTGAAGGGAGGTCAAAAAGAGAGAGGGAACTATGAGCTTGGGAACTGGCCTTGAATGAAAGCAGGCAGGCATGCAGGCAGGAGCTCAGGGATACCAAGCTGGCTTTTTGGGTTGGATCAGAGAGTTCAGAAAGAACTTTGGAGGAAATCAGGCTAGAAGAATGGCTTGGTTGGAGACCATGGAGGGTTATAAATTTCAGGATGAGGAGTTTACGTTTTATTCTAGAATGAATAGGGAGTCACTGAACGTTTTGGAACAAAAGAATGTCATAGAAAAGCCTGTCCATTAGGACAATTGTCTTGGTTACCATGTGGAGGATGGATTGGAGAAAGGGGAAAACAATTTGGAGGCCACTATAATTCAAGTTAGAGGTGATAGGGGTCTGCCCAAGGCTTCTCCCAATAGAGTGGAGATATGGTGGAGATGGAACCAATCGGACCTGGAAACTGATTAGATGGGGGGAATGTGCCCTCCCAAAAAAGTTGAGGAAGGCTTTGAGTTTGGGAAGCTGGGTGACTGAAAAGATGGAGGCACCTCACCCAAAGTACTTCAGTTTGATTGGGTGAAAGCAGGATCAGAGTCCTCTTCTGACTTCCTTTGACCTTAATATTCAAGGGTGATGCCTATGATGCTGTCTCTTCTTTCTCATGTTAGGTACTAGTAGCTGAAGGACTATGTTGCAGCAAATTATACTTACTCTGCTGGTGTTAGAGCATGAAAGTAATTGGTGGAAATGACAAAAAGATAGATTTTGTCTAAATAAAAAGAACGAAAACTTCTAGATGGAATAGTGGATAGAGCATTGGGCCTGGAGTTAGAAAGACTTGAGTTCAAATTTCACCTCAGTCACTCATTGATTTTGTAATCCTGGGCAAATCACTGAAGCTTACTTTGCTTCAGATTTCTTATTGGCCCAATGGGGATAATGATAACACCATCTGGGATCTTTGTGAAGACCAAATGAGATAATAGTTGTAAAGCGATATATAAATGCAAGCTGTTCTTATTACTATTCTATGCTCTCTCTTTTCAATCCATTCCAACAATTATTAAACACCTGTTGCATACCAGTGTGCCTATTTAATCTGCTTAGGTTAAGGAGGTTTCCTCACTGGGGAAGAACCTGAAAGTCCCAAAAGGTAACAACCATCACCACAAATCTAACAGGTGAACTGCAGTCACCAACCCAATAAAGCAGCCCCTTCCCTCAAGTAACTTAATTAAAATTTCAGCTAACTTTAGAAGGGATGTGTGTATGGAAGTGAGGGACCACAAAGTCAACAGAAAGCAATCCAAAGTAATGTCAAGAGACTCTCAGAAGTGCAGTTGTTCTGAGAGTTGGAAAGAAGCCTCTTCAACCCCCACCTGTGGTCATCCACCCTCATGGTGAAGGCTTCCTCCTCTGAGATTGCCCTCTTTCCAACTTTTCTGAATTGTTCTTGGCCCTGCCCTCTTGGGATGAACAGGAAAATCCAATTCTTTTTCCACATGATAGACTTTCAATCTCTTGAAAAACCTTTAGTCAATTAACTAGTTTTTGTGAAGTGCCCATTATGTGCCTGGGCTAAGTACTTGGGAGAGAAGGAAAGATAAAAACAACCCCTGCCTTCAAGAAACTCACAGTCTACTGGGGGAAACAACATGACAACAGTGAGGGAAAAGCAAGACAGCACAATGTGGAGGTAATCTCCGAAGGAAGGCACTAAGATTAAGGGGGACTGGCGCAAAATGAGATTATAGCAGACATTTGAGGGAAGCCAGGAGGTGGAGATGAGTTGGGAAAAAGTTTCATGAAATGGGGACAGCCAGTGAAGAGTCATAAAATGGAGTATGAGGTATGAGGAACACCAAGGAGGCTGCTGTAACTGGATTGAAGAATACCTGGGGAGTGGTGCAATGTGTAAGAAGCCTGGGATGGGAGTGAGAAGGGAACAAGTTAGAAAGGGCTTTAAAAATCAAACAGAAGACATTTGATACTGGAGGTCATAGGGAGCCACTGGAGTCATTTAAATAAGGGAGTGAAATAGTAAGACCTGTACTTCAGGCAAATAATTTTAGCCGTTTAACGGAGAATGAATTGGAGTGGGGAGAGCTTTGGAGCAGGCAGACTCATTAGCAGTCTATTGCAATCGTCCAGGTATGAGGTGATGAGGGCCTGCACTGGACTGGGGACAGGGTCAGAGGAGAGAAGAGAAAATACACCAGAGCTGAGACATCATTTCTGAGTCTTCTCTCCTTTAGGCTAAACATCTCCAGTTCCTTTAATGGAGCCTCAGATCACATGTACTTCAGCATCCTGGCTGCGCTCTTAGACACTCCATCTTATTGCCTGCCTGTCTAATGGATGGCACCTAGCATTGAACTCAGTTCTCCAGAAATGGTTCCACCAGGGCAGGATACCAAGGGATACTTATCTGCTACCCGGTCCTCTGTTTCCAATCTCTAATGGCAGGCAGAGCTTGCAAGAACTGTTTTTTAAGTTAGATAGTGTATATGAAGTGTTATGGGAACATGAAAATACTAAGCACATGCTAAAGCTTACTTGCTCTGCCAACACTCAGATGGCACAGGTGGCAGTTCACTAAAACCCTTAGATTTTTTTTTTTTAAGGAGACTGCTAGCTAGCCAGGGCTCCCTTTCTATGATTATAGAATCATGTTTGGAATATATGGCTTTAAATTTCTCCTTAATAACTTTCATCTCATTAGGTTCCACTCAGCATTCTAGTTTATCACACTCTTTGGGCATTTGGATTCTCTCTCCTATCAAACTGATGATGCTTTCCAGGCTGGTATCAAGTGCCAGTCTGTTCAGTGTGCAAGTCATGCCTTTGTGTGGGTATGACAGAGAGAACATGAGGGAGAGCTACCAATTGGTACCACAAATCCTGGGTAACACATGGATGTGGACAGATCCCTGAGGCACTGAGTGGACAGAGAGTGCTGGGATGGGGCTCTGGGAAGCCCTCATTTAATCACGGATCATGACAAGTCTGCTCCTCACTTCACAGGGCTGTTAGGAGGATACATAGCATCACAGACATAAAGCATTTGGCTAACTACAAAGTGCCATCGCAAGGGAACAATTGGCACACTTGGGTTTTCAAATGAAGTGGCTCCAGGACACTGGAGGAAGCACCTGGTGAAGGCAAGTTCCTCTGCACTTCAAACAAGCCATGTGGCTGCTAAAATGAGCTCCACCGGTGAGTCATGGCAGCTCCAAGCCTCCTGCCCAAACTCCTTATTAACACATGGCCCTTTCTGAGCCTCAGCCCAGGATATTCTCTGGCTTTGAACATCTTGACTCTATTGGAGCAGGGCCCCCAGGAATGTACAGGAAGAATAGCTCCTGCCCATGCCCACAGTCCAGCAGCAGAGAGGCTTCAGCAGGAAGGGGTGGGGCAGGAGTGCACCAGCACATGGGTGTGGGCAACCCTAGCCAGCAACAAGAGCACAACAAGCACTGCCACCACAACAACACAACAGCAACAACACCAAACAACAACCACCATAAACAAACAACAAAAACAACTGGCAAGGTTCAGGGGTACTGGGAACCCCAAAATACAGACAGTCTGGGTCCTGCTCGAATGAATTCAACTCAAGCCTTCTTAAAGCCAAAGGAAACAAAGTTTATTAAAGATTCGCCAAATTGGGTTGGCTTTTAAGGAGCCTAAGCATTTGTAAGGCTTGTATTCACAAGCAGGCCAGATAGAATCTCAGCTAGTCAGAGTCTGAGCACTGTCATGGAGGCAAGATGGAACTTAAATACAGAAATGACTGTAGGAGGGATATGGGGGGTGGTCTGGTAGTCTAGGGTGATGGGAGGGGGGGTTAGGGAGGGTCTTGAGGAGTCAAGATTAGTCAAGGGTTGAAAACAGCTGGAGGCATTCAGGAGAGATCAGACAATGGAGGGCTTGGGTGGGAAGTAGGTGGGGCTATCCAGAGGTAACAGATAATGGCCACAGATTTGAGTATGAAAGGCCAGGTTAAGTAGGGAGATTCAAGAAGAATTCAAGGAAGTTTCCAGAGTCTAAGCCCCATCACAACCACAACCACAACAACAAACAACAACAGACAACCACAACCACAGCCACAACAACAAGACAAAAGCTTGGGGGAGTGAAGTTAAGTCAGACACTGAATCTGTAGCAGATGAGTCATTGCTGCACCACTTCCAAGCTATGATTTCTCAGCTCTGGGACTCTGTTTCCCCCCCTGTAAAGTGAAGTCATTGAACTCAATGCTCCAAGGATTTCTCCTACTCTAACTCCTATGATTCTGTTTTTCAATCGTTTTCTGTCCTTCCTGCATTGAGGTTCTCGATCCAGTGTACATTCTTCCTCCTAGAACAGGGGATGGCTGGCCTCTGGCCCCCTGCCCTCATTAATCACATGGAGACAAAGAGGCAGAGTGCCCAGAGACAGCAGCCAAGTTGGTGAAGGGATTCCAGTTCATGCCTCATGAGGATGGGAAGAAGGAGCTGGGTTTGGTCTAACCTAGAGAAGACAAAACACAAAGACTGTACGATGTCTGCCTTCAGGAGCAGCTGTTTGTCCCTAGGGACCAGAAGCAGGCAACAGGTGGAAGCCATAAAGAGGTCCATCTAGGCTTGAAATCACGAATAACTAGCCAAGAATGCCAGGGGTCCCCAAGGGGGATGGGCTGCCTCAGAAGAGGAGCACCGGCTCTCGCTGGAGTTGTTCTTCAAGAAGCTGCCTGATGCTTCATTGCTGGGTACGTTCCTTTGGGAAACTGGGGTTTCCTTTTTAGAGGGGTTTATAAATTCTGAGGTCCTTTCTCACAATCCTGTAATCCCAGAAATCTATGTTTTCTTTTGCCTGATTTGCCATCCATGATGCAGTCAACGTGGGCCCTTCCTACATTTCCAGTCTTCTTCCACATTACTGCTTTTCATGCACTTTGTGACTCAGCAGTAATGCCCTATTTCACATTCCTCACACATCTCACTCCATCTCCCAACTTTATGCCTTTTCACTGGAGGCAGCCTCCTGCCCCTGAAATATTCCCCCTCATCTTCACCTCCGGGATTTTCTAGCTTCTGTCAAGATTCAGCTCAATCTCCCCTTCTTCAGGAGGCCTCTTTCAGTTCATCCCCTGCCCATCCTCCCAAGTGCTATCTCCCAAGGCTATCTCCCATTTGGCTGATATGTTGTCTGTAAATAAGTGGTGGTTTACATGTTCTCTCCCCAATTACGATGTGAGACCCTTGAGGTAAGGGACCGTATTTTCACTTTCCCTTTGTATCCCTAGAACATAACCCAGTATCTGGCACATAGCAAGTCCTGAATAAATGCATGTTGACTGTCTAACCATTCTGTTTTTATCTCTTGGATTTTTACACTCCACGTACAAGGCCATAGACTTTGTAAATGACATTAGCTCGTCCTGTAGCTGCTGATGGGTATGTGGAAAATTGAGGGCTTTGTGCAAATCTGGGGACCTATACGTCCTGCAAAGCCATATTGGTGGCCTTTTACTACCTCTGTCTTTATGATTTCATTCAGCAAGTCACAACATAAAGCCCACATAGATGGGGCATACAGAAACCCAGATATCAGTCCAGTCAGTCTTTTCCATTATCTTTTGCTCTTTTCACACTGGGATTTGCCTCCTCAGTGGCAAGTACTAACATTCATTGTAGGGGAGCACTTCATAACAGGGTCAGTAAGTAGGGATGATAGAACAGTCACTTTGGAAATGTTTTTATTTCCTATGGTCTAAAACTGATTCCCAGCCCATTCTCCTGAGGTTCTTTGAATGTGAGAAATGGTCTTTTCTTATAAAAGGTATGCTGAAAAAAGATCAGTTCCTTCTGTGGAAGCATCAGAATTCTGGAGGAGGGCCTTGCATATAAGCTACGAGATTTAAAAATAAATCCCATCTCCACCAAATGGAGGTCACCAGCTTGAGGCTTTCTAAAATATTCTTCATTCCCGGGGTGCAGCTCTGACAAAGGAGCCATCAAAGGCAGTATGTCTCTTTGAAAGTTATTATTGGGTACTGTCAGAGTATTTGAGGATGCAGACATTATGTGACTGGGTTTTATGCTTTGACCATTAAAACATATGAAATAGAGATTAGATCAATTCTGCTTGGCTCCCAGGAACAGAATAGAGAAGAAAGGGGTAGAGAGGTTGATTTTGACTTGATAAAGCAACAAAATTCCAATAATTACTGCTATCAGAAAGTTGACTAGAATGCTTTGGGAAGTAGCAGTTTCTCCACGGCAGGAGATCTTCATTAGAGGCCACATGACCACTTTGGGAGAGCACCATCAGTTATTCAGTGGATTCTACCAACAATGTCCTATAGATATCCCAAATTCAATGTGTCTAAAGAAGGATCCACTATGTTTCTTTTGAAACACTCTTCCAAACCTCCATATTTCTGTTGAGTATACCATCTTCCACTTCCCCAGGTTTTCAACCCAGAGTCATTTTCACCTTTTGCTCTTCCTGACCTATCATATATAATCAGCTGCCACTTTTTAATTCTACCTCAACAACCTCTTTTATCCATTTCCTTCTTTCCACTTTCATAGCAACCTTCCTAGCTCAGTACCTCATCACTGTCACCTAGACTATAGTAATATCCTTCTAATTGATATCCCAGCCTCTAGTCACTTCCCATCCCATTCTATACTTTCCAGAACAGTCAAAAGAACTTTCCTAAATTATAAGTCTGGCTGGTTCACTTCTCAGTTCAATAATTTTCAGTCATTGCCCATTACCTTTGAGATATATACATTATATTTGGCATTTTGAACCTTTGAGAACCTGATCCCAGCCCATTATGCTACACATTTCTTTCTAGCATTGTTACACCTTGCACATCTGCTTCTGGGCAGTCAAACTGGTCTTGGTACTGTACCTCACAGACAACATCCCATGCCCCATCTTTCTATCTTTGCACATGCTGGCCTTCATATCTGGAATGTTTTTCTGTCTCACATCTACTTCTTACCATCTCTTGTTTCCTCAGTAAATGCCTTTGCCAAAAAGCTAGTTAGTAATAATAGTTTGCATTTATGCAGCACTTACAATGTGCCAGGCACCATGCTAGAAGTTTTACAAGGATCTCATTTGATCCTCACAAGAACCATTGTAGCTGAGTTCTGTTATTACCTTAATTTTTCTGATGACGAAACTGAGGAAAACAGAGGTTAAGTGACTTGTCCAGGGTCAAACAGCTAGTAAGTATCTGAACCAGATTTAAATTCGGGTCTTCCTAATTCTAGACCCAGCATTCTATCCACTGTGTCTCCTAACTGCCAATGTGAAGCAATGGTGGGGACTCATGAGTACCAGTATTAGAAATCCATAATCTTAAGTTTACTTTGGGGGGAGATGGAGAGGGAGAACAATGACAGTAAGAGAGGAGTGAGAGAGTCAAATCCTTTGGGGACTCCAAACTTCCAGTCCAGTTAGGGAAGAACAAATAGAGAGGGTAAGGAAGAGGCTGTGTGGGGCAAAGAAATATGGTCCCATATCAGAACTGGGGACTGAATGACTCTTGAGCATGGCTTCAGGATGTGTGGTTTGGAAAATGAAGGAAGGCAGAAAACAATTAGGGTGAAGAAGCATGGGACTGGAAAGATGATAGTCCAAGAGTCTCAACCAAATGAAATAATATTTGTAAAGTGCTCAGCAAACCTAAAAGTATATAAATACTAGTGAGGCACAGTGGATGGAGCACTGGTCTTTGAGTCAGGAAGACCTGAGTTCAAATTTGGCCTCAGACACTTAATACCTGTGGCAGGTCATTTAACCCTGCTTGCCTCAGTTTCCTTATCTGTAAAATGAACTGCCAGGAAAATCTCCAAAGTTGGATATGACTGAAGACATTATTATAATTATCATGTATTAAATATTATAATTGTTATGATTACTAGAATTTAGTATGAAGGCTGTGGCACTATTTAAGAAAGAAAAAATGATCTGTAGCTTCTATATTTTGTGACACGTATTTTGGATTATTCCTCTTCCTCAATCTCAGCTGATTTAACTTGTCTTGAACATGTGATTTTTTGGACAGAGCCTGGTTCTGGATATGTGCCATACTCAGGGGTGTTCCAGTGAGATGGGTGTGCCTGGTTGTGAGAAGGCAGAGCCCCACACTATTAGGAATAGCTCTCTCCTGGCTGGTCCTGATGCACAGCCTGGTTGGGGAAGGGGAGGGGGGATGTGATGGAGGCTCCTCTCACTCTCACTGGGTAATGATCTGTGCATTATGGTTTCAGCACCAGGGCCAGCACCAGGGAGATTGGAGAGGACAAAGCATGATTTGCTTTGAATGCAGCCCTCCATCCTTCCAATGGTTACAATAAATACACTTTTCCTAATGAGGTGGAAAATCTTCCCTGCCTTCCCAGCAGCTGACTAATTTCCTAGTTAGAAGGCAAGCTTTTCTTGCTTTGCCTGGGGGTGTCTATTCAAGACAGAATGAATCTACCCCACCCTCGACCTCCCACACACTTTCGTTAGAAAGAGTTTTTCATTAGAGAATGAATAATTTCAACCCTCCTGCTTCCCTCTGCAGATTTATACAATTAATGTTTGGGTACATCTATTGAAGGCACTGTTCTGACTTGGATCGATGACTCCCCAAATGGGCTGGGGCCCCTGATCTTCCATACCATTTCATTCATTTAATTTCACATTTCTCAGAAGTCTAACGCAGCATACAAGGATGGTGTGCCTCACTGAAGCGCACTTACCCAGGAAAATTTCCGTTGGTTTCTAAGTACTTTTCTTCCTATCTAGGTAGGGACCTAGTTGCCCCTAGATTTCTGTGTTGCCTATTCAAATTGAAATGCAGCCAGTAAGAGTAACTGACACACTTACTAGCTGTGTGACCTCAGAGAAGTCATTTAGCCTCTTTGAGACTCAGTGTCCTCATCTGTAAGATGGCATAGTGATGACACTTACCTCACAAAGTAGTTAGATCCAACCAGTATTAAACACTTGTAAAGGACTTTGCAAATCTGAGAGTGCTGTATAAGCATTAGAAAATTGTGATAAACTGGGAAGACCCATCATGTATATAGAAAAAGACCTTCTCCTTATGGAGGCTAGGAGTGAAGGGGAGTCAAAACAGTAACACCGATGAATATATATATATATATATGTGTGTGTGTGTGTGTGTATGTGTGCATGTGTGTGTGTATGTGTACGTGTACATACATATATGTATGTATGTGTGTATTTACGAGTGTGTGTGTGTATTTCACAATTAGGGTCTTGAGAAGGTATGTTATGTGTGATGCCAAAGGGAAGGTCATTAATCATTTCAGGGAGGTCATAGAATTCCTGATGTCTTTGACCTCTTTATTATTTAATTTTGGCATATATAATTGATTTTTTAAATGATGTGTAATTGCATTCCAATCTTATTCAGTTGCAATATGGAATGGCAAAACAGATAATCCAACTTATGATCATGTGTAAAAAAGAATAAATAGCGTCTGAGTGGTTCCTGGAAGACCTTACAATTCACTGAAACGTACCTTTAGGACAATGTTTACTTATCCAACAGTGGAAATATAATGATTGCAACTGACACCTAATTATCTTCTAGATCTTCAAAATAATGACAAGGGGACATGCTGACCCTTTCTTCCTCGACTTGGTTCCATTTAGGATAATAAATCTCAGGAAAGTGGGCTCCAACAATTCAGGTTGACTGCGTGGGAGAAGTAGTCTGTTGCTATTAGGGCAGAATTCTGGGGATTCAATGTTGACTTGTCCTTTGAAAAGGAGAAGAGAAGGGCAGCATCTGAGACCCTCACTGGTAGCACAGAGCTTGGAGTATAGAAGGTAGCATGTTGCTTCCGATCTTTAAGTCAGCTGAGGTACACTTGCAGATTCTGACAGGACATCAGCTGGCTGAATTGCATATAGACAACAGCTTAATTTAAAAAGGGAGGGTACTTCTGAAGATCCCATTTTCCTCTTCATTTTTTTCTCTATAATAGAGGATCTTATGCTGGAGTCCACATACCCATGACATAGATTTCAGGAGATGTATGAACTTGAATGGGAAAAAATGACATCTTTATTTTCATTGACCTCTAACTGAAATGAAGTTTCATTCAGTTATGAATGCAGGCAATAAACATTATTCCGAGAATGAGTCCATAGGTTTATGCACACTGCCAAAAGGGTCCAGGATGCACAAAAAAAGGTTACAAACCCTTATTCTGAAAGGTCAGAACGCCAGAAACAATACTTTGCAAACAATAAACCATTTTAAGGATAACATTGATTGCTATCACTCTTATTTCCAACGTTCCATATTAGTTGCACAGAGGCTAGAAAGGACAAGTCATGGTACTTGATGGAGCTTGTAGTCTAATAGAAAAGGTATCACATGAACACACAGCAGAAAAAAGGAAAGATCTAAGGGCACATATGATTCTGACAGATGGGCATCAGGTAAGGTTCAGTGGAGTAGATGACAATGGATCTTGGCCTTGAAGGTTTGGAAACGCAGGAAGAGTAACTTTTGAGGGCAGAGTACTAAAGCAATGTCAAAGTCAAAGATTTCAGGGAGCAGGAAGTAGGGCAATGAGGCTAGAGGAAATTAACAAGCATTAATAGGCACATACTGTTTGTCATATAATGCTCTAAGCCCTTTATAAATATTATCTCGTTTGATCCTCACAACACTGTGAGATAAGGGGGAATTATTATCCCATTTTATGGTTAAGAAAACAGGCAAACAGAGGTTAAATGACTTGCCCATGGTCTAAGGCAAAGTATGAATTCAGGTCTTCCTGACTCCAGGTCCAACTGTAAATCCACTGGGCCACATCAATGCCTAGCGCCTGTGAGGGAGTACTGTATAATGGGAGTTAATGCAGGAAAGGCAGTTATACTCTAGATCAAGATTGTAAGGGGCCTTGAATGCCAGAATTTTAGTATATTTTATTCTTTAGGCAGTAGTGAGCCACCGAAGGTCTGTAAGTATGGGTTCAAATTCATTTTTACTCTCAAATTTCAGTCAAGGTCAAGGTCTACAATTTTCTTTTGCTCAGCAAGCATTCATCCTTTTTATCCTGGACCCAGTCCAGCATACTACTTACAGATCATCTTTAACCTTCCCTGCTTCAATATGCCTAGCATCCACCTCTGACCTGGTAATTCTGGAACCCTGAGGACCTGATTTGTCAGCATGCATCATTTCCAGACTGGTATTAGACCAATTATGTTATATCAAACACAGTAAGGGTAGTAAAGGAAAAAAATCAGGTGGATGGATGGGGGTGTGGTAAGAGATGAAGAAAAGGAGAAAGGGATGGAGCACAAAGCAAGTGCATTCAATGTTTAATCATTATATAAAGTCTTCAGTTGAGAGGGTAGGGAGTAAAAGATGTAGTGAGCAAAGAGAAGAGTTGGAAGAGTCATTGTGGTGAGTAGGTTGGAGAGTTCACTTGGGAAGTGTGGACGTATAGAAGGAATGCTTTCTTGCAATAAGGAAGAACCCTTAAGATCATGTAGAATAAATGTGTAAGGCTCCCAGTCAGCTTGGTTTCATGACTTCCTCAACATCCACTCAGTAGCCCATCAGTAGGAGCAGAGGTAGTAAGGGGTGGGAATAATCCACAGCTGGAGTTTGGCAAGCTACTGTCATTAGGACAAGAAAACGAGGAATGCAAGGGGTAAGCAGAGCAGAGAGTTGGGTTGATTTGCCAAAGGGGCTGTTTTGGGAACGGACAAGTGGAGTTAGAGCAAAAGGGACAGCCTGGGAAAGAACAAGGAGTGAGACAGTTAAGAATACAGTCAGGCATAGAAAGGCATAAAGACAGATGTAGTGACAAAAAAATATTAAGATTGGTGATATTTCAGAGTTGGAAAGTGGCAAACGGAACTGGAAAACATGGGAAATGATAAGATCAGAGTTATGGCCATTTCTGTGTGCAGCTGATACAGAATGGCGGAGTAGGTCATGGGAGCGGAGCAGACAGAGGAACGGGGAAGTGAGGGTACTGGAGGAGCCAAATATGTGTAGTAGTATATAGCCTTTGTACACAGGCAGGGCTCGGGGTGGAGAGGGAGATTGTGAGCCAGACGGGAAGAGGAAGCGTTCCGAGTGTCAGTAGATAAATAACTACCAGGCTAGGACTGGGCGATGAATTCGGACCGAGTGAACTTCGAAGAAAGACACAAAAGCAGAGGAAAACACCAGCATAACTTATCAATACATTGAAAATAGGAAGACGTGCGATGAGCGCTTGACCAAGAGTGGAGACCGAGGAGACGGCCGCCCCTGAGGGGCACACACTCCTAACCGTGCTGGGAGAAACAGCGACCGCGGGGAGCGCCGAGGGCTGCGGCAAGACCGCCATGGCCTGACGCTCACTCCGCGCCTTTCCCCGATTGTCCCCCACGCCTGGAACGCGCCTGCTTTGCCTCCTGGCGTCCCTGGCTTCTGTTAGGTCCAAACTCCAGTCGCAGCTGCTGTCTCCCTCCCCCATCTGCTGGTGGCTTCCCCCTGAGATTATCTTCCATTGCCCAGGTATGTACCTTGTACACATAGTGTTGTCTGCACATCGTCTCTCCCATTACAATGTAAGCTCCTTGAGGGCAGGGACTGGTTTGGACTTTCTTTGTGTCAGCAGCACATATTACAAGGCCTGGCACTAGTAGGTGCTTAATAAATGCTTGTTGACCATATGAAAAATATTTGTTTATTGACTGACTGATTGTAGCTCTAACCTACAGGAGGAACCAGCAGCCTTGCCTGCCCTTTCATCTAGAACTGGGGCACTTTGGGGGACACGTGGCATTATCAGGGGTTCACACCATACCCAATGTGTGCCATAGCCTTCTGGGGTTTTGCCCTAGACTGCCATAGGCACAAATCCAATTGCCATGTTTGCCACTCCACACACACATACACAACCCCCCCAACACACACATACACACACACACAAACCCCACACAGTTCTATGTCATTCTGCTCCGACAAGGTTCTACTGCCATTGAAGTAACTTCTGCTCCTTGCGGCAAGGGCAAAGCGGAAAGAT
This sequence comes from Notamacropus eugenii, assembly GCF_028372415.1. Taxonomy (NCBI): domain Eukaryota; kingdom Metazoa; phylum Chordata; class Mammalia; order Diprotodontia; family Macropodidae; genus Notamacropus; species Notamacropus eugenii. The sequence goes on from NC_092872.1 coordinate 755,862,087, forward strand.
GTGCCCTGCTCTGATATGCTCTGGGCCCTGATGGCAGGTGCCAAGGAATGCATGGAAAAGGTCCAGGTGAAAGGAAGTCAAGTGATCTGTGTGTGATTTCTTCCTCTGTGAAGATATATCTTTCCTTCCTCAACCCACTCTGCTGCCTGTGCACAGCCTATCCTGCCTGTTGACCACAGGGAGGGAGGGATTAAGGAAAGGCATATTTTTTCCCCTGATCTGTGCCCTCTTCCCTACCTGTTTGGTCAAAAAAGGACTGGTATGCCTTTCCACTGAAGATCCTTCCAATTTTTATATGATATTATTTAATTCTGTCCTTATACTGGTGTATGGGCCAATCTATTGAAAGGCCTCCACAGGTTGCATAGCATCTGCTTGACCCAACCATCAGGGAGAGTCATCCTAAAGAAAAAAAATTAATTCAAGGAAGTCATGTTAACCACCAGAAGAAAAGGGCTCATCTTAAAGAGAGGTCATGTGAATTGATGTAAAGTGGAAAGACATTTGCTTCAAGGCTAGGCAAAAACATGATGTATATATGTGTGTGAGAATAAATGTGCCAGCATATCATTTGGGAACACACCCTTGGGAGCCAGAGAGGGCCAGAGAGGGCAAGCAGCCTCATGGGATTAGACATCATCCTTCAAGAAGAAGTTGATCTTTCTTGACATTTTCCTGGAGATGAATTAGGTCCTTGATGACTGCAAGGTAAAGGACAGATGGTCCAGCTAGTCTCCCATTGTCCATAGAAGATGCTTTCAGCTCATTTACTGGAGATGCCAGTGTGCCTGTTCTGGGGACCCTGGAAGCCATATTGACTAGGGAAGGGAGCCCATATTGTGTAGTGATCTTGAGGTTTGAAATCAAGAATATCTGACTTGAAGTTCCGTTTCTGCTCACTCCCTCTATGATCTCAAGAAAATCACTTACTTCCTTGGTCTTCAGCTTCTTCATTTGTGAAAAATCAGGTGATCTGTGAGGCCTCGAGAGCTGTGATTTGCTATGCTCCATGACACTGCTTTTCAACCTGGGGTATGTGAATTTTTAAAATATTTTGATAACTGCATTTCAATGTAGGTTTCTTTTAAATTCTATATATTTTATCTTATTCTTTTAAAAACATTATTCTGAGAAAGTGAGGAGTATATGTTTGATCTTAGAAGAGGGAGCCACAAGAGTTCAATGAGTAGAAGAGTGAAATGGAAAGATCTGTCCTTTAGGAGTAGGGCTTGTTCTGGAATAGAAGACTTGAGGCAGAAAAAGTAAATAGGAGTTTGCCCAGGTGTAAAGTGCCAGATGTTTGAAATAAGGTGATATCTGGGAAAGTGGAAAGACAAGTACATATTAGAGAGATCTTGGAGAAGAAGCTACAGGACTTGGAGAGAGTGTGATATGACTAATGATTTGGACTGAGGAGTGGTCATGCAGGTGGGAGGAGATCCCTAAGAGAGCAGAGAAGAGGCCAGATCCAATGCTAGAGGGTACACTCATGCCTCAGAGAGGTCAGGAAGGCTGATAATTGGGAAAAGGTCACTGTGAGGCTATCAAATGACCTACTAGGGGTCATATGGGAAGCAAATAACCAGGTTCTGACTCCAATCCAGTCCTTCTGACTCCAGAGTTCGTTCTGTTACATGGCCCTTCAGCTTTGTTATTGTGTATCCTGCATTCTAAGGACCCTCCTGGACTTCTCTGTTCTCAGTCCCTCTTAGCTTTGCCATTCTCTCTTGTAGATTCTAACTCCTTTTCAGCTCTGATATTCCACATCTTATAACCTAACCTATATAACCTTATAACCTATAACCTTCTTTATTCTGCATCTCTCCCAGTTCTGATCTGCTATGTTGTAAGGTCTCTCAGCTCTCACCTTCTAGGAATCTCAATTCTATTTCACCCCCAGAGTCACTGAAGCCAGTACTTGGACTTTTATCATTTCACCTTCATTAAGATGCATTTAGAGGGATGAAGGCTGAAGGGCTCATCGATAGAATGCAAAATTGTACCAGGCTTAGTGTGGCTAAGAGTCATTCTTAATTAACTTTAACCTTCTCTGCATGCTGTTCAAGCTGATACTCATTAGTGTGGTATCCCTTGCTGACATACCAACTGTTCCTATCCTGCTTTCCCAGCAAGCTGCTTTGTCATTCCAGAGGATAGTGGTGATGCCCACTAGCATCCAGCAGACCAGTGACCAGCCACCCCTTTTCCTGTGTAATCACCACACAGAACAACAAGTTCTCCTGCTGTTCTCTCCAGGAAGGAACAAGTGTCCAAGGTTAAAGCTCATGCAGCAATTTCTGGCATTACTGAGTGGCTGTAGGCATACCACTTACTTATCTGGAAGCCTCTATTCTAGCCTTTTTTCTGTGAGATCCCTTGGACGAGGGATTAGCCTTGTTCTGCTTGGTCTGAGAGGGAGAACCAGGAGCAATGAGAGGAATTTGTGAACAGAAAATAGGTTTGAGGCCAGGAAAACCCTGCTGACAACTGGAGGTTTCCATAGGTGTAGATGAGCAAGTACTTCCTTCGGGACTGGACTTGTAGTCAGGTAGATATAAGTTCAAAACTATCTTTTGATACTTATTGTGTGAGCCTGGAAAAGTTACTAGGATTCTCCAAGTCTCAGTTTCCCCATGTGCAAAATATACATAATAATAGTATTTACCTCCCAGGCTTGTTGTGAGGATGAAACATTCTAATGTGTAAAGTGCTTGGCAAACCTTAAAGCGCCATATAAACGCGTGCTCTTTTTGTATATGGGATGGGAGGCCTGGGGTGCTAGCCAAGACATCTTGATATGGGAGCCATATGAAGATGGGGCTTCGACTCCTCCTCAGTGCAGGTCTTCAAGCAAAGACTGGCTGAGCATATCACATATCATGCAATGCGACTTTATTCAAAGATAGGGATTAGCCTACAGGTGACTGACTTCCTTTTCCAGTTCTGTGTTTTTGTCTCATATGTTTATTAGCCTTGGACTTTTATTTTCTCACATTCTAAGACTTCAAAAGACTTCCCGATCCATTTTGTTGTGAGAGGCTGAAGACAACCCTGGGAGGTAGACTGGACAACAATTACTATGCCTACTTTCCCAGTCTGGAACATAGGGCTCAGAGGGACGAGATGATGCTTGCCCAGGGTCACCCAGCTAGCAAAAGATGGACTGAGAGGAGAGCTCAGGTGTCCCAGCTCCTGCCCAAGGACTCTTCCATCCACATTACATTGCTGCCTCCCTTAAGCACTCTAGCTATTGGGGAAATGCTGGGCCAGGTTTCTTTCAATGTAATCCATAAGAGAAGGTGAATCTAGATTGGATGGCAAAAAGACAAGAGAAACAAGAAGCCAGGACACCCTTCAGAATATACTCTCATGAGACCAGTTTACATAGACTGTCCCTTATGCCTGGAATGCACCGAATGCAATCCAGCATTTATTTAGCATGTACTTAGTGTTGGATACTATGAGAAAGGAAGGAAGGAAGGAAGGAAGGAAGGAAGGAAGGAAGGAAGGAAGGAAGGAAGAGAGGGAGGAAGGAAGGAAGGAAGGAAGGAAGGAAGGAAGGAAGGAAGGAAGGAAGGAAGGAAGGAAGGAAGGAAGAGAGGGAGGAAGGAAGGAAGGAAGGAAGGAAGGAAGGAAGGAAGGAAGAGAGGGAGGAAGGAAGGAAGGAAGGAAGGAAGGAAGGAAGGAAGGAAGGGAGGGAGGAAGGGAGGAAGGAAGGAAGGAAGGAAGAGAGGGAGGAAGGAAGGAAGGAAGGAAGGAAGGAAGGAAAGAAGGAAGGAAGGAAGGAAGGAAGGAAGGAAGGAAGGAAGGAAGGAAGGAAGGAAGAGAGGGAGGAAGGAAGGAAGGAAGGAAGGAAGGAAGGAAGGAAAGAAGGAAGGAAGGAAGGAAGGAAGGAAGGAAGGAAGGAAGGAAGGAAGGAAGAGAGGGAGGAAGGAAGGAAGGAAGGAAGGAAGGAAGGGAGGGAGGAAGGGAGGAAGGAAGGAAGGAAGGAAGGAAGGAAGGAAGGAAGGAAGGAAGGAAGGAAAGAAGGAAGGAAGGAAGGAAGGAAGGAAGGAAGGAAGCAAGGAAGGAAGGAAGGAAGGAAGGAAGGAAGGAAGGAAGGAAGGGAGGGAGGAAGGGAGGAAGGAAGGAAGGAAGGGAGGGAGGAAGGGAGGAAGGAAGGAAGGAAGGAAGGAAGAGAGGGAGGAAGGAAGGAAGGAAGGAAGGAAGGAAGAGAGGGAGGAAGGAAGGAAGGAAGGAAGGAAGGAAGGAAGAGAGGGAGGAAGGAAGGGAAGAAGGAAGAAATTTCTAAATTCTGAGGAATTGGTTGGTTGTTGTCCTTCGTCTTGGAAGAGGACCAAAATGACATCACCATTGTAAAGTGAAGTTTCAGTGTGTCTGACTGTGGCTGATCAGACCAATACGAGCTCAGAAGGCTCTACCACAGGTTGGACACAGATAGTCCGTGTGAATATTTGGGGTGGATATCCCAAATTTGTGCATCCTGCATTTACTTTGTGCTGTCTCAATTCTGCTTTCCTCAGAGAGCACAGTGCCCTTTCTGATGTGGGTATGCCATACTGAGCCGTCCTGTGCCAGTATCACCCATGTTGCACAGTAAAATCCAAAGCTCTTGAGAGACACGTAGCAGATATACAAATCAATGTTAGGAAAGTTGCAATCTTCAATTACTTCCTTACCCTTTACCCTCTATTATTTTTCTCAATATATTTATTTCATGAAATATTTCTCAATTATATGTAAAATAATGAATATTCATTTTTTAGTTTGAATTTCAAATTCTCTCTCTCCCTCCTTTCCCTTGCCTCTTCTTGGGAAGACAAATAATTGGATCCTGATTGTACCTGTGGCCCCGCTGGATCGCTGCCTTGTCATGCTGACTAGGCCATAGTGAAGAATTCTAACAAAAGGTGATCCACTGGAGAAGGAAATGCAAACTCCTCCAGTATCTTTGCCAAGAACTGCACATGGACAATATTAAGATACATGACATCAGAAAATGAGTAATTCAGACTGAAGGCCTGGTGTGTTGTAGTCCATGGGGTCATGAAGAGTTTAATATTGATATCGCTTCATTATCTAGGGGAGCTTTTATCAAATCCATGCTCCCCGCCTATCTCTTTTAATTAATATTGGATTCTTTTGCTTTTACTTTGCCTGAGATCAGAATTGCTGTCCTTGCTTTTTTTGTCCTTCAGCAGAAGCATAATAGATTCTGATCTAGCCCCTTACCTTTATTTGGTACGTATTTCTCAGGATTCAAGTATATTTCTTGTAAACAACATGTTGTAGGATTCTGTTTTTTAATACACCCTGGTATCTGCTTTCCTTTTATGGATGAGTTCATTATATTCACATTCACAGTTATGATTACTAACTCTATTTCCCTCTGTCCTATTTTTCCTGTTTATCCTTTTCTCTGTCTCTTTTTTATCCTGTTCCTCCAAAATCTGTTTTGTTTCTGAACACTGTCTCCCTTAATCCACCTTCCTCTCTATGAGTCCCCCACCTCCTTTTCATATTTCCTTCCCCTCCTACTTTCCTGTAGGGTAAGATTGATTGCTGCGCCCAACTGTGTGTATTTCCTCTTTGAACCAATCCTGATGAAATGAGGTTCAAGCATTGCCTGGCACCTTCTTATTTTCCCCTCTATTGTGAAGGCTCTTCCTTTTGAGCCTCTTTCATGTGGGGCAATTTTCCCCATTCTTCCTCTCCTTTTACCTTTCTCCCAGTGCAACCCTCCTTCTCACTCTTTAATTTTATTTTTTGAAATCATTTCATCATAGTCAACTTATACCCATACCTTTTGTCAACATAGACTCTAATTGCCCTAATAATGATACAGTTCTTAAAAAGTTATAAGTGTCATCTTCCCACAGAAGAATGATCTTAGTTTAACCTTGTTGAATCCTTTATGCTTTCCCTGGTGTATTTATCTTTTCCTGCATTCCTGGCATCTTGTATTTGAAAGTCATTCATCCCTACATTCAAACCCTTGCTGCTTCTTATCATTTCAGATTGCCCAGCATGTCCTGCTTCTTCTTGTGTCCCCCAATCTAAGCTTTCATCACCTCTCATGCGGAACATTGCCATGGACTCCTCTTTGACCTCCTCTCTTCTGTGTCTTCCCCCCTCTGTTCTGTCCTGCAGACAGATGTGAAACTTCCTCCAATAAGGTGTCACTTAAAAACCTTTGGTGCTATTTCTTGATTCTCTTAGCTTCTTCCCTGGTTTGGTTTAGGACTTGTTCTCCAGGAAGGCTTCCTGAATTCCTACAACTGAATGTGTTCTCTCCTTCCCAGATTCTCCTAGAAAATGGTTTCTAGTTGTTTCCTTTGACCCGTCACTGCCCATTATATCAGAGCCACTAAAGCTTAAAATTGCACTGATTTTTGGAACACGTGGAATGATAATAACCAGCCTTTATATATCATTTTAATTTTTGCCACATCTCGGTGAAGGATACACTATTATTACCCCCATTTTCCAGATGAAGAAACTGAGGCAGACGGTTGTTAAGTGACTTGCCCAGGGTTCCAAGCTAGTAAGTGTATGAGACTTGTTTTGTTGGCCCACTAACCACCTCCCTAATAGTTTATAAGATGCTTAAAAGCAGAACTCCCACCATATTTTTTTAAAAATTGGCTTATCTTTTTTTGGCCTGGGCCTGATAACTCACTGTAGCTTGATATGTGTTTGTTACAACGAACAGAATGGAATACAAGGACATTCTGGGATAAGAAAAATGTCTTAAAGAGCAAGGGTTCAGGGATAGCTGCATCATGGCAGAAAGTACTCTAGACCTGGAAGCAGAGGACCTCAGTTCAGATCCTGCTCCTTCCCACTTGGATGAGCTGGAGGAAATTACCTCCCTTCTTTTCATCTTTGCTTCCTTCCCATAAAATAAAAGATCTGCACGCAGTGGCCTCTGAGATTCCCTCCTCCCTCTGCTATCTACTGTCTGATAATATTAACATACATAGAATCTCTCCATAGTTCTGCCATCCTCACCGATCACACAAACAGCGTTGGTGAGATCATCCCTTCCTTTTACCAACTCTCGACTTGTCATTCATTCATTCATTCATTCATTCATTCATTCATTCATTCATTCATGCACGCATGCACAAAACATTGATTACCACCTGTACCCTATTTTCAGGTTGGGTAAGTCACCAAGTTAAGATAAGACCAGGAGCTCTCAGCTTAGAATGTTCCTTGTTTTTGTCTCTGGAGGTTGGGAAACAGAAAGGCGAGCAGTGTACCCAATTACCTCTAGGCTCTGTAATCTGCCTGTGGTGATTCCGGGCCTCAGGATCCCTAGAGAGACTCTGTCTGTATTTGAGATACAAGATATAACATGTAGCAGTTTCTACTTTCCCCCATTCCCACAATCACCCCAACCCCTACCCTCATCATCACCACAATGACTCCCATACACCACCATTGGACTCCCTTCCCTGGTGGATTTGTTTACAAAGGAATCTTACGGGAGCTAAAGAAGATTTCACCCGAGGGGCCCTCTCATCTCTGATTCCTGCTGGTAACTGGAATAGCTCGGGCCCAGGCAATAAAGCCCTCCATCCCCACACTCTCATAGGCCCCATGGAGAACCCAGCAGGTTGGACTAATTTCCTTTCCTTCATTTATTTTTTGTTGACAAGCTTATTAAGACAATGGATCAGAGAAATGCTATGGATACTGCTTACCTATATTCTAGGTAAATATCTGATAAGATGGGGCTGGGGTTGAGGATGGGTACTGGGCCTGAGATTTCACTGACATAGGTAATTCCCAAGGGAGGAAAATCCTTCTACCGAGGCATGTCAGCACCCTCTCAACAACTGATTAATCATTTAGAGAACTGCCCAGGGCACTATAAGTTACAGTGACTTGCTCAAGGTCACAGAGTATATGTGAACGGTGGGACTTCATCTAGCGCTTCCTGGCTTAGTCCACTACATCACACTGTCTTGTTTTGTGATGGGACAACCAAACAAATAAAGTGACCGTGTGCTTTGTAAAAGCAGACATGTCATCCAATAATGGAAGGGATTGGATTCTCTGAACTGGCCATGTTTTTTGAATTTGTGATGCATATTTCTGCTGGATTGGAACCAGTTGTCATGTTTGACATCATTATAACCTTAAGTAGTGCAAATTTGAATACATGCAACCACCTCAGGGGATTTCATTATTTGCACTAATTGAGACCTCACAGTACTTTCCTCTATCCATTCCTTATCTCAAATATCCATTTGATATTTGAGATAAGAGAGAATCTCCATTCTGAGAACTACAGCATCCCCAGACAGACCACCAGGAAACCCAGCCTCCTTCTAAGCTGTGCAGCCAGGGTCTAGGGAAGAAGCTTTTGTGGAGGTGCCTGCGGTGGCCCAAGAACTTCTGCAGGTGCCAAAGCCCTCACCCTCTCAGTGGCCATAGGTAAATACTGCTGTGTGTGTGTGTGTGTGTGTGTGTGTGCATATGTGTGTGCGTGTGTGTACTCACACACACCACCACCACCACCAAAAAAGAAAAAGAAAAGAAATTCTTGCCTCTAGAGTGTTTGGCACAATCAAATGGTTCAACTTCAGAAATGGATGTTGATTTATGAATTAAAATGATACTAATGAGGTGGCTACTGAGCTCTAAGGAACAAAGGACCTTTCCATGTGACTTGTAGCCAAAAGCTTCTGTAGGGCTTGTCTACCCCATTAGGATGTGAGCTCCTTGAAAGCAGGGGAAGGCTTGATTTTCTATTTGCATCCCTAACAATTAACACAAAACTTTGCACATAGAAAGTGTCTAATAAATATTTATAGATTATTCATTATTTCATGGCTTCACTATTTAGGGGAAACACAAACATTTTAAATGCCAAAGTGCCCAAGAGGGTGGCCAGAGGAGCAGAGAGAAGGGCAAAGGGAGAAGCGTATATGTAGTGTTGGCTACATGCCAGGCACTGGGCTAAGGAAGTGCTTTAGAGATATGTTTGATCCTCATGACAATACAGTGCTTTTATTAGCCCCACTTTGCAGTAGAGGAATCTGAGGCAAATGAAGGGTCCCGGTCAGTAATATGGTTACTAAGTATCTGAGGCCAGATATGAACTCAGATCTTCCTGATTCCAGGTGAGATTCATAGATAGATGGACTAGACAGATAGATAGATGATAGTCAAGAGAGATAGTTAAGACAGAGAAATAGATAGATGACAGATAGATAGATAGATAGATAGATAGATAGATAGATAGATAGATAGGCAAGACAGATAGACAAGACAGATAAATAGACAGACAACATAGATAAGATAGGTAGAAAAGATAGATAGACTAGATAGATGGATAGGTAGATAATAGACAAGATATAGATAGAAACATATAGCAAGATTGATTGATGGATGGATGGGTGGATGGATGGATGGATGGATGGATGGATGGATGGATGGATGGATAAGCACTTATTATATGCTATATGGTTACAGGAAACACAAACAGAGACAAAAGGAAAGCTAGGGTCTGTCTTCAAGAAGCTGACTTTCTGATGGGGTAAGATAATCTATGAAGGGGAACCACAAAGGGGGAGGGAGGTATAAGGGATGTTGGAAATAGTGACCAAAAAGTGGCATGGAGGTTTGATCCTGCCAAGATGAGCTGCCAGGTCATCTATTAAAGCTTAGCAACCCAGGGGCAGAATCCATGTGCCTGGGGGGGAGGGGGGAGGATCAAGCCTGGGATCCAAAAGCTATGTGAAGCTAGAGTGGTGACTGAAGCTGGGTTGGACTTACTCTGCCTGTTCCCAGAGGTCCAAATAACAAACACTGGAGGGAAGCTAGTAGGCAATTCCAGCCTGATTTCTGGAAAACCTTCCCTGCACTGAGTGGAACAGGATGCCTTCTGAGCTGTTGGTGCTCTTCTTGGAAAGGCCCATGTAGAGCCTGGATGACTACTTGGCAGAATTCTTCTTTCACTCTGAGTTGGACTAGATCCTTCTGAGGTTCCTTCCCACCATCTGTGATTCCAGGATTCTGTGATTTGGTGAAGAGTTGGCTTGCCTTTAATATCTAGAAACAAAGTTCTGAATAGAATCTTCAGCTTGTCTGAAGAATGCCTGGAGCCTTGGGGCCTCCTGGCAAAACTTCATTGCCACAATGACTGTATCTCTAGAGAATGGAAGGTGGACCAAAGGCTCTAGGACAGTTGCTCACTTGCTGCATATAAAGCTATCTCCAGTGATTGACAGTCAAACAGCTAACTGATAATCATGTCTCCTCTACAGAAAAGTCGTCCAGTATGAGGGTTCACAAAGTGAATGCCCAGCTCCCTTTATGCTGGTGAGGCTGACCCTGCTCTGAGAAGTGACTTGGGATTCAGTCTCACTCTCCTTTCCACCAATATCTCCACCATATTTCAGATGTGAATACTAGAACATTGTGACTAGGCTGAAGACAGATGTGTGCATGCACACACACAACAAATACATGTATGTAGACACGCACACATACACACACATGAACACCAGGAAGACTAGCCAGTAGGATGATTTTTAGGAGATTCAATAGGGGCCTCGCTTTCTTAAGGGGGTGAGATTTCTTTAGGATTTAAGCTCTTCATGGAAGGATCCTTAAATTTGTAAAGGTTCTTTGGGATGAGCTCTGGCTCAGAATCACCTTGTGTAACAGCAAGCACCCTAGCATACCCAGGGTGACCGGCTAGCACAGTTCTTGGATCTGATTTCTTAAAGGAAAGCAACTTTAAAGGGATCAACACTATCTTTAATTAAACATATATGTCATTCACTTCATTCAGGTGAAGAGTCAGCACCCTGAACTTCAGAGAAAATACAAGTCGAGATTACAAACAGACAAAAATAGCATAAAGACCAACAGACAGGATTGATAACTGTCTGACCATAAGTAATACATACGTCACAGATCAAGAGACAGATCCAACTGTCTGACCATCACATACATACATAGTTACCAGAGAGAGAAGCACCAACATTGGGCTTTTCAACTCTAAATGCGGTCCTTAAGAGGTACCCAGAGTTTCATTGAGCCAAATCACATGAATCTTCTTCCAATGAGTGAGCTATGGAGCAAAATTCTATTCTCAGAATATACACAGAGCCAGAAGGCATCACAACCCATATCGCTTGATGCCTAATTACCAAAAGGTGTGAAATCCTTCAAGAAAGCAAACCTCCCCTAAGTAAGCTTCCCTTAATGTGCTCCACCTGAGACCTATTAATGGGCAGGGAAGATCCTCAACTCCCATTAACATTACACCTTGTAAAAGCATGAGGAGGAGACAGTGCAAGCAGGGTTGGGTTGAGCCTCAGGCAGCAGGCATGCAATCCATCCATTGACCCCCATGGTAAAGCCCTCTTGGCTTATAGTCCTTGTTCAAGCATGAGCTATCTAGCTCAGGGTCATCTCCACACCCAGTGAAAGATCAAAGAAGGACTTCCTTACAGAAAATCAATACAGGCATGTATATATTTCAAAATAGGTGTTATAAATCACATATGCATTTTAAGTTTCATTTTTATTGATATCTTTTACCTTCAAATGGAAAAGTGGTTAGAGGGCAAGACTTAGAATCAGAAAGACCTTGATTTAAATGAGGCATCAGACACAAGCTGTGTGACCCTGAGCAAGTCACTTAACTTGTCAGCCTCAAATAAGTTATCTGTGAAATACATTCAATGACCTCTAGCTTCCCTTCCAACTATAAATTCATAATCCTATGATCAGAAATCTCTGTTCTTCCCCTGACCAGTGAGTCATCCCTTTTAACAAAAAAAAGAAAAAGATTATATTTCACCAAAAACTAATATATTATTCTTAACATTTGGATGATCTCCCAGTATATACAATTGTCCACACCATAGTTACATGGAAGCCATGGGGTCAAGATGTACTCTGAAATATGGATTATCAAGATTCACAAACAGATATATTTAGACACTAAAGGATTTTGTGGATTATGGTTTATGTTTCTCAATACGAGGTATCTAGTCTAGAAATTTGTTGGTGTTGTTGGTGGGGACAGAAGAGAAAGAGAAAAAGAGACAGATTCAGGGAGAAAGTATAATCAAAATCATAGAAACTCAAGAGTTGGAAGGAACCTCAAAGATCATGGAACTCATCCTGTAAATGTGAGGAGTTATGTGGTTTTCCCCCTTAAACCATATCTCAATAAAAACCCCTCTATAACCCAAGTGTAAAGCCATTGTTTGCTATGAAAACTGCCAGTGAGGGGGAGCTTGCCATCTTCAGAAGAGGCACCTGAATCCATGTATGGACATCCTACATAGGCAGAGATATTCTTTGTGAGCTAGAATCATTCTCTCTCTCTCTCTCTCTCTCTCTCTCTCTCTGTTATTTTCTCCCATTGCTTTTCTTTCCAATAAAATTTTGTTTTATTTTTCAATTAGAAAGTATTCATTTTCTTTTCCTTCTATATCCCTCCCAATCATGAAAGAATAGGAATGAAAAACCCTTCTTAAAATACACACTGAGGCAAACCAAGGGGTCACATTGACCACATCCAACGTGTGTGTGTGTGTGTGTGTGTGTGTGTGTGTGTGTGTGTTTCAAGCCTTCCCAAGTTTTTCCCTCCTCTGTAATGATGGCTGTCATTGCGTTGATTGGATTTCTTAAATCTTTCAAATTCATTTTTTTAAGCAATGCTATGTTTATATCACTTGTTCTCCTGATCCTGGTTTTGTCCCTCTACTTCAGTTCTTATTAAATCCAGGCTTCTCTGCAAGCCTCCCTTTTATCCTTTCTCACAGCCCAATAGTATTCCATTATCTACATATATCAAGACTTGGTCAGTCAGCCATTTGGGAGTTGATAAGTACCCCCTCAAATTCCAATTCTTTGTTACCATGAAAGAGCTGCTATAAATAGTCTTGTACCCATGGGTCCTTTCCCTCTTTCTTTGATCTCTTTGTGGTATAGACACAGTAGCTATGTTGCTGGATCAAAAGAGAAGTTTACTTCAAAAGCTTTCAGGGCATGATTCCAAGTGGCTTTCCTGACTGGCTGGACCAATGACTTTTAATTCTACTCTGGAACAAAGTAGTAAAATACTGGGGTCAAACTATCATATTAACTTGAACCATTTTGTATCTGTTTCCTTTCTATTTATACTGCATCTACTTACACATAGCCTTGTCATCTCCCCTTCCCCCTGAGATTATAATAGGCCTGAGAGGAAGGATTGTTTCATTCTTTGTATTTGAATCCCCAGTACAATGCCTAGCACACAGTAAGGGCTTAATAAGTGCTTCTTGGTTGCTTGATACTATATCCAAACCAAACCTTAAATGTTATATCAGTGTGACCCATGGAAGTCTTTAAGATACTTGAGGACAGCCTCAGCAGTGCACCCTCCCACCCCAATTTTCTCTTCCAAGAAACATGCTCAGTGCCTTCAAGCAGCATTTTTAGAGCCAGGAAATTTAGGACCATTTCCTCAGCAGAGGGTAGGGGGCTAGGAGAAGAGTTGACTACCTGGAGCAGGTAGAGCAGAGAGGGGGCTGTGGCAGAGTTCAGGTCAAGGTCAGGAGGAGCTCTCCAAGGTGGTGGTCCTGGGGGTAGAATAGAGGTGACAGAACAGGAAATACTTCCCACTCTGTTTTGCAGCCCAGGTCTGAGGAACAGCTTCTACAACTAAGTGGGTGCCTCTAATTACTTGTTAAATTCATCTGCATTCACACTTACTCACTTTATTACGGAAATATGTAACTAGTGAGTGAAATTAAGCACAGATCAGGCTCTAATTAGCAAGAGCACCTCACCTTACCTCCCACACCCTCAACTGCCTCTGCAGGAGAAATGCAAGAAATGTTTTTAGTACTAATGGTCTTCTTTGTGCTTACCAAGTAAGAGTGTTTGGCAGCTTAGCTTCCCACTCACTGAACCCTGGGCGTGGCGTGGGGGATCAATCTGTTCCTTTGTGCTCAGCCTTGGGGGACAGCAGCCAGGACTTTGCTCTAGCAGTGGCCCCCAACCTGCTCAAGGCCATGGGTTTGGAAGAAGCTGGGGATAAACACTGACTTAATCTTGTGAATGAGATAGGCAGGATGCTTAAGACAGTTTTCCTTCCCTCCCTATGTCCCTCCCTCCCTCCTTTCCTTCCCTCCTTCCTTCCTTCCTTCCTTCCTTCCTTCCTTCCTTCCTTCCTTCCTTCCTTCCTTCCTTCCTTCCTTCCTTCCTTCCTTCCTTCCTTCCTTCCTTCCTTCCTTCCTTCCTCCCCTCCTTCCCTCCTTCCTTCCTTTCTTTCTGTTAAGCTCCTTTTCTATCCATGGTGCTGAAGATAGAAGGACCCTGTACTCAGATCATAAAATACAATAGAAGAAACAGTATGCCCAGGGAAACATAATGGAGGGGGGCAGAGAGGTTCACAAGTACTGCTGGGAAAAGTCTAGGGAGTGAGCATTCCCTTCCATAAGCAGGCTGCCCACTCCTTCATCTTGATTTTGTATTTGTATCTCCAGCTCCTAGTACTGGTCTGGGTGGGTACTTAATAAATGCTTATTGATTCATTAATCATACTTCAAAAAACTCAAATAAGATTCTGTCACCTTGGAATGTTTGAAAATGGGAATGGAGGAGGGATGGAGAGAAGAATGAAAATAGGCACTGAAGACAAGTTCAGACAAGGCTGAAGTGGAGAGTTGGAGAAGGGGAAGTTTTTTAAGACTGTGCAGGATAATAAGGTTGAAGATAGAATGTGGAGAACCTTGAACATCTGGATGAGGAGTTTATGCTTTCTTTGGAGGGCAAGGGAAAAGCAGCAAAGATTCATTGGTTCTTAGGAAGCAAAACTTGAATGATCCTAAAATACCATCTAATCCAGAGACTTCATTTCACAGAGGAAAAAAGTGAGGAGTAGAGAAGTTTACTTACTTACTCAAAGTCTCACAGACAGCACATATAAAAGAAGTGGAGCTAGCATTTAAACCCAGGTCCTTGGCCTCCAATCTCATCACTCTTTTTACTGTATCAGGATGTTGTCTCCCTCAAGGAAAATCATCTCTTTGAGGGAAGGGACAGCTTCATTTTGTCTTTGTATGCCTAGGATCTAACTTGTTACATAGCAGGCTATAGTAAGTGCATGTGATTTCTTTAGTACTTGGCTAGTGGCAGATCCTGGGAGATCTGGAGTGCCCAACAGGCTTTGCTCTCCCTCTTTACATCTTTAGGTATGAGTGCAGATCTCTGGCTGCTCATGGGCTCTTTCTCTCTGCTTCCACTTCACAATCTCATATCCTTTTCTGGTCCTGAATTTCCTGGATGATGCCCCTCTCACTCCTTGGAAATAGGTCATTGTTGAGAAGGCAGCTTCTGCCCATTTTGTATTTTCCCATCACCCTTTAGGACACCATCAGTTATGATTCTTCAGAGTTGGGGTGTTGCAGGATTCATAAGCACACAGCATCACCGGAAAGGGGATTGCTACTAGAAAGATGGTTTGTGTGGACCTAGACCTATAAGGAGAATTAGCAAATGCATCTCCCTGGTTTCTCATTAACTCCTTTACCAGTGCTTATAGAACATCTACTATTTGCCGGGCACCCAGGGCAGGTGAATGAAAAGGAAACAGAAGGCAATGTTTCTGCCAGAGGGGGCTTCTGTGAAGCTTGGCTTGCAAGGTAATTAAGGCATAATGACTCACTATGTTTAGGAATCAATAGATTCTCTTTACTCTGAAAACACAGTGCCTAATTAAAGGCCTGAACTGCCTCTCTTGCTTTCCAATGAGAATTCAGAAGAAAGGAGAGCTGCAAGCAAACTTGGTTAGAGGTCATCTAGTACAAAGCGCTCATTTGCTGAGGAGAAAACTGAACCATAGAGAGAGTCTCCGGACAGTGACCTAAACGGCAGATCTGCATCTCCAGCTGTGGTCTTCTCATTGCCATGGCCAGTGTTCTTTCATCTTCATTTAATCAATAAATGTATTAAATGTCCAATGTTCCAGGCACTGAACTAGATATCAGAGATACAAAGATGAAGTCAAAATGCTCCCCAAAAGCTGACAAACACCCTTCAACAACGGTAGATGACAAGATAGGAAGGTGCCCTGGCATCATAGCTAGAATTCTGTACTCAGAGAGCCTCCCACCATAATTCAAATTGAATTAGCAAGGGCTGCTACATTTGCATAGGAAGCAAAGATAAAGGCACAGAGGTGGGAAAACTAAGGAACCAACTTAGAAACAAAGAATAATTCCGCTTTGGAGGAAGGGAGGTAGAATGTGATGGAAACCCCATCTTCCAGAAGACATTAGACTGGCAGAATCTAAATAACAAGACTGTAGTAGACTCCTCTCCAAGCTATGGAAAATCAACCATTTTTTTCTGCTTCAACAACCAACATATTGAATTGCAGGAAAGATCCACTGCTCACAGGCATTCTCTGCCTGATACGCATCATGGTCAGACCCAGAAAGGATGTGCACCCTGACTGAACTTTTCTGGAGCCAGAATTTACAGGTGGAACTAGTGATCCATAACTTCAGGCCATCTTTACAGACCAGCACCGACGTTCTATGTCCTGTGTCCTAAAGCTCCACCTTATTCTGACATTCCATGACCAGTTAACTAGGATCCCTCTCCGCTGGGCCATTCTAAGGTGAAAGTTCATTCCCAGCTCTGTCATTCAATGCTCTGTAATGGAAGACCTTTAATTTCCCAAGTCCCTTGTTCCTTGAATGATGTAGTCAAATGGGGAAGGCCCAGTTGAGGAATAGATGACAACTTTGCTCCCAGATGGTTCATAATGGGCTATAGAGCAATCTCACTGGAGCACACCCTGCCAGCTGCCTGTGCTAGGGGATTTGGTTGTGCTGACGTTTTGCTTCAATATTTGCCTTCTTTCAGGCAAAGATTTAGTGGGAGAAAGGAGTTGATGGGGCATTTAGAGATGAGACAATAATAAAAACACTTTTAAAAGATTATTCATGATGTCAGGGACCTGTAAGATAGAAAGGGAAGCTGGCCACCCAGGCAGCTAGTGAGCTTCGTTAGGGATGCTTACCAGCCCCTTTTTTCCTCTTGATGTACCAGAACAAAATAAACAGCTTACCTTTCCAGAAGTGTTTCAGTGATGGATGACACACGCTCCTGATGAGATGAAGGAAAAATACACATTAGCAAGTCAGCAAAGCCTGCCTCCCCATCTCCGGGTAGCATTGCTCAGTGTGCTTGATGAAGGCTGATATAGCAGCTTTAGGGGCTCAGACAACAGATTCTTTCTCTCTCTGGTAGCTCTTTCCATCCAAATGGGAATGAAGGCAGTGTGTGTGGAAGCAGCGGCAGCTCAGAGGAGAGGGTCCCTGCAGTCCCTTGGCCCAGCTCCTGGATCTGCTGGCAGCTGGATAGCATGACCCCAAAGCAAACACGGAAGCACCTTGGCAGGTCACTGGCATCTTTGTGGTACTGAAAGGAAAAGATACTGAGTGCTCTCAGTATCTTAGGGCATTTTAGCCTCCCTTCATAGCCAACACATTCAGCAGGCATTTATTGTCTACTGTGTTCCTCTCACTGAGCTAGGCCCTGGGGATAATCCCTACTCCCATGATCTGCAACCCACCTCAGGAGCCCATTCTCTCTCACTGGGCCCAGCTGGTCTCTGGGACCCAGGGCTTTCTCCTCTCCAATCCATAGTCCCCATGGCTGCCAAAGTGATTTTCCTGAAGCCCAGGCCTCACCTTCTCTCTTCCTTGTTTGAGAGGTTTCGGGGCCTCCCTCTTGCCTCTAGGAACCAATACAAAGTCCCTCCTTGGGTACATCAGGGACTCCATAGCCCAGCTCCAGCCTCCTGACTACGGCCTCCAGGCTCAGGCCTCCTGGCTCAGGCCTTCAGGCTCAGGCCTCCCTGTGTTCCACGAATGTTATTCACACTTTCTTTGACTGCCTCTCCATTCAATCCCAACTTGCCTTCAGACTGTTCCTCTTCCATTTCCCAAGCACCAACTGCCTCAAGTGCCTAGAACTGACTCTTCCCTCATTTCTGCTGCTTCAAAGCCCAGGTTTCCTTCAAAGGCCAGCTCAAGTACTCTGTCCTACAGAAGGTCAGATGCCCCTGTGCCCCATTCCCCATTATGTTGCAGTTACTTTCTGTCTCCTCATAGGTGGATCTGTAGGATATAAGCTCTTGGAGAGTAGGAATGCTTTGGTTTTGTCTTTGTAGATCCAGACCCAGCAAAGGCTGAGAATGATTTTGGATTTATCTCAGGTTTTATGGGAAGGAAGCATCAGTGGCAGACTCTGACACAGGTCCTGATTCAGAAGCCAATGCTCTGTCCCCCATGCCATACTGTCTCCCTATTCCTGAAGGCCCTTGTCAACTCTAGAACCTATGACTTGGGGGTTTGATGGGAAGGAAGCTCACCACAGGACATATTCTGGGAAACTTTAGGCTTAGAGCAGCCTCAGGGAAGGGGAGTTGCTACCTAAAAGACAATAGATTGGGCAGAGAAGACTGGAATTCCAGTGCAGGGATGATATATGTGTGGGAATCCTACAGAGGTAGTGCCTGTTAATGCATGTGGAGGAAGACAGGAATCAAGGATTTGTCTCTTGCTCTTGTGCAGGCCCCCAGCTGGAGCCTCTGCTTCTGTCTCCAGTGCTGCCACCTTGAAAGCCTGGGGGGCATAGGGCACAGATGGGTAGCCTGCGCATGGTTATGCCTTGTGGTGACCCATAAAAAGCTGCTCTCTCTGCCTGTGGTTGGCCACATATAACCTTTGGGGCTGGAGTGGCTTTGGCATCCTCCTGCTCAGTGATAGCCCATGGACGCCCATGGACTGTCATATTCTTAGCTACATATGTGGCAGAAGGTATTGGCTCACCCCTGATTTTCTCTAGAGCTTTCTATGTTATGTCCAACGAAGAGCTGGAGAGAAAATGAAAAGTATTGTTTTCATTGTAAAGACAAACAGTATTGAAATATTTAGGATCTCTGCTCAATGAAATGACCAACCACAGTTCCAGAGGACTTAAAGTGAAGGCCCTAATCCTAACTGCATGAATCACACTCTCACCCTAAAAGCTCCTGACTCTAAGCCTCTAACTCTAACCCGAAATATTACTCATCTCCTGATGCAGATGATGGGACTCACAATACAAAATAGGAGCTTCATTTGGGGCCTGGCCAATGGGAATCTGTCTTGCTTGGCTATGTATATTAATTATAAGGGTTTTTTTTTAAAGTTTCTCTTAAATAGGGGAGATGAGAAATAAATGTTTGTTAATTGAAACATAAAAGAATATTTAGAAAAGAGAAGTAAAGAATAAAGCTGCCCTTTAAGGTTGAATCGTTGCTTGTTTGTGGGCCTTTTCCTCAGAGGGAGCTGCTGACACATTCCTCTGGAGAGAGTGTTTGCAAAGAGGGATGCTGGCCATCCTGACATTGTAAAGGAATTCAAGAGTCTGCCTTCTAACTGAGGTGCTCCAGCAATGTAGCTGGCTCCCTCCTGGGTAAAAGATAGCAGGATATTCAGACAATCTGTCTGTTGTACACCAAATGGACCTAACAGAATGTCAGAGTTGGAAGGGGTCTTAAGAGAACATAGAACAGTAGGACTAGGGAAATTCATAAGTCATTGACCAAAAATGTGTGTGTGTTCGTCCTTCAAAAGACCACGCCATCAGAGAAATGATGACATGACTCGCATGTGACTTTGTTTTGAGTGAGGCAGGGCTGTGCAGATCACCAGCCTCACTTCTCCTCCAGAGCCATCTGAATCCAGTGACCAGATATTCATCAGGATGACTGGAGATGACCCAGGATGAGGCAGTTGGGGTTCAGTGACTTGCCCAAGGTCACACAGCTAGTGAGTGTCCAGTGTCTGAGGTGAGATTTGAGCTCCGGTCCTCCTCACTCCTGTACTGTTGCTCTATCCACTGCACCACCTAGCTGCCCCCATTTTTGACCAAAAATAAAGGTCAGTTCTGAAATGCATCTTAGAACCTAAAATAAAGCTGTGAGAAACTTTAGGTCATAGGACAGAGAATGTCAGAGTGAGGAATATGGAGGTTAAATCTGAAAAGGAGTTTAAGTCACAGTCAAGAGAATGTTAATCCTGAGAATGATTTTAGAACAAAACTGCAGAAGGTCACACCTGGAAGGGACCTTAGAACACAGATCTGCAAAGTTGGAAAGCAGTGTGCAACAGTGAAAGGAACGTGGGCTTGGGAATCAAAGGACCTGGGTTCGAATCCTTCATCTCATTCTCTGATTTTAGGGTCCAATATGCCAAACCTGGCATATATCTTAGAACAGAGTGTAGCAGAAGTGGGCAGAATCTTCAAAACCACAACAGAGAATGTCCTAGGACAGATGTTAGGCTAGGAACAATTTTCTATTTGTTAAAATATACTCAACATATTTTTTAGTTCTGTTTGTTAAGAGCTCTCTGGCCAAAGCCTTCTAATTCTCTTCTTGAAGAAACTCTTTATATATAAACATGAGATTTCTACATGGTCAACACTCCTTTGTTGTTGTCTAGTTGTTACATTCAAATCTACATGACCCCCTTCGGAGTGTTCTTGGCAAAAATACTGGAGTAGTTTGCCATTTCTTCTTAGGTGGAAACATTCTGTCAGGCAACAAGGTTAAGTGACTTGCTCAGGTTCACACAATTAGGAAGTGTCTGAGGCTGGATTTGAACTCAGGTCTTCCTGACTCTAGACCCAGCGTTCCATCCACTGAGCCACCAGACGGCTCTGATGATTCTTTAGCCTCTTCTATTTCATGATATCAAACATCATTTTTCCTAAGATAGTATCTTTGTTAACATATACTCAACCTCTTGTTATACCTACACAAGGAGACCAGATTATACCTCTTTTTCAAAAGGAAAATTGAGCCCCTGAGAAAGGAAGCCATTCAGTTTTTCAAGGTCACAAAGTAATCCTATTAGTTAAAGAGAAAAAGAGGCAGCACTGGGTTATCATATATGAAGCTCATTTCTGGCTTCACATGGAAAAAGCATTGGCTGTCTATTTGGTGACCCAAACTTAGAGTTCACTGGTAAAAGTTGACATTTTAGGTAGATGTGGCCTCAAGCAAGTAAGCAAGAATGCTCAGGAGCCTGAATTTTGCTGACTTAAATGAGATCAAGAGAGAGCCAATTGCCCATGTGCACCAATTAATCACATTCTGGTCCCACAGAGTCACTAAGCAATAGAATTGGAAGTCATAAAAATAGCAGCTTTGGGACAATAACAAGGTTCTAAATCACTCCCTGAATTATGCTCTTTCATTATTCAAAAAGGATTATTTTTGTTTTAACTCCACCCTTCAGAATAAGCACTTGGTAATAAAAAATCTTATCAGATTTTCAAGTCAGGAAAGAGATTTGATGCTCCTGGGGAGAAAAAAAGTGAGGTAAAACCAAGAAAATGCTGACCAGAATCTTTCCATGAGAAATATACTGTCAGTGAAGAGACTGAAGGGAATCTCTGAGAATGCCAGCTACAGGACTCATTTGCCTAAGGAATGAAATGAACTGAAGTCTGAAGGCTCTCTCTGTCTCTCTTTCTGTATCTCTCTGTTTGTCTCTGTCTCTCTGTCTCTGTCTCTCTCTGTCTCTTTCTCTGTCTCTCTCTCTCTCTCCCTCTCTCTCTCTCTGTCTCTGTCTCTGTCTCTGTCTCTGTCTCTCTCTCTCTGTCTCTCTCTCTCTGTCTCTCTGTCTCTGTCTCTCTGTCTCTCTGTCTCTCTGTCTTTCTTTCTCTCTCTCTCTCTCTCTCTCTCTCTCTCTCTCTCTCTCTCTCTCTCTCTCTCTCTCTCTCTCTCTCTCTACGTCTTTTGTGGATGTCCAGGACAAGCTCTTTTCAATGATTACATATCTTTTCTCTGTGATATTCTGGGGCTTGATGCAACCAGCTTAATATCATTCATGAAGAAGAC
Organism: Notamacropus eugenii; assembly: GCF_028372415.1. Classification (NCBI taxonomy): domain Eukaryota; kingdom Metazoa; phylum Chordata; class Mammalia; order Diprotodontia; family Macropodidae; genus Notamacropus; species Notamacropus eugenii. Next base: position 755,884,018 of record NC_092872.1, read on the forward strand.
CATTTGGAGAACTCACTATCCACAAGAATTCTTCATTGACCTTGGCACTGTGATGGACCTCCTCTGTCACAGTGGTGAATTCCTTTGGCAAATATCCATGTCCCTATTTTATGACTTCTCTTATATTTGACAGCTAGGTGGTGCAGTGGATAGAGTGCCAAGCCAGGAAGCAGAAAGACCTGAGCAAATCCAGTCTCATACTCTTACTAGTTGTGTGGCACTAGGCAAATCATCTAACCCTGTTTGCCTCAGTTTCCTTATCTATAAAAATGAGCTTGAGAAGGAAATGACAAACCACTTTAATATCTTTGCCAAGAAAACCCCTAAAAGGGTCATGGAGTCAGATGAGACTAAAAATGACTAAACAACAATAACACTTCATAATTAGAGTTTGGTAGAACGAGCTTATTTCTGGTTTGATGCAGGAATGCTGTGCATCTTGTTGAGAGAGACTATAAAATGATAGACGATGGTGGGACAGATGGCAACATGTCCAAGGTGAAAGAATGAGTCTTGGTGTGACAAAACAAAAATCAGGAGAATTTGTATTGCCTCACTTGCTGATTGGTCAGAAGTACTGAACCTCAAGACAGTTTAAAGCTGAATTTATTAACTCCCCTATGGTTTTTAGGGTTTGGTAGAGTTCTTATCATCATTTGTTCTAAAGCAACTACCATCACCATTTCTTGGGACATATGCTCATCTCTCCAAGCCTTGCTCATTACGAGCCAGAAATCAGATTATGCGGCAACATTCATTCCAAAAGGTGAAGAAGGGATGAAATTCAATGAAATACTTGGCAAGATCCTCCAAACTACATCAATGTGTACATTAATTTTTAATGACTCCCAATTGGAGGAAAAACATTTGTATCAAATAGCTTTTAAAAGTGTCTGATGTGCAAAATTCAATATACAGAGAATACAAATAGGTAAATAGTCCAAGAATGAGTAAAGTATATTTAAAAGATAAAACATTATTCATATGAAAAATGCTCCAATAACTGATCCAAACAAACTGGAGATTTCACTTCATGCCTAGCAAATTGGTGGAGATGTCAAAACATGGGGCCACTGAGTACTGAAGAGGTGGTAGAGTTGTGAACCCATTCAATCTGGAAAACAATATGGAATTTTGCTTATAAAGTGCTTAAAAGTCTCATCGCCTTTGATCCAGAGATGCCATTCCTAAACATATACAATGAAGGTCAGTAAAGGCAAAGAAAGGCTCCATATGCACCAAAATATTTATAATATTAGGTTTTTTTCTGACAGCACAGTAGTTGACCAACTAAGAAATGACTAATACTGATAATGATGATGACTACGATGATTAGATGCTGATGAGGAGGTAGTAAGCATTTACATCATGTTTACTATCCACCAGGCATTATGGTAAGCGCTTTATAAATATTAGCTCATCTGATCCACACAATAATCCTGGGAGGCAGATGCTGTTACTTACAGCTGAGGAACCTGAAGCAAACAAAACTTACATTATTCCCCCAATGAGAGAAATGCTTACTGAAAATCAAGGATTTGGAGATATCCAGAATTTTCCCTTTTCCTATAATCCTCATCTCAATATTCAGTCTTTTGAAGGATATCACTGATGATGAGATTAAATGAACTCTCCTCAGTCTTCATCAGAATCCACCCAACCTTACAAGGTTAATCCCCATTGTGTTTTGCTCCATTTTGGGTGGGGGCAAATTCTGTGATTAGATTGCTGGAGGCTAGAACTAATCAAAGTTCATTAGAATAGGTCCAGTGTCTCATTGTAATATTCATTCTCTCTTATTACGTTAACCAATCAGAGTTGATTGCTACCCTCTGGAACATCCACTTTTCCAAGGCCATGGAAGCCTTGAGTCTGCTGCCATGAAGGTCTTTGGCAGTTGATAGTGCCACTGATCTCTTTTATTAAAATGCTAGCATTATTAATAGCACGACTAATTACCTAGAAATTATGTCTCTTAAACTTTTTAAATGCCACGCCCAGGTCATTTTGGTAGTAAGTACTTGAGACTGCATTTAAACTCAGAATTTCCAGACTCCAGGCCCAGCACTCTCTCTGCAGCATCACCTTCCACAAATGTAGCAGAACATCCCCAAACTGTAAGGAATGATGAATATGAAGAATTCAGAGAAGGATGGAGAGACTTACAGGAACTGATCCAGATACAATATGCAGAACCAAACACACATAACAACTATGATATTCATGAAAATGAATGTTGTGTGATGATGATGACCAAGCTTGCCCCTAATAAGACAGGAAAAGCTGCATCAATCTCCTTTTTTAGCTGAAAGTTTGAAACTAGAGGTATGGAAAATTGCATATTCTGTAAGATTAGCTAACATGTCTATTAATTGTTCTTGTCTACCTCTCCTTCCCCATTTGTTAGTAAGGTGTATCTCACTAGGTGGAGGAGATAAGGAATAATATATTCTGAAATTAAAGTAATGTGAAAATTAAATATATTTTTAAAAAATCGGCAATGATTCCAAAGAGGTGAGTTGGAGAGGAAAAAAATGCTCCAAAATATTGTTTGATGTTATGAAAAAGAAGCTAAAAGATTGTTGACTGCAGAAACCTCATGTTTATATATCAAGAAGAGTTCTTTTTTTTTTTTTATTTAGCTTTTAACATTCATTTTCACAAAATTTTGGGTTACAAATTTTCTCCCCTTTTCTCCCCTCCCCCCCCAAACGCCAAGCATTCTAATTGCCCCTATGACCAATCTGCTCTCTCTTCTATCATCCCTCTCTGCCCTTGTCTCTGTCTTCTCTTTTGTCCTGTAGGGCCAGATAGCTTTCTATACCCCTTTACCTGTATTTCTTATTTCCTAGTGGTAAGAACATTACAGTTGATCCTAACACTTTGAGTTCCAACTTCTTTAGCTCCCTCCCTCTCCACCCCTTCCCTTTGGAAGGCAAGCAATTCAATATAGGCCAAATCTGTGTAGTTTTGCAAATGACTTCCATAATAGTTGTGTTGTATAGGACTAACTATATTTCCCTCCATCCTATCCTGTCCCCCATTACTTCTATTCTCTTTTGATCCTATCCCTCCCCATGAGTGTTGACCTCAAATTGCACTCTCCTCCCCATGCCCTCCCTTCTATCATCCCCCCCCACTCTGCTTATCCCCTTATCCTCCACTTTCCTGTATTGTAAGATAGGTTTTCATACCAAAATGAGTAGGCATTTTATTCTTTCCTTTAGTGGAATGTGATGAGAGTAGACTTCATGTTTTTCTCTCACCTCCCCTCTTTATCCCTCCACTAATGAGTCTTTTGCTTGCCTCTTTTATGAGAGATAATTTGCCCCATTCAATTCTCCCTTTCTCCTCCCAATATCTTTCTCTCTCACTGCTTGATTTCATTTTTTTTTAAGATATGATCCCATCCTCTTCAATTCACTCTGTGCACTCTGTCTCTATGTGTGTGTGCGTGTGTGCATGTGTGTGTGTGTAATCCCACCCAGTACCCAGATACTGAAATGTTTCAAGAGTTACAAATATTGTCTTTCCATGTAGGAATGTAAACAGTTCAACTTTAGTAAGTCCCTTATGACTTCTCTTTGCTGTTCACCTTTTCATGGTTCTCTTCATTCTTGTGTTTGGAAGTCAAATTTTCTTTTCAGCTCTGGTCTTTTCATCAAGAATGCTTGAAAATCCTCTATTTCATTGAAAGACCAATTTTTCCCTGAAGTATTATACTCAGTTTTGCTGGGTAGGTGATTCTTGGTTTTAGTCCTAGTTCCTTTGACTTCTAGAATATCCTATTCCATGCCCTTTGATCCCTTAATGTAGAAGCTGCTAGATCTTGTGTTATCCTGATTGTATTTCCACAATACTTGAATTGTTTCTTTCTAGCTGCTTGCAATATTTTCTCTTTCACCTGGGAGTTCTGGAATTTGGCCACAATGTTCCTAGGAGTTTCTCTTTTTGGATCTCTTTCAGGCAGTGTTCTGTGGATTCCTTGAATATTTATTTTGCCCTGTGGTTCTAGAATCTCAAGGCAGTTTTCATTGATAATTTCATGAAAGATGATGTCTAGGCTCTTCTTTTGATCATGGCTTTCAGGTAGTCCCATAATTTTTAAATTGTCTCTCCTGGATCTATTTTCAAGGTCAGTTCTTTTTCCAATGAGATATTTCACATTATCTTCCATTTTTCCATTCCTCTGGCTTTGTTCTGTGATTTCTTGCTTTCTCATAAAGTCCTTAGCCTCCATCTGTGCCATTCTAATTTTGAAAGAACTATTTTCTTCAGTGAGCTTTTGAATCTCCTTTTCCATTTGGCTAATTCTGTTTTTGAAAGCATTCTTCTCCTCATTGGCTTTTTGAACCTCTTTTGCCAATTGAGTTAGGCTAGTTTTCAAGGTGTTATTTTCTTCAACATTTTTTTGGGTCTCCTTTAGCAGGGAGCTGATTTGCTGTTCATGCTTTGACTTCATGTCTCTCATTTCTCTTCCCAGCTTTTCCTCCACCTCTCTAACTTGATTTTCAAAATTCTTTTTGAGCTCTTCCATGGCCTGAGCCCATTGAGTGGGCTGGGACACAGAAGCCCTGATTTCTGTGTCTTTGCCTGATGGTAAGCATTGTTCTTCCTCATCAGAAAGGAAGGGAGGAAATGCCTGTTCACCAAGAAAGTAACCTTCTATAGTCTTATTTCTTTTCCCTTTTCTGGGCATTTTCCCAGCCAGTGACTTGACCTCTGAATATTTTCCTCACACCCACCTCACCTCCTGATCCTCCCAGCCAGTGTTTGGGGTCTGAGATTCAAATGCTGCTTCCAGCCTCAGGGCTTTGGGCGGGGGCAGGGCTGCTATTCAGTGTGAGATTAAATTCAGATGCTCAGGTGAGGGCAGGGCTGCCTCTCAGGCTCAGTTCCCTCAGGGAGTTTATGCACAGACCTTCAACAATGGATCCAGGCTCCTGCCTGCTTGGAGAGCCCTGGTCTGCCGCTGCCCCTCAGCTTCTGTCTCCCGAGGGGGCCCGAGCCATGGGGGCACCCCACTCCCCCCTCGACCCGCCAAAGGGACTCTCTCACTGATCCCCGTCACCTGTGGGTGGAGGTACTTGTGCGGCCGCTGGAGATCCCGACCCTGAAGCCCGCTCGGATCTGTTCCTCTCGGTGCCGCGGCCATGGCAGGGCTGTACTCAGCTCCCAGTCCCGGCGCCCAGTCCGCAGCACGAAGGACCTTTTACGAGAGGTTTGCAGGTCTCTCCGGAACAGAAATCTCCCTTGCTCCAATGTTCTGTGGCCTCTGGGTGCAGAATTCGCCGTGAGTTACTTCTTTGTAGTTGTTCTATGGGTTGTGGGTTCGGAGCTATGTGTATGTGCGTCTTTCTACTCAAGAAGAGTTCTTTCAAGAAGAGAATTGGAAGGCTTTGACCATGGAGAACTTTAACAAACATGACCAAAAAAATGAAGTTGAGTCTATCTTAACAAAGAGAAAAAAATATATGAGAGTTTGAGCATCTGCTTTGTAATTTCATTGTTGACTTTTTGAAGGAAAGGTCAAAATTAAAATAAAATAAAAAGACAGTCATCACTATGAGTCACCAAAATAGCTCTAATGTGATCTGTTCAAATGAGCTGATGATTCTCATATTTCTAAGAAGAAGGAGATATGGGAAAGAATGTCTTTGACTTAGATGTCTCTCTTTTTTATATAAATTTGGCGGCTACCATATTGAGTAGGTTAAAAAAGAACCAAATTACCTCAGCCACGTAAACTTTCCTCTCCTTTCCAAGATGGGAGATGTGGTAGTGAAGGACAATGACATTTAGATTCCAAGCTCATTTTTATAATATGTTGTGAGACTATGAAATGGAGCGATTAAAAAACATTTAGGAAGTAATGACCATACAGAAAACTGAGCATGAAGCCCTATCAAATCAGATTATCCCCCAAACATTTATATATCCAACTCCAGAGTGGTCAAAACTGAATCATAAGGTCATAGATTTAGAGGTGGAATAGGTATTTCATTGTGTCTCTGATGACCTAAGTTCACCATCAAAGCAGTGGAATCATTACATTTGTATTCTAATATTTCACTTCCTGATGTATGTCATATCATGAAATTAAAATAACATTCAGGAAGACTTCATAAACAGGAAGCATTTTGGGATCTGACCAAACCAGCTATTCACAAAGGGCATCCATGATTGAAGTTACACACTTCTTAACAGCATTGAATCCACAAGCTTAATCAAATAATATCTCAAACACATTTTTATTTCTCTGCCAAAAAAGAAAAACTTAAGATAGAAAAAGGATGAAACAAACAAAAACAGAGCTAAAAGAACAGATTTCAGAATGTCATCATCTAAAGTTGAAGCTGGAAGTGATGAACACTATAGCTGCCCTTGAGGAGTAAATGGAATTGAACAGAGGAACAGACTGTAAGCAGGAATTCAGAGAAGTTGCCCAGAAAACTGTCTAGCAGAGATGTGCCTATTGAGGTTTTAGTAAAGTACAGTGTAGGTGACCTCAGTCTGTCAGTGGAAGTGCCTCTGTAACACAGAATCTATGTTCATTAAGGCCCCTTTTTTTGTCACTTCATAGGACTGGAAGAGATCACCCAACTTCATGGTTCCAAAATTTTTAGTCCCATCAAGTACACAGGTTTTCCTCACTCCTGTGCCTCCTGAGGAAGTTTCTTTGTTTGCCCAGGTATCCCCAGAGATGTTGAGAGTTTTGGTCAAAAGTATTATCCTAGTTTACTTATTAATGTATGTATATGTATGTATGTGTGTATAATGCTCTGTAATTATTCATGAATTTCTTAAAATATGGAGACCTGTGATATTATTTCTTTTTGCTAAATTATAAAATATTTCTTATTGCTAAATAAGTGGTGCTGCTTAACCTCTAAAAGAATCATCATCAAGAATGATTTCTATAAATGAGAATAGATCCCTGGGGGCTCAAGAGCTAAAGTCGTGAGTAGGGGCAGGGATTAAGGAGAATGAGACAATTTAATGGAGATAATTACTAAGTCATACATTTTTAAAAATCAATTTGAGAAGTCCAAGTTGTGAGGACAGGCCTAGTTAGGAGTTAATCTGAGAAGAAAGTGAAAAGTCTAGCGGACTGCAAGAGTTAGATGAGTCCTCAGTTTGATTCAGCAGCCAACAAATGGAATGCAACCTTTTGTTGCACTGAGGGAAACAGGGTATCCAGGGTCAGGGAAACAACGGTTCCTCTGCCAACAGATTGTGTTTGGAATATGGTTAATGCTTCTGCAATACATATTTTAGGAAGATCCAAAGAGTTTGGAAAGCATCTAGAGAAGAGTAATTGCCATGGTAAAAGGTGCAAGAACAAGCCACGTGAAGATCTTTTGAGGGAGCACGGACTGTTGAGCCTGTGAGCTCCTCGGACAGGTGGGTTATGATATTTGCCTACATATAGATGAAGGGCTGTTTGAGCAGAGACTAGACTTGTTCTATCTGGTTACAGAAGACAGAACAAGAAACCTTGGATACAAGTGGCAAAGAGGAAACTCTAGCCTTGAGGTTATAAGAAACTCTTGAATAGAGATGTCCCAGAGTGGGATGGGCAGGCTTAGGGGCAATGGCCTCCATCTCCTTGAGGACCTTCAAGCGGAAGCTGACCAGCATGCTATTGGGAAGGTTCTTATTCGGGCCACACAGAAGTTGTGGCCTTTTAGCTCCCTTCAAGCCCTGACATTCTGTGGTGATCAGAAAGCATCACTGACGCAATTGTTACCCACAAAGCTGACTGAGATCAAATGAGCACCTCCCAGCCCAGGTACCTCGTTCTTGTTTCTCAACCATCTTCTTGATAACTGCCTACCCAGGACATCCTGGATGATTGTATGAGAAAACAGCCAGAAGGTTTGCACTTTTCACAGGTAAGTCCTGTGAGAGCCAG